>NC_134354.1:303026724-303326724 GCF_048569485.1 Anomaloglossus baeobatrachus
ATTTCGGGTATTGGGTCAATGACAGAGCATTTGTCAGAATGGCTTGATGACCATCTGCAGGCACTGGCAAAAGCATCTCCGAGTTTTGTGTTGGATGGGAAATATGTGTTGAATATTCTGTCGAAGGTGGAGTGGAGGAAAGGTTATAGTTGGTTGACATGTGATGTACAGACGCTTTATACGTCAATTCCACACTATCTTGCGATTCTGGCTCTGAAGAATAAGCTCGAGCGGTATTCTGGCTATACATCTGACTTACAAGAATTTATATTGGAAGTGACTAATTTCTTATTAAAGAATAATTACTTTTCATTCCTGAATAATCGATATGTCCAGCTGCAGGGATGTTCCATAGGTTCCAAATTTTCACCCTCTTTGGCAGGGATATTCATGTTCTGGTGGGAAGAGCAGTATATTTTTAATTATTCTAATCCTTTTTCACAAGATATGGCTATATACCTTAGGTATATAGATGATATATTGATTATATGGAAAGGGGAGAAAGATAGAGTAGAGGATTTTTTATTTTACATCAGTAATAATGCTCATAATTTATTTTTTACCCACCAGCATGAGGAACAAGAGATACATTTTTTGGACATGAACATGAATGGTAATCCTAGCATGGGAATGATAGAATGCAAATTGTATCGAAAACCTGCAGCGGGGAATGCTCTGCTTCATGCAAGGAGTTGTCACCCGAGGCATATTATTGAGAACATCCCAACAGGTGAGTACATAAGGGCAAAAAGATGTTGCACGAGTGAGGAGGATTACAAACTAGAATGTAAAACTATTGATGAAAGATTTGTGGCCAGAGGGTACCGTCGGGACAATTTGGAAAGAGCTAAAGAAAAAACTAATTTGAAAAGCAGGGCGCAGTATTTGGAGGCAAAGGAAGTAGTGGGGAGGTCGAAGTTGCCTGTGGTTTTCTCCACAAAATTCAGTAAAGACTATCATGAAGTGGTACATGTGGTTAAAAAGTATTTACCGATATTATCAACTGATGAGACACTGTTTAAAATCTTGAAGGAAGGAGTCAAGTTCGTGTCTAAAAGGAATACGGCTTTGAATGCGTTATTGTCACCTAGTGATCACATGAATAGGTCTAATATGAATGGAGTGGAGAGGGTCACGGGGAACTGGCTTCCAACAAAAGGATCCTATAAGTGCGGACATAAATCGTGTGGCTCTTGTGTCTTTATGCAAGGTACTAAAAGTTTTTCTTCTTTTAGTCAAGGTAAAAATTATGAGATAAATTCTATGATAAACTGTGGTACGGATTATGTAGTCTACTTGATCTCCTGTGTAACTTGCCGGTTGCAATATATTGGGAGCACTTCGCGTACTTTAAGGAGAAGAATTTCGGAGCATGTGTATGACGCGAATAATGTGACAACCAGGAGTTTGTCTGGAGTGTCTTAACATTTTCGGGATGTTCATGCAGGAGATTTAACAGATATGAAAGTAAACGCGATAGAAAAAGTGAAGTTGCCTAAAAGAGGAGGTGATTTGAAGAGGCTGTTGTTGCACAGAGAGATCAAGTGGATTTTCCTGATGGGAACTAGATCCCCGATGGGTTTGAATAGGAAGAATGATGTGTATATGCATACTAGGGAGGATTAGTGTGTTCAATTGGATTTTTTTGTAATTTCTTTTTAATTTTTTTGTGTTTTTTTCTAATTTCTTATAATTTTTTTCATATTATGGTGGATATAGAATCGGACAGGAATAAGATGTTGTCACGGCCAGGTGGACGGGCAGACCCAGGAGGTGGATCCACTGGGCCGAACTCCAAGATGGTAGTAAAGAGTCCGGTAGCTGGAACACTATAAACAGCAGAACAGTCCGTGCACACGAGTATAGCGGAGAAGTCCCTGGGACCACGGAGTCACGGGTGGTAGTCCGGGTGACGCAGCTCAGGTTCGGAAGCCGAGATGATGTCAGGCGGGGTCCGGAACCTTTGGAGCGAGATGACGGGTCACCGCAGGGATCCGAGATGGTGCGGACTGTCAGGATGGCAGATGGACAGCGTTCGGGGTTCAGGATACGGCAGGACTGGATGGCGAGGCAGGCACGGCTCTACAAGAGAGATAGGTGAGTATATGCACAGCGACACCAGGAGACCTGACTCCTAGCTTAGGAAACACGAAGATCAGGCCCCGCCCCCTTGGACAATAAACCCCTTTATACCCTGTACCTGTTTAGCCTCATTTCCTGTTAATGGACGCTGGCCCTTTAAGAAAGGGTCAGTGACCGCGCGCGCGCCCTAATGCGCATGCGCGCGGCCCGGGTGCCAGAAGCCAGGGAAGGAAGCTGAGAGGAGGACGCAGGGGAGCCGGCCAGGGCCTGGGAAGCCGTCGGGCGCCGGGATCGGAGACCAGGGGGCCTGGGAAGGACGGGCACCGGAGGCTGGAGAGCGGGGAGCGTGGCAGGTGAGCCGGGGAGCGGGGCTGAGGACCCGGGGAGCGGAGCAGAGGACCCGGGGAGGGGAGCCGAGGACCCGGGGAGCGTGACAGTACCCCCCCCCCACGCCCCCCTCCCCGCAACCGGGACATGAAGGCACGGATCAGAGGAGTGCCCACGTTCTCCCTGGGCTCCCAGGACCTATCCTCAGGACCATACCCTTCCCAGTCCACCAGGAAGAACTGTCGACCACGTACGGTCTTCATGGCCACGATATCCCTTACTGCATAGATGTCGTCATCGGCAATAGGTGGAGGAGCCGGACTGGCAGCAGCGGAGAAGGGACCAAGGACTACCGGCTTGAGCAGGGAGACGTGGAATGAGTTGGGTATCCTCATCGTGGCCGGGAGCTGTAGCTTGTAGGAGACCTCATTGATCTTGTTGAGGACTTTAAACGGCCCAATGTAGCGAGGACCCAGCTTGTATGATGGTATCTTCAGGCGGACGTACTTGGAGGCAAGCCAGACGAGATCTCCAGGAGAGAAACACGGAGGGTCCAGACGTTTCTTGTCTGCGTGTCTTTTCATCCGCAGGGAAGCACGCCCAAGGGACGCTTTGACAGAGTCCCAAATGGTTGCAAAGTCACGGGCTACAGTATCTGCAGCAGGGACATCCGAAGAAGGGGATACAGGCAATGGGATGGAAGGCTGAAGTCCGTAAACGACATGGAAGGGAGAGCTGGAGGACGACTCACTGATGTGGTGGTTGTGGGAGAATTCAGCCCAAGGAAGAAGAGCGGACCAGTCGTCGTGATGGGCGTTAACATAGTGACGTAAGAAAGAGGTCAAGATTTGATTGACCCTCTCTACCTGGCCATTAGACTGAGGATGGTATGCAGATGAAAAGTCCAGAGTCACTCCCAGATGTTTACAGAGAGCCCTCCAGAAGCGGGAGGTGAACTGAGTTCCTCTGTCGGATACGATGTGTAATGGAAAGCCATGCAAGCGGAAGATGTGTTGTATATAGGCGTCCGCGAGTTCCTGAGCAGAGGGCAGTCCAGCCATAGGGACGAAATGAGCCATTTTAGAGAACCGGTCCACCACGACCCATATGACTGTGTGTCCGGAGGACAATGGCAAGTCCGTAATAAAGTCCATTGCTATGTGTTGCCACGGAACTGAGGGTATCGGCAGAGGCAGAAGACGGCCATATGGCAGGTGTTTGGGCGTCTTGTTCCTGGCACAAGAGGAGCAGGCGGATACAAAAGCAGCGACGTCCGTGCGAAGGGATGGCCACCAATAATGACGTACAATCGCACCCCATGTCTTTTTCTGACCAGCATGACCGGCTGTTTTCGAGGCATGACCCCAGTGTAACACTTTTTTCCTGTCTACCTCAGAGACATAGGTCTTCCCGGGCGGTATCTGGGCCAGGGTGACAGGGGCCACCGGAATGATTTTACTAGGACAAATGATGGGTTGGGTAATCTCTTCCTCCTGCTCCATGGGCATGAAAGACCTGGACAAGGCATCAGCGCGTACATTCTTGTCCGCGGGTCGGAAGTGAAGCTGGAAATCAAACCTGGCAAAGAATAGGGACCACCTGGCTTGCCGTGGGTTCAGACGCTGAGCGGACCGTAGGTATTCCAAGTTCTTGTGGTCCGTGTAAATAATCACGGGGTACACTGCACCTTCCAGGAGGTAGCGCCATTCCTCCAAAGCCAGTTTGACTGCCAAGAGCTCTCGGTCACCGATGGTGTAGTTGCGTTCAGGCGCT
Source organism: Anomaloglossus baeobatrachus (assembly GCF_048569485.1). NCBI lineage: Eukaryota > Metazoa > Chordata > Amphibia > Anura > Aromobatidae > Anomaloglossus > Anomaloglossus baeobatrachus. Next base: position 303,030,907 of record NC_134354.1, read on the forward strand.
GAGAAGCCCTTGGAGAAGAATCCGCAAGTCACCATCTTCCCGGAGGAGGACTTTTGCATGAGCACTGCTCCGGCTCCTGAGGAGGAGGCATCCACCTCCAAGGTGAACTGGCGGTTTAACTCCGGACGGTGGAGTACAGGAGAGGAAGCAAAAGCCCGCTTCAAAGAGCCAAACGCGGCGTCGGCCGCAGGTGACCAGTCCTTTGGATTAGCCTCCTTCTTAGTCAAAGCGGAGAGAGGAGCAGTCAAGGCAGAGAAGTGAGGGATAAACTGGCGGTAGTAGTTGGCGAATCCCAGGAAGCGTTGGATTGCCTTCAGTCCAGAAGGAGGAGGCCAGTTGAGAATGGCGGAGACCTTCTTGGGATCCATCTGCAGTCCAGTCTCAGAGATGATGTACCCCAGAAAGGGGAGAGAAGACTGCTCAAAGACACACTTCTCATACTTTGCGTACAGATGATTCTCCCTCAGTCTTTGTAGAACCAGCTGTACGTTTTCTCTGTGGGTTTGGAGGTCCGGAGAGAAGACAAGGATGTCATCTAGATACACTACCACACAGATGTAGAGAAGGTCCCGGAACACGTCGTTCACCAGTTCTTGAAAGACGGCAGGAGCGTTACACAGGCCGAAGGGCATCACGCAGTATTCATAATGTCCATCGCGCGTATTGAACGCGGTCTTCCATTCGTCACCAGAGCGGATGCGTACCAGATTGTAAGCACCCCGAAGATCCAGCTTGGTGAACACACGAGCTCCCCTAAGCCGGTCAAACAATTCGGGGATGAGCGGCAGAGGGTACTTGTTTTTTACGGTGATTTGATTCAAACCCCGGTAGTCTATGCATGGGCGTAAGTCGCCCTCTTTCTTCTTGACAAAGAAGAAACCTGCTCCAGCAGGAGAGGAGGATCTCCGAATGAATCCCCTTGCCAGGCTCTCTGAGATGTAAGCAGACATGGCCCTTGTTTCGGCTGGAGATAAAGGATATATCCGTCCTCGTGGTGGTGTTGTTCCTGGGAGCAGGTCGATGGCACAATCATATGGACGATGTGGCGGCAGTACCTCGGATTCCTTTTTATCAAAGACATCTGCAAAGGACCAATAGGCCGAGGGCAGCCCCGGTAGGTTCTCTGGAACCGGAGGTCGTCGGATGGGTTGTATGGACTTTAGGCACCTCTCATGACACGAAGAGCCCCATCGGGTGACTTCGCCAGTGCCCCAGCTGACTGATGGTTCGTGTGTCCGCAACCATGGAAGTCCCAGCAGGATCTGATGGGACATGTGTGGGAGGACGTAGAAAGCGATGTTCTCGGTGTGAAGGGCACCGATACGCAGTTCGACCGGCCTGGTGATCCAGGAGATGGTGTCAGAGAGGGGTCTCCCATCCACAGAGGCAATCACTAGGGGCTTGTCGAGTGGAATAACAGGCACCTGGTACTTGTCCACCGTGGCCTGCTGGATGAAATTGCCTGTTGCCCCGGAATCGAGGTAGGCATCAGCCGTGAACCGCGTCTCTCCCGTTGTCACTTGCACTGTCCATGTAACCGGGTCAGAGAGAGTCCCAGCACCTAGGGTGGCCTCTCCTACCAACCCTAGGCTTTGGAGTTTCCCGGCCTCTCTGGACAGGAGCGTAGCAGGTGTGTGTCCTCTCCGCAGTAAAAGCAGAGGCCCTTGGCGAGCCGCTCTGCTCGACGTTGTTCAGACTGCCGCACTCGGTCGATCTGCATGGGCTCGTGGACGGGGGCCCCAGCTGTCGATGACTGAAGTACGGAGGGTTTCTGCGGGGGAGAGGAATGCCGTACCGGACGTCTCTCACGGGACACTTCCTTGGATCGCTCCTGAAAGCGAATGTCCACTCGAGTCGCTAGGGCAATCAGGGCATCCAGGGTGGTCGGTACGTCACGACCCGCCAGCTCGTCTTTAATTCGCCCTGAGAGTCCTTCCCAGAAGGCGGCGGTTAGGGCCTCGTTGTTCCACCCGAGTTCTGAGGCCAGGGTGCGAAACCGGATCGCGTATTGACCCACCGTCAGAGTCCCCTGACGTAACCGGAGCAGAGACGAAGCAGACGCGGAGGCGCGTCCGGGCTCATCAAAGGTACCACGGAATGCCTGCAGGAACTCCTGGATGTTCGTGGTCACAGGATCCCCCTTCTCCCACAAGGGGTTCATCCACGCCAGTGCCTCACCCTCTAGATGGGACATGATGAAGGCGACCTTGGCTTGGTCGGAGGCAAACAAATGCGGCAGCTGCGTGAAATGGAGGGAGCATTGGTTTAAGAATCCCCTGCAGGTCTTGGGGTCTCCGGCGTACCGGGGTGGTGAAGCCAACCGAAGTCTGGTGGTATCTGAAGAAGTCGCCACAGGAGCTGGATCCGTGGATTGACTAGTGGAAGCCCGGGATGTTGAAGTCGTAACTGCCACTTGTAGCGTGTTCAGGCGGGCGTCTACAGAAGACATGAATTGCAGCATGCGGGTCTGGACTTCACGCTGGCGTTGGAGTTCCTCCTGTACGGCTGCTAGTGCTGCAGCGGGATCCATGGCCTGATCTTACTGTCACGGCCAGGTGGACGGGCAGACCCAGGAGGTGGATCCACTGGGCCGAACTCCAAGATGGTAGTAAAGAGTCCGGTAGCTGGAACACTATAAACAGCAGAACAGTCCGTGCACACGAGTATAGCGGAGAAGTCCCTGGGACCACGGAGTCACGGGTGGTAGTCCGGGTGACGCAGCTCAGGTTCGGAAGCCGAGATGATGTCAGGCGGGGTCCGGAACCTTTGGAGCGAGATGACGGGTCACCGCAGGGATCCGAGATGGTGCGGACTGTCAGGATGGCAGATGGACAGCGTTCGGGGTTCAGGATACGGCAGGACTGGATGGCGAGGCAGGCACGGCTCTACAAGAGAGATAGGTGAGTATATGCACAGCGACACCAGGAGACCTGACTCCTAGCTTAGGAAACACGAAGATCAGGCCCCGCCCCCTTGGACAATAAACCCCTTTATACCCTGTACCTGTTTAGCCTCATTTCCTGTTAATGGACGCTGGCCCTTTAAGAAAGGGTCAGTGACCGCGCGCGCGCCCTAATGCGCATGCGCGCGGCCCGGGTGCCAGAAGCCAGGGAAGGAAGCTGAGAGGAGGACGCAGGGGAGCCGGCCAGGGCCTGGGAAGCCGTCGGGCGCCGGGATCGGAGACCAGGGGGCCTGGGAAGGACGGGCACCGGAGGCTGGAGAGCGGGGAGCGTGGCAGGTGAGCCGGGGAGCGGGGCTGAGGACCCGGGGAGCGGAGCAGAGGACCCGGGGAGGGGAGCCGAGGACCCGGGGAGCGTGACAGATGTGTAGTGGTTTCTAGTGTCCTTTTTCTTATTGAGAAAAAAAAGAGTTCTTCATTAAAAGTTTGTTAAAAGTTTATACAAAATTCTATAGAAAGAATCCCTAGAGAAATAAATTCTATTATAAGGGGACTTTTTTTTTTTCCTCTGAATCTGCTTCCGATTTTTTTTGATTGGGAGATTTAGTGATAGAGGGATAGAATGATAGAATGAGAAAATTAAAAATAAAAATAAAAATAATTAAACAAACCAAATGTTGGACATATAGGAATTAGTGCTATAGGAGACTGTGGGAAGTCTTCTCTAGGACATTGGACATGTAGGGTTAATAGGAGAACTTCTTTGCTGCACCTTCTAAATTTTTCACTGGTTAATGACGTTCATGTTGGGGTTTCAGCCCCTTTTTAATGAGTCAATTTTTTTCTCAAAAGAATTAGAGACGGATTAAGAACTTGGTCGTTCGAAACGCGTCCTCTAGTGGGGCAGTTGTGATAACATGGACTGTTTTATAAGCATTGACAAATAAAAAATGAATTTTTAATGAAGATTTTTCCATGGACTTGTTTGCTGGAATTTTTGGTCAGGGAGTATAGTGGGGGGAAATATTTTTTCTAGTGCACAGTATAAGGGTTATTTAGTGCACAACATGTGCAGATATTTTTCATTTAAATACAATAATGACACTCATATTTTTAGGGCATAGTGTTGGCATATGTGTGGGAAATCAGAGGAAATAGAAGTCTGCGGAAAGAAGCTGTGCTACGTCCAAAGTCATCATGTCGTCTGGACCAGATGAAGAAGAATGGGAGGAGATAAAACCAGGGAGCTTTTATACTGGACAATTAATGCATTTAAAGGGAATCTGTCACCAGGTTTTTGCTCCTCCATCTGAGAGCAACATAATGTAGAGACAGAGACCCTGATTCATGTGATGTGTCACTTACTGAGCTGTTTGCTGTCAATTTGATAAAATCAATGTTTTTCTGCTGCAGATCTAGCAGTTATACAGAGCTCATGAATATGCTGGACTACCTGCAGCACACCAAGTAGTCCTGTAATGATAACTTACTGCTGATTAATCAGTAATTTTCTGAAAACTACACTGAGCAGGTCAGTAAGTGACACATCGCTGTAATCAGGGTCTCTGCCCCTACGTTATGCTGTTCTCAGATTAGAGGGCAAAAATCTGCTGCCAGATTCCCTTTAAATGATAGTAAACCGATTGGTTATATGAAGCCGATCGGCAGCTGTTTAATGGACTATGACTGCAGACCTGTGAATCCTCATAGCATGTGTGGCGCCCCAGCATCTGGTTGCCCCAACAGTGTTGCCCCTCCAAAGGGTTAATGCTGAGCTTGGAGGTAGTTGGGGAAGTCTATTGGCCAGTAAGTACTAACATGCAGCACGGTTTCTCCCTCAGGCCAGCAGGAGGAGCTCTAAACCTGGAGTTCCAGGGAGCATTTCCTTAAGCTCTGACCTGGGGGAGGAGTTAGCTAGTCTGTGAGAAATGTTGAAGAGGGAAGGAGCTAGAGTAGTGCAGTCTTGCGAGCTGGGGCCTGGGGCTAAGATAGCTCAGTCCAGAAAAGCAGGATCTGCAGAGAGGCACAGAGAGAAGATTCTGAAGAGAACAGATTTGTTCCGATTCGCCCTAGAAGAAAACACTGAAAACCGGACATCGGAGTCTGTGGTTGCCAGGGTGTGAGACCCCCCCCCCTCCCCCAGTAACCGAATCTGAAGGGCAGGAGGATTAGAGATCTCCTGGCCCCCAAACCAACCCGAAGGTACAGCTGCACTACAGGGGCCCGGTGTGGACTCCAGCAGAGTAGCATCAGAGAGGACCCGCGCAGCCTATCCTACGGGAACGGGACGTACCACAAGTCCCAGCAGAGAAAGGGCTTCCGTTAAACCAATGTTGCGGGGGTCCTGTAAAAGAGAAGAAAGAGTAAAGATAAGGCCTCAATACTCACCTGGCCAAGGAAATAATGCCAACTGCTTCCAGGCCGACCGGATCGCCACCACCACTTGTAACGGTCTCCCAGGACTGCATCGGTTGTTGCAGAGTAAAAGGAAGGAGGTATAGAGACTGCTGTTTGTGTCTGTTCCTTTCACTGCCTTGTTGGCCATGCACTGCATCATTCACCAACCCCATAGACTCTATCAAGCACCAAAGGTTGCCCCGTGGTATCTGCTCCATCTGTGGAGAGCAAGAAACACCTCAGCTGCTGCCATAATATCAGCCCCGGAGGTCCCTTCCAGCAGCTGTGGCCCTAAAGCTGCAATTTACCACAGGTGGCGTGACGAATATATATTATAAACTTTAACATCACCATCTCCCCCATCCATACCGCCACTTTAATTGACTCCACCAGGGTCACGGAGTCGGGCCCCGCCACCGCTGAGTACCCTGGACTAGTCTGGCCCGACACCGAGTCCCCTAAGGCCCTGTGGTGGGTGAGTCATCTTTGCGTCACGAACAGGATTTTGTGCCCGTTCCCAACGGGTACTGTGTGCCTCCGAACTGCATTTAATAGACTGTGTTCTACTGTGTGAAAGCTGCCGCCGCCATTGAACTTGCTCAGCGCAGGAAGAAAGGGGGCGTGCCTGAAAAGGGGCGCGAAGAAAGCGTGCCATCAGAGCGGAGGTTCGTTAACCCCGCGCGACTCAGAGGAGATTTGAAAAAAAAAAACGGAGCCTGGTAAGGTCCACTAAGGGGGAAGAAAGATGTCTGACACAGAGGAGGAGCAGGTGGCTGCTATAGCCCAAGACGCTGCGGCACCGGCCAGTGTAATCCCAGTCGCCGTCGCCCCAGCTCCCGCTGTAGCGCCCATAATGCCACTAACAATGCTGTACCTCCCGGGAGCAGAATGGCTACCGCAGTACTCCATGGAGTCACATACCCTGAGCGACTTTAGAGAAAGACTGCGCAGCTCGTTTAAGGTGTATCCTCTAACTGAAAGCCAGAAGGTGGGCATAATAATAGGACAGTTGACTGGCGCAGCCCAGCGTGAGGTAAAGTCCTGGCCCGACACTGATAAAGGGGCAGTAACCCGAATACTGGCCAAGTTAAAGAATACTTTTGACACCCGCACTACAGCAGAAATCAAAATGAATTACTTTGGGTGCAAACAAAAGGCACAAGACAGCATACAGGACTATGCCCTAAACTTGCAAGAGGCGCTAAGAGCAGTTAAACAGGTGGACCCAGAGAGTGTACGTAGTGAAGACAAACTACTGACTGAGAAGTTTATAGAAGGGCTCCTGTCAGATGCGCACAGGACGCAGCTGCGTATTATGGTCCTGCAGAACCCTGCCCTGGACTTTGCAAAGTTTACGGACCAGGCCATTCGGGTACTGAGAGAATCTACACCATGTGACACAGTACCCCCCCCGGCCTCTTGCTATCACAAACCCGGAGGTGGTGCCTGCAACCCGAGCCACTGCAGGGGCTGAAGCGCAGACCCTGGACAATGACCCCTCCACAGACCTCAGGCAACAGGTCCAAGAACTGACTAAGACTGTGGCTGCCCTTGCAAAAACAGTGCAGTCTCTACAAGTGATCCCACCGCCTGCGAGAATCGAGTTGGCCTCCAGTCCAGATGACGTCCCGTGGATGCGATAAAGGAGGATCCCGCCAGCCCGAGGAAAAGACACGGACCGGTACGACTCAACGGGACAACCGATCTGCTGCCGCTGCAACCAGGCGGGGCACTACGCAAGACACTGTCCTTTAAATGGGCAGAACCTGGTGTCAGGAGCCAACCCCCAGGTGTAAGACACCCCGGCTCGACTTCCTGGCGCATGTGGGAGGACGACCGGTGCTTCCTATTGTGCTGGATGGAATCCCTTTGACTGTGCTCTTGGACACGGGGTCCCAGGTAACGACCATACCTTATGTGCTGTACAAAAGATACTGGTCCGAGTCAGCCATTACCCGTGGCCCAGATGATGATTTAACGATTGTAGCCAGTAATGGTCAGCCCATGCCTCAAATTGGGTACAAAGAAGTAACCATTAAAGTGGGGCGGGTAGAATTGCCATCTCAGGGAATGATAAGTGTGTATGTTGATCGCAAAGAACCTAACCCAATGCTAACAATCGGTACAAATGAAAAGAAAGCCATGGACCCCATAGGGGGGAGGGGCGACATGACCAGAGGGAAGGAAGGGAGTGAGGGGGTCAATAAAGTTGAAATAGGGCATTATGGGAGGATATAAGGGGATTGGTGGAAAAGGGTCCCTATAGGGGAGGGGGGGAAGTATATAAGTAATGGGGAGGGGTCTTACCTCCCCTTTTTGACTCCGGACGGCGACAGATTCCCAGGACCAGGACGTCGGCAGCGTGGACGTGCCGGACCCTCAGAAGTTGGACCGGATGATACGAGCGGCGATGGCGGTGCACGGGGCCCACGCAGTGCAGTCCCACGTCAGGGCTGCCTGGGTTTCCCCGTCGGCACCTGCCCCTCGCTCCCCCTCTAGCCGCAGGCGGCGTTCCAGGCCCCCGTTCAGGTACTCTCCGGGCGCAGGGGGGGCGAGGAGGCCCAGCGAGAGCCCCCCTCGGGACCCTCCGCGGCGGGGCGGGCGGCAGCAGCTCCCAGCGTCTGCCCCGGCCGCCGGGAGGAATCTCCAGCGAGGCCGCGGCGGCCGAGAAAGGGGCGTGGCCAGCCCGGGGCCTTCTTCCGATGTCAGGCCTCGGGCTGGAGTGCAGAGCCCAGCGGCGTCTCCCGGGCGGGAGCGAGCCCGGCGATGGACTGAGGCCAGCGGTGGCCTGGATGGAGGCGGGCCCGGCCTGGGGCCTACTTCCGGTCCCAGGCTTCAGGCTAGATTTGGCAGGCCAGTGGCAGCCCGGGATCCGGGCCGTGCCCAGCGTGGATCGGAGGCACGGAGAGGGGGTGTGTCCGGCCTGGGGCCTGCTGTGGATGCCGGGCCCCCGGCGGTGGGGCACGTCCCGGCAGCTGCTCCTACACAGGTGCGGGCCCAGCGGATGATGGAAGCCAGCTGTACCCCCCCGAGGACGGTGGGGGGGCCGGGCGCAGGCAGCCAGCAGGGGGACCGGTGTGGGCAGGCGCCACCCGGATACCTGCGAGGCTGCGGAGAGAAGGAGGGACGGCGGGAGCCCTGCTGCGACTGCCTGGTCCCTCAGGTCAGCAGCACTGCGTCCGGCGGCCGCGGTCTCCCTCGGGCGGGGGAGGACCCAGCGGGAGGTCCCGGTCGGAGGCCCTGGAGGGCAGGAAACGACGGTGGGGAGCCCCCCAAGCCCGGGGAGGGAGAGGCTCCTCCAGGAAGAGGATGCGGTCGGCGGCGGCCCAGGGGACAGGACGGTCTTGTGGGCTGTCGCCGCACAGTGCCCACGCGGCGGCCCAGGAGGGCGGCCGTGGTGGAGGGGACACATCGGCTGCGTCCTCTGGGGCTGGGACGGTGGAGGACGACTACAGCGAGGAAGAAGAAAGAGCCCTCAGGTCGGGGGACGAACCAGAGGAGCAGATGGCAGAGGACGTCACAGTATCGATTTCCATCTCTGCGTCACGGTCGGGTGAGCTAGCCGTGGATTCAGCATTGCTTGCGGCGCGGGGTGCTGGTGTTGGGGAGGTGGCTGCGGGCACGGCAGCGCCAGAGGGGTCAGCTTTACTCAGTCAGTTGCTGGGGTTTTTTGCAGGGTTTAGCGCGAGCGCCGGTGGCGGCGGCCTGGACGGGGTCAGCGGTGGATGGCGCAGCAGCGGCCAACAGCGAGAAGGCGCCGGTGGGGGCGGGTGCAGTTAGCGGAGTAGTGGAGTCCATGGGCGACAAAACAGGTGAAGGAAAAGGAGGGTGAGGTGGTGCGGCTGGATGATAGGGCGAAGAGCGAGGTGTATGTGTGCTTTGAGGGACCGCTAGGGGCGCACCTCAAAAAAGAGGTGAGGGAAAAAATTTGGAAAGGAGAGTATGTGGAGATATTTTCCCTACTACCCCTGGAGAAATTTAACCTAGACAAGGTGAAGCCGAGCGATTCCAAGAAGGAAAAGGAGGAGGAAGAAAAACGCCGTTATAGGCTCATTCCTCGTTCCTTTTCCAATTGGTTGCAGGCGTTCGCAATTTTGGCCAGCGTGATAGGGGAAAAGGAGCTGGAGCATTGCTCGGCTCTGTTCGGCTATACGGATGCAATCGGGGAGGCGTATCGCACGTATGGGGGCTTGGCATGGCTGCGGTATGATGAGCAGTTTAGGCAGCGGAAGGCGTTGCGGCCCGGCTTGCGGTGGGACCATAAGGACATTTCCTTATGGATGCGTTTAATGGCGGCCCCGAGCCAGCCCTTTCGTGGGGGCGCCGGGGGAACGGGAGCCGGGCCCTCGGGTATCCAGAAAAAGGGATTGTGCTGGCAATTTAACGAAGGCCAGTACAAATTTGGTGCAGCGTGTAGGTTAAAGCATGAGTGCTCCGGCTGCGGGGGGGGGGGGGGACATAGTTTGTCCAAATGTTTTAAGAAAGGGAGAGGCAAGGCCGGGGACGGGTCTGGTAAAAGGGAGGACGCCGGTGAAAATAGAGGTGATGGCGCCGTTTTTAAGTAGGTATCCGGATGGGGCAGCGGCGTCGCTTTTGCGGTTTGGTTTTTGTACGGTTTTCAGATTCCGTCGGCGGTTGAGGCATTGCCTCTGGTTTGTCGTAACTTACGGTCGGCAAGGGCCACCCTATGGTTGTGGGTGAGAAGTTGGGTAAAGAGGTTGAGCTGGGCAGGATGGGGGGCCCATTTGAGAGCCCGCCGTGCAGTAATCTGGTGGTGTCCCCACTGGGGGTGGTGCCAAAGAAGGAGCCGAACAAATTTCGGCTCATTCATCATCTTTCATTTCCGGAGGGGTCGTCGGTGAATGATGGCATCGTGCCGGAGTTGTCGGCGGTGTACTACGTTTCATTTGACAAAGCGCTGGATTTGGTACGGGCGGCGGGACGCGGTGCATTGATTGCAAAGGCGGATGTAGAATCGGCGTTTCATTTATTGCCGGTGCATCCGGAGAGTCAGCACCTTCTGGGTTGCTGGTGGGGTGGAAAGTTCATGTTGATCGTTGTTTGCCTATGGGCTGTTCAATTTCTTGTTCGTATTTTGAGGTGTTTAGCTCCTTTGTTGAGTGGGTGGTGCGGGACGTGTCCGGCTTGTCCTCCATTATCCACTATTTGGATGATTTTCTGTGTGTTGGTCCGGCGGGTTCCATGGTGTGCGCTGGTTTGTTGTTCGCCTTGCAGAGAGTGGCGGATCGTTTCGGGATCCCTTTGGCGCAAGAAAAAACGGAGGGGTCGGCGCCGGTTATGCGGTTCCTGGGGATTGAAATTGACTCTCTGGCTATGGAATGTAGGTTGCCGGAGGACAAGATTGTGGATTTGCGGAGCGCAGTTGCGGCGATGCTGGCAGTGAAAAAAGTGCGGCTTAAGGTGGTACAGTCTTTGCTCGGGAAGCTGCATTTTGCATGCAGGATTATGCCAATGGGGCGTGTTTTCGCCAGGAGGTTGGCGACGGCTATGGCAGGCGTGCGGTCCTAGGGGCATTTTGTGCGGGTCACGCGGGAGATCAAGGAAGATTTGTTGGTTTGGGATGTCTTCTTGAGGCGTTTTAACGGTGAGCTTTGTGGTTGGAGAAGGTGGTGCCTAATGGTGCGCTGGAGCTGTATACGGATGCGGCCGGGTCGGCGGGTTTCGGCGCTATTTTTCAGGGACATTGGTGCGTTGGGAGGTGGCCTGAGGAATGGCGGCAGATTGGCCTGGTAAAAAATCTGGCCCTGCTGGAGTTGTTTCCAATCGTGGTGGCGGTGGAGTGCATGCAATAAACAGCTTGCCAGCGAAGTTTGGACTGGTAGTGGCATATCTGCGGCATTTGGTGCTCAAGTGTTTACTGTGGAATATTCATGTGGTCGCAAAACATGTGCCGGGGGTGGATAACGGGGTGGCTGACACTTTAGCTCGTTTTCAGTTCCACAGGTTTCGGGACTTAAGGCCGGGGGCGGACGAGATCGGAGCGGTGTGTCCAGAGGACTTGTGGAGCCTGGTGAGGCAGTGATTGCGGGCTTGATTAGAAATTCTGTAACAGAGGTGTCTTGGTGCCGTTATGCAAAAGTGTGGGTTGAGTGGCAGGCAGTGCTGGGAGCGATGTTTGGCAACGGGCGAGTGGATTATTTATTGGCGCTCTTGGCATTGGTGAGTGAGGATTTTAAGGCTGGGAGGTCAGCATCGGCTGTGGCGCTTAGGGTGGCGGCAGTGGCCTTCTGGTTAAAGGTTAGGGGTGAGCAAGACGTTTCGCGGGATTTCCGCGTGTGGCAGGCCTTGAAGGGTTTTCGGAAAGGGGTAAAGGTGCGGGACACTAGGCGTCCCATTTCGTTGGACTTGTTACGGCGATTGGTGGATGGTTTGCGGGTTCTTTGTGTCTCAGCATATGAGACGGTGCTGTTTGAAACCGCTTTTGTGTTAGCTTTTTTCGGGGCTTTTCGGATTGGGGAGTTGGTGAGCCCGTTGAGGGTTAATGGGGGCGGCTTGCTATCCGAGGGTGTGTCGGTAGTGGGACAGAGAGTGGAGTGTCGGCTCCGGCAGTCCAAAACGGACCAGATGGGTCGAGGCAGGTTGGTAGTGTTGTATGCGGTGCGAGGGGATGAGTTGTGCCCGGTGCAGGTGGTGAGTAAGTTTTGTGGATTGCGGGGCGGTCTTCCGGGCCCGCTGTTACGTCACGAAGACTGGGCTTGGTTGTCTCGTTACCAGTTTGTAGCAGTGCTGAGGAGTTGTCTGCACTGGGCGGGGGAGCGCCCAGAGGATTACGGGTCTCATTCCTTCAGGATCGGGGCAGCGACGGAGGCTTCTCGTTGGGGCCTTGGAGATGACTTGGTGAGACGGATTGGTCGGTGGGAGTCCTCTCGTTTTCGGGGTTATGTGCGCCCACAGTTGTTATCTCATTGAGGTTTCGGGTTGGAGTTTTTTGTTTGTGTTGCTGTTGGGGTTGTTGTTCCTTGGTGCAATTTGGAATGGTGCTGTTGTTTGTTAAAGTTGTTTCTTTTATCATAGGAGTGTGTCTGATCTGGATTCTGGGGCACTCTGTCGTTTTCTGGGGGACCCGTCGGGCTGACGCTCGTCCAAATGGTCGGCAGTGGGTGTGGACAGATCGCTGGCGTCGGTCAAGTGGATTGGAGTGCGTGGCATGGAATGGAGCAGGGTCGTGCCGGAGTTCGAATATTATTGCAGGATGGACAGACCTCCGAACGTGTTAGTTTTACACGTGGGGGGGAATGACCTGGGTTCGCGGGCGTCGCGCGATCTGATCAGGGACATTAAGATGGACCTCTTGCATTTATGGACAAGGTATCCGGGCTTGATAGTGGTGTGGTCGGATATTGTGAACAGATTATGGTGGAGGGGGGCTCGGTCGGTGGAAAAGCTTAATCGCGCCCGGGCTCAAGTGAACAGGGTGGTTGCGCGTTTTGTGCGGAGAAATGGCGGTGTTGTGGTGAGGCAGTGGCAGTTTAGGAGGAGTGATGGGGTTCACCTTAATGATATTAGTTCCGATTTATGGGCCCTGGGTTTGCATGATGGTGTGGAGCAAGCCTTGGGTGTGTGGCGGGTCCAAGCCACGTAAGGTGTCACGTGTCCTGTCCTGTGGTGGGGGTAGGTCTGGTCCAGAAGCGGTTGTAAGGGATTGGTAGCTGGACCGAGAGGCACTGTCTGGGTATGGTGTCTCCAGGTTCCGGTAAATTGCAGGCACGGGGTTCTGCAAAGTTTGGGGGTATTAATCCGTGGGGTGATTAATACCTCATCTCTGGGTCGGAGTGTTGCGGCCAGGGATATTGGCGTAGGAATTGGTTTCTGGATCGGGCCTACATAAGGTTTTCATGTATTGTTTATTATGTGTTATTATTGGGTGTTTGGGGTCGCCCGTTGGACAGCGCCCCCTTGTGTTAGTTAGTTAATAATAGGTAATAAAGGCTGCTGTGGCCAATTTGTTTAACCAAGTCGCATGCAGTCGGTGTGTTATTTTTAGGTTAAGTTGGGTATACTAACCATCACGACCGGAGAATCCTTCCTCAGTAGTCAAGAAAGCCATGGACCCCATAGGGGGGAGGGGCGATATGACCAGAGGGAAGGAAGGGAGTGAGGGGGTTAATAAAGTTGAAATAGGGCATTATGGGAGGATATAAGGGGTTTGGTGGAAAAGGGTCCCTATAGGGGAGGGGGGGGAAGTATATAAGTAATGGGGAGGGGTCTTACCTCCCCTTTTTGACTCCGGACGGCGACAGATTCCCGCCCACCCTCCCTTTGTGGTTTGTGAATTCGTTTTGTTTTTTAGCTATGTTCAAAAAAAAAAAGGGAAAAGTAATATTAAAAAAAAAAAAAAAAAAAAAGAATGTTGAAAGGGATGTATGTTTGTCGCAGCAGTGGGGGTAGGTCTGGTCCAGAAGCGGTTGTAAGGGATTGGTAGCTGGACCGAGAGGCACTGTCTGGGTATGGTGTCTCCGGGTTCCGGTAAATTGCAGGCACGGGGTTCTGCAAAGTTTGGGGGTATTAATCCGTGGGGTGATTAATACCTCATCTCTGGGTCGGAGTGTTGCGGCCAGGGATATTGGCATAGGAATTGGTTTCTGGATCGGGCCTACATAAGGTTTTCATGTTTTGTTTATTATGTGTTACCTATTATTGTGTGTTTGGGGTCGCCCGTTGGACGGCGCCCCCTTATGTTAGTATGTTAATAATAGGTAATAAAGGCTGCTGTGGCCAATTTGTTTAACCAAGTCGCATGCAGTCGGTGTGTTATTTTTAGGTTAAGTTGGGTATATAACCATCACGACCGGAGAATCCTTCCTCAGTGGTCATGGAAAATTGTCTTGCCGAGGTGATAATTTTGTTGCAACAGGTGGCTGAAACTGCCAGCTCCGGGCAACAGTGTGCCCTACAGAGGGAGATCAGAGCCCTGATGAGGAGACAGCAGGTAGAGCTGGCCAGAGGAGAAATTGGCAGTGTGAGGGTAAGTGACCCCTTCCCCATTGCAATACCCCCAAGAAGTGAAATGTTGATATGGTGTCGGGCAGCAATAGGCCTCAGGGGTCAGAATTACCAGGCCCTGGAAGAACCTGTGTATTCAGACAGCAGGCCTGGAGTCCTGACAGCCAGAGGGGTAGCAGACGTCCGCAAGGGAAGAGTACTCGTCCGCATCCTGAATTATGGGGAGGAGGAAGCCAAATTGCCCCGGTACGCCACTGTAACTAAGCTATACACTGTCAGTAATAATGCTATCAGAACACTGGAACCCTTGATCCCGTCCGACCAGACGGAAGACAATGGCTCTAAGGGACAGCTGGATGACTGGTGTCAAAGATTACATGTGGGCACCGACTCCACCCCTTCACACCAAAAGTATGGGGTTTATCGGGTGGTAAAGGAATACGATCAGGTCTTCAGAAAACACCCTCTAGACTTTGGGCAGGTAAAAGGGGTTAAACATCAAATCCCCACTGGTGACCATCATCCCATTAAAGAGAGATACCGCCCTATACCCCCAGCTCAATATCAGCGTGCCAAAGAAATGTTACGGGATATGAAGGAGGCGGGGGTGATCAGAGATAGTTGTAGCCCCTGGGCAGCTCCACTAGTGCTCGTAAAGAAAAAAGATGGCACAATGAGAATGTGCGTTGATTATAGGCAAATTAACCACATTACACATAAAGATGGGCAGTGAGCCCCATAGGGGTGAATAGGCCCATGACGATCGGGAGGGTTAGGGTAGGAAAGAGTTAAGTTCTAAGGTTGGAGGTACATGGGGGCTGCCTGATTGGTGGGAGAGTCGGGAAAAGGGATTGGGTGAGGGACAAGATATGGGAGGGGTGTTGTGGTGGGTATAAAGGGGGCTGCACAGAGGTCACTGCCCCTTTTGACCTACAGACAGCGTGTCCCCCTGTGCTGCTGCATCCCTGACTGAATAATGGCGGACCTCGCAGCGCTGCTGGAGCTCGTGTGGGGGGCCTCTGAGGCCATCGGCATGGACGCGCTGCGGGAACAGCTGGAGGTGGTCTGCCGGGCTGGAGCGGCTCTCTCTGCTCCTGCGCCCGGACCTGCGCTGCGCGCTCGGCGGGCGCTACCGCCGAAGCGCTACTCCCCCGGCGGGGGGGGGAGTAAACAGATCTAGGAGCTCCCTCGGGGACCCTCCGGGGCAGTGAAGCCCTCCTCGCCTTCCCGGAGCATCTCCGGCCGCCGGGAGGAATCCTCGCCGGAGATCCCGCGGGCTGGGGGTGGGCGGAGCTTCTGCGAGGTCTACTTCCGGTCCGCGGCCTGCACGGCCACTGACCAGAGCACCGGCAGCCCCCAGTGAAGTGAGGGCTGGGGGTGGTGCCCGGCGCCATGGAGCAGAGGTGGAGACTCCCTGCAGTCGGCAGGGGAGAGATCATGGACGGAGGGGCGGCGCGAATCGGAGTGGTAGTCGGAGAGGGCTGGTGGCAGGGTCCTGCAGTCCGCCTCCCAGCGGGGATCAGGCTAGGGGGTGTTCCCAGCATCTGGAGGGAGAGGCACGGCCTTCCTGCAGTCGGTAGGGAGGGGGACCACCGGGAGCTACGGAGGTTACAGTGGTGCAGCAGGCGGGGGCAGCAAAGACGGACGGCGGCAGGACGCCACGTCGAGGCAAGAGAAAGAAGCCAAGCAGGAGGCGCACGGAGGAGCAGGGTGCGGTGACCGTGGGGGTTGATGGCCGCCAGGTACGGGCTGTCCCCTCGCTGGTCCCCCCAGTGGACTCCAGCAGCTCTTCTTATTCGGACGAGGAAGAAGGACCGGAGGAGGTGGCAGGACGGATGGAATGGCAGCAGGATGTTCGCGTTACGGCTGCTCCGGATTCGGTTCAGAGGCAGCCCGGTGAGAGGACGACCAATATGTTTAATGTTGTGGGTAGTGTTAGCGGGGGCGGGGGTTCCACCGCGGGGAGTAGTTTGCCGGGGGTTAGTGCGGTCGGTCAGTCGGGGTTACCCAGGGTGGAGTTTAGGGGGCAGCTGCTGGGGGTGTTGCAGGGGTTGTCGGCTGAGAGGACAAGTCGAAGCGGGCCTGGGTCCCCGGCGGGGGCGTGGGTGGGTCCCACGGTCAGGGTGCTGCCGGTGGTACTGGTGCGCGAGGTAGAGGCTCAGGAGGTTGTGCCGGCGGTTGTTGCGGGTCAGGCGGACGGCGCGGCGGCCGTGGCATTGGTTAGCAAGGACGTGGAAAAAGAAAAGGAGGATGAGGTTGGGCGTTTGGATGATAGGGCACGGAGCGAAGTTTACGTGTGCTTTGAGAGTCCGTTAGGGGTGCATTTGAAAAAGGAGGTGAGGGAGAAGATATGGAAAGGGGAGTATGTGGAAATTTTTTCCATGCTTCCCTTGGAAAAGTTTAACTTGGATAAAGTGAAGCCAAGTGACTCTAAAAAAGAAAAGGAGGATGAGGAAAAAAGGAGGTATAGGTTGATCCCGAGGACTTTTACTAACTGGCTACAGGCCTTTGCGATATTAGCCAGCGTGGTTGGGGAGAAGGAGCTGGAGCATTGTTCCGCCCTTTTCGGTTATATGGACTCGATCGGCGAGGCATACAGGGTGTACGGTGGTTTCGGCTGGCTGCGATATGACGAGCAGTTCCGGCAACGGAAGGCTATGCGGCATGGCATCCGGTGGGACCACAAAGATATCTCTGTGGATGCGTTTAAGGACGGCTCCGGTGCAACCCTTTCAAGGGGGTGCCGGGAGCCCGGGTGCGAGTGGCGGGTCCTCGGCTGGACAAAAGAAAGGGGCGTGTTGGCAATTTAATGAGGGGCAATGTAAGTTTGGGGCAGCGTGTCGGTTCAAACACGAGTGTTCCGGTTGTGGAGGTTCCCACTCTTTGGCCAGGTGTTTCAAAAAGGGGAAAGGAAAGTCGGGGGAAGGTTCTGGAAAAAGGGAGGACGCCAGTGAAGGTCGAGGCGATGCTTCCCTATTTAAATAGATATCCGGATGGTCGGGCGGCGGAGCTGTTGGCGACGGGTTTTAAGGAAGGTTTCCGAATTCCGTTTGAATCTGGGGCGCCGGTTTTTCGCCCGGGTAATTTGAGGTCCGCAAAAGAACATCCGGAGGTGGTGACGGAAAAGCTGCAGAAGGAGGTGGAGTTGGGGAGGATGGCGGGTCCGTTCAAGGACCCACCACTCCCCAACTTAAGGATTTCGCCGCTGGGAATGGTACCCAAGAAGGAGCCGAACAAGTTTCGGCTCATTCATCATCTCTCTTACCCGGCTGGGTTGTCGGTGAACGACGGGATTTCACCCGAGTTGTCGGCGGTCTGTTATGTATCGTTGACAAGGCGTTGGAGTTAGTGCGGGTAGCCAGGCAAGGGGCCCTGATGGCCAAGGCGGACGTGAAAGCAGCTTTCCGGTTACTTCCGGTGCACCCGGAGAGTTTTCACCTTTGGGGTGCATGTGGGATGGGGAATACTATGTGGATCGGTGCCTGCCCATGGGTTGTTCTATTTCGTGCGCTTATTTTGAAGCGTTTAGTTCGTTTGTGGAATGGGATGTGGCGGGTGTCCACTCAGTAATACACTATTTGGATGATTTCTTTTGCGTGGGCCCAGCGGGCTCCTCGGTTTGTTCCTTGTTGTTATTTACGTTAGAACGCTTTGCAGGAAGCCTGGGCATTCCGCTGGCACAGGAGAAAACAGAAGGGCCAGTGACGTCCCTGTGTTTCCTGGGCATTGAAATTGACACGGTGGCTATGGAATGCCAATTGCCGGAGGACAAGCTGCGTGATTTGAAGGCGTCGGTGCAGTTGTTGCACCTGGCTAAGAAGGTGCGGTTACGGGATTTGCAGTCGGTGCTTGGGAAGTTGAATTTTGCCTGTCGCATTATGCCGATGGGGCGAATATTTAACAGGCATCTGGTGAGCGCGACGGCAGGGGTGATTGCTCCGAATCATTTTGTCAGAGTGACAAAGGTGATGAAAGGAGATTTGCTGGTGTGGGCTGCATTCCTTGAACGATACAACGGACGGACGTTAAGGATGAGCAAGGCATTATCAAATAGCCAACTGGAACTGTTTATGGATGCGGCGGGGGCATCAGGTTTTGGGGCAATTTTTCGGACGCATTGGTGTGTTGGCAAATGGCCACAGCTTTGGGTGGAAAAGGGGTTGGTGACGAATTTGGCACTGCTGGAACTGTTCCCCATCATAGTGGCAGTGGAGTTGTGGGGCCCAGAATTTGCGGGCAAGAAGCTTTGCTTGCATTGTGATAACATGGCAGTGGTGCATTCGATCAATTCATTGTCGGCAAAATCGCCCCCGGTAGTGGGGTACTTGAGACATCTGGTGTTGCGTTGCTTAGAACTAAACATTTGCGTGGTGGCGCGGCATGTGCCCGGAATGCAAAATGAAGTGGCTGATGCGCTATCTCGGTTTCAGTTCCACAGGTTCAGGAGACTGGTGCCAGGAGCGGACGAGGATGGAGAACTATGCCCGGTATGGCTGTGGGACCTGGCGTCGGTGTAGCATTTGAGGGAATCAGGAGATCGGTGGCTGAGGCTACTTGGTGCCGATACCAGGCTGTGTGGCAGGAATGGGAGGAATTGGTGAAGGCAGATTTTATGGAGCCTGGTTATACAGTCCGAGTGCTGGGGGTTTTGTCATTGATTAGCGGGGATTTTTCAGCAGGTCGGTCTGTTTCGGTGATAGGTTACAAGTTGGCGGCGTTGGCCTTCTTGTTTAAAATGCAAGGGGTTCGGGACGCGACAAAGGATTTTCTGGTGCGGCAGGCGATGAAGGGTTTTCGAAAGGGCGCGCGGTCGCGAGACAGGAGACGGCCAATAGCGTTTCCGTTGTTGGTTCATTTGGTGGGGTGTTTGGGGGATATATGCTCGTCCGATTATGAACGAGCCTTGTTTACGGTTGCCTTCGTATTGGCATTCTTTGGGGCTATGCGCATCAGAGAATTGGTTAGCCCTGCCAGGCATGCAGTAGGCGGGCTGTTATTGGAGGATGTTACGCTTGGGAGGGACAGAGTCGAGTGCCGGCTACGGTTTTCAAAGACGGATCAAATAGGTCGGGGACGTCTGGTGGTATTGTTTGAATTGCCAGGGCACCACCTATGCCCAGTGGTTCAGGTGACGGAGTTCTTGAAGGTGCGGGGTGGCTACCCCGGTGTTTTCCTTAGGCATGTGGATGGATCTGCCTTATCGCGATTCCAGTTTATCGCAGTGCTGAAGACGGCTTTAGTACGGGCGGGGGAGGAGCCAAGGGATTACGGGTCCCACTCCTTTCAGATTGGGGCAGCGACCGAAGCGGCTAGGTGGGGGCTGAGTGAGGATTGGATTCGGCGGATTGGGAGATGGGAATCCTCCAGGTTTCGTTTGTATATTAGACCACATCTGATTAGGTGATGTTTGGTGACAGGGGGGTACTTGATTGAGTTATGGTTTTGGTGGGCAGTTTCTTCGTGGGCAATTGTTGTTGTATTCATGGTCTTTATATTTTGTAGGTCCATGCCTGGTGTGCATTCTCGGGCACTCCTTTGTGTTTTGGGGAGCTTTGCGGGCGGATGTTCGTCGGAACGGTCGGCAGCTCGGAGCGGCGAAGTCGGAAGCCCGTGTGAAATGGCTCGGAATTCGGGGCATGACTTGGAGTAGAGTTCGCCCTGAAGTGGCGTATTATAGCCGGATTGACCGGGAACCTGATGTTTTAATTCTGCATGTGGGGGGGAATGACCTTGGAGTGAGGACGGCGAGAGAGTTAAAAAGGGATATCAAGTTGGACTTATTTCATTTGTGGAGGGCGTTCTCTGGCATTGTGATTGTGTGGTCCGATATCATAGCCCGGATGCAGTGGCGTTTTGCGAGGGCGGTGGATCGGATTAACAGGGCCCGGGTAAAATTGAACCGGGCGATTGGCAGGTTTGTAGCGCGGAACGGAGGTTTGGTGGTTCGACATAAGGAGTTGGAGGAGTCCACCGAGCAGTATTTGAGGCGTGATGGGGTCCATCTCACGGATGTCGGTTTGGATTTGTGGATGTTGGGTTTGAGGGATGGATTGGAACAAGCATTGAGGGTGTGGAGGGCCCGGGCCAAGTAAGGTGTCACTTGGCCGGTCTGTGGCGGGGTGATCGGTCCGTTCAGAGAGGCTTGGTGTACCGACAGTAGGATTGTTGGTATGAAGCCACTCAGGGGGAGTGGCTTCGATTAGGATGGGAACTTGTGGGCGGAGGTCCTGCAGGTTCTGGGGAGGGGTAACTAACGATGGAACGTTAATTATCCCACACCTCGGGTCGGTTGGTCACGGCCGAGGTGGTCCCCTGGACCGGTTGGAGGTTACGACCGGGGGATAGGAATGATGGTTGCCCTCTCAGATAGACCTATCAGGTGTCATTTTGTGGAGAATATGTATATATGTACAGGTTCAGGTGTTAATGGGGTGGCATGTTGAGCCACAAGTTTGGTACATATATACTGTTTAATAAAGCTGTGGCCATTCGGCAATAAAGTCGTAGTCTGTGTCGTTATTTTAAATATAGTGGTAAGGTGAAGTTTGTCATTGGAGACCCGCTTATCCCTATAGATACGTCAAGATGCTTATCCACTACCCAGAATGGAAGAGTCATTAGCAGCTATAAAATCAGCTAACTATTTCTCCACCTTGGATCTCACCAGTGGGTATTGTCAGGTTCCCGTGGCAGAGGCAGACAAGGAGAAGACTGCATTCACTACACCAATGGGCCTCTGCGAATTCAACTGTATGCCTTTTGGGCTCTGCAACGCCCCAGGGACATTTCAAAGATTGATGGAGTGCTGCTTGGGCCATTACAACTTTGAAACCGTGTTATTGTACCTGGATGACATCATAGTCTACTCGAAAACCTATGAAGATCACCTGAGGCACTTGGTAGAAGTGTTTGAGTCCTTGTCCGAGATTAGCCTGAAGATAAAGCCGTCAAAATGTCACCTCTTGAAGCCAAAGGTATAGTACCTGGGTCATGTAGTCAGCGCAGAAGGTGTGGCACCTGATCCAGAGAAAGTCACAGTAATCAAGGACTGGCCAAGACCCACCACGATAAAGGAGGTGCGGCAGTTCCTTGGGCTGGTGGACTACTACCGAAGGTTCATTGACGGTTTCACGAAAATAGCAGCGCCTCTTCAAGATCTCCTGGTGGGTCAGCCGAAGAAGGCTAAGAAGCAAAGTCCTCCATTCGAATGGAGCAGTCAAGTAGAAACATACTTTGTCCGGTTGAAGATGGCACTCACTGGAGAAGAAATTCTGGCCTACCCTGACTGCGGCCAGCCGTTTGTACTATACACAGATGCCAGCAAAGTGGGATTGGGAGCAGTTCTGTCCCAGGTACAGGGAGGCAGAGAGAAAGTGATAGCCTACGCCAGTAGAAAGCTTCGTCCAACAGAAAGGAATCCAGAAAACTACAGTTCCTTTAAGCTGGAGTTCCTTGCTATTGTCTGGGCAGTGACTGAACGCTTCAAGCACTATCTGGCGTCGGCCAAGTTTACCATCTTCACGGACAACAATCCGTTGACACACCTGGCAACAGCCAAGCTAGGTGCGCTAGAACAGTGATTAATGGCTCGAATGTCCAACTTTGACTTTACCATCAAGTACAGGGCTGGCCGAAAGAATAATAATGCTGATGCGCTGTCCAGAATGGCTCATTTACTCGAAGTTGGAGAAGACCTGGATGAACTGGAAGAGATAGAGTTACCAGCTTTCCACCAACAGGGTGTCTCCCAGTGCGGGCATGCTGTAAAAGAGAAGCGCTCGAGCCAGCAAGGGGTCTTGGTCAACCCATTACTCCATCATAGATGGGTGGAAACACATTACAGTGACCCGGCCATACAATTAGTCAAAGAAAAGCTAGCACAAGCTGAAACCCATCTTGGTCCAGGTGCTCCACAAGAAGCCCAACAGCTGTGGAAGGAGAGGGGACGACTGTTTCTCTACAAGGGCAAGCTATGCAAAAGATATGTTAACTGGCGAACCAATGAACTCGTCTGGCAAATAGTGGTTCCCCAGAGGGATGCCCCTATGGTCCTAGCAGCTTACCACGATGGAGCAGGACACTTCACGTGGAAGAAGTTGGAGGTCCTATTCCGTGATCGGTTCTACTGAGTGAACATGAGAAAATCGAGAAGTGGTGCTGAGAATGTGGTCCGTGTAACCTAAGGCGGAAAGATGATACCAACCAGAGGTCTCCCCTGCAGCCAATTATCACGAAGCAGACCCTTGAGTTAGTGGCCATGGACCACGTGAAATTAACACCAAGCCGGTCAGGCTATGTCTATGCCCTCACCATTGTGGACCATTACTCTCGCTTCCTGGTAGTAGTGCCTGTGAAAGATCAGACCGCCGGGACAGCAGCCAAGGCATTCCAAGTACACTTCTGTCGACCCCACGGTTATCCTGAAAGAGTACTGACTGATCAGGGCCCTGCAATTGAAGCAGAAGTGTTTCAAGAGTTCTGTAACATGAACGACTGTAAGAAAATAAGAACAACACCATACCACCCTCAAACCAATGGACTATGTGAGAAAATGAATCATGTAGTTATTGACTTACTCAACTCTGCCTCTAGAAGAAAGAAACCAACAGCTGTGGAAGGAGAGGGGACGACTGTTTCTCTACAAGGGCAAGCTATGCAAAAGATATGTTAACTGGCGAACCAATGAACTCGTCTGGCAAATAGTGGTTCCCCAGAGGGATGCCCCTATGGTCCTAGCAGCTTACCACGATGGAGCAGGACACTTCACGTGGAAGAAGTTGGAGGTCCTACTCCGTGATCGGTTCTACTGAGTGAACATGAGAAAATCGAGAAGTGGTGCTGAGAATGTGGTCCGTGTAACCTAAGGCGGAAAGATGATACCAACCAGAGGTCTCCCCTGCAGCCAATTATCACGAAGCAGACCCTTGAGTTAGTGGCCATGGACCACGTGAAATTAACACCAAGTCGGTCAGGCTATGTCTATGCCCTCACCATTGTGGACCATTACTCTCGCTTCCTGGTAGTAGTGCCTGTGAAAGATCAGACCGCCGGGACAGCAGCCAAGGCATTCCAAGTATACTTCTGTCGACCCCACGGTTATCCTGAAAGAGTACTGACTGACCAGGGCCCTGCAATCGAAGCAGAAGTGTTTCAAGAGTTCTGTAACATGAACGACTGTAAGAAAATAAGAACAACACCATACCACCCTCAAACCAATGGACTATGTGAGAAAATGAATCATGTGGTTATTGACTTACTCAACTCTGCCTCTAGAAGAAAGAAACCAATGGCCAAAGAAGTTAACAGATCTAGTGGACTTGTACAATCATATTCCAGTAAACTCCAACTGCAGCCCCGCTTACTTGATGCAAGCAAGACCTGGCAAGTTACCTGTAGACTTCGAAATGGGAACTGTGTCACCTGAAGCGGTTCAACAGATAGAAGATTGGAACACAGAGCGACAACAACAATTCCGCCAAGTTCAGGAATGTATGGAAAAGAAAAAACAAAAAGCCAGCACCAAATGTGCACTACAGCACTAAACATTCCAAACTGTACTTATTATAAAAAATTTGAGATTTTTGGCAAAAAATTGCAATTTCTTGAGCTGCCTCGCCACGTCACGGCAAATCTCATTTGAGGCAGTCCTACACTAAAATATTTTTATAAAATGTGCCATACGGCCTCACATATGAATAGTAGAACTGCTCTTAGCAGCACTCACCTGGTCTATTTCAATCCCATACCCATGACTGAGTCATGGCTGTGGGCGGGACAGGTCCAAGCAAATGCTGCATGAAGTCAAAATTTACTTCATGCAGCATTTGCTTGGACCTGTCCCGCCCACAGCCATGACTCAGTCATGGGTACGGGATTGAAATAGACCAGGTGAGTGCTGCTAAGAGCAGTTCTACTATTCATATGTGAGGCCGTATGGCACATTTTATAAAAATATTTTAGTGTAGGACTGCCTCAAATGAGATTTGCCGTGACGTGGCGAGGCAGCTCAAGAAATTGCAATTTTTTGCCAAAAATCTCAAAAATTTTATAATAAGTACAGTTCGGGATGTTTAGTGCTGAAGTGCACATTTAGTGCTGGCTTTTTGTTTTTTCTTCATTGAATTGGTCGGTGGTTGACCTCCACCTTGCTATGCACCCCAATTTGGGATGTATTCCATCTGTCTAGATTTTGGCGGTTGGTGACTGTTCACATTAAGTCATCAGGCCTTGTCCACAGGCTTTTTACTTCATGCAGCATTTGCTTGGACCTGTCCCGCCCACAGCCATGACTCAGTCATGGGTACGGGATTGAAATAGACCAGGTGAGTGCTGCTAAGAGCAGTTCTACTATTCATATGTGAGGCCGTATAGCACATTTTATAAAAATATTTTAGTGTAGGACTGCCTCAAATGAGATTTGCCGTGACGTGGCGAGGCAGCTCAAGAAATTGCAATTTTTTGCCAAAAATCTCAAAAATTTTATAATAAGTACAGTTTGGAATGTTTAGTGCTGAAGTGCACATTTAGTGCTGGCTTTTTGTTTTTTCATGTATGGAAAAGAGCCTGTCCCAAGCAAGAATGAGACAAGAAAAGAACTACAATCAAACAGCCCCAGCAACTCCCTTAGCACCTGGAGAACAGGTCCTCAAGAAAAAGCGGAGGATGCACAAATTAGATGACCAGTGGGAAAATGAGCCCTACACAATTATCCCCTCAAATTTTGACTATAGCAAAGTGTGTCTAATAAGTAAAGATGGAGGTAAAACATATCAAGCAGTTTCCAGAGATCGTCTGAAAGTATGCCCTGAACGGAGTAAGACCAAAGAAGAAGTTCAAGAAAGTCCCCAACTTCAAGAAGAAATGATCCAAACAGTACTTGGAAAATTCACCAAAACATGGACCCAAATAAATAAGGCTATAGTGGTACCAGGATTGACATTCCCGCAAGTGGTCGTACCATCAGCAGAAGAAGTCCCAGATCCACCTGAAGACCTATCGGTTCCAACACCAGATGCCACACCAGCAGTGTAACAGGAGAATCAACCCCCTGCCAGTGGTGAATCTGTCATACACCCCCCAAGTAGTAGTGAATCAACACCAGTACTACGCAGGTCCCAACGTAGCACCCAGGGACAGCCCCCTCCAAGGTATAGAGATTAAAAAGAAAAAGTACCTATTAGAGTGTATATAGTTATTTGAAATGTTTTGTTTAGAATGCTTTTGTTTTAGGTGATTAAGTAAATGGACAACTGGGTCACTGGACTATGGGTGACCAAAACTTTAATTGTCTATAGTTAGCAGCCAGTGTGCTCCGCATTACAGAAGAAAAACCTGTCTGGCGTGCATAGAATGGGGGCATCGATACTCTGACGCACACCCAGAGCCTACATTGGGGGTTTTATCGCAGCGGGTCCCCCATGGAGCAGTGTAATGGACACCCGGCAGGGAGCCACACTGGACTCATATAGTTGTCATTTAAGTTTGTAACGTTTAAGAAAGGTACCTCTCATAAAGGGATGAAATGTTATAATGTTATGTCTTGCTTATGTTTCCTCAGTCCGGGAGAACTGATTTTAACTAAGGGGGAGTGTGGCGCCCCAGCATCTGGTTGCCACAACAGTGTTGCCCCTTCAAAGGGTTAATGCTGAGCCTGGAGGTAGTTGGGGAAGTCTATTGGCCAGTAAGTACCAACATGCAGCACGGTTTCTCCCTCAGGCCAGCAGGGGGAGCTCTAAACATGGAGTTCCAGGGAGCATTTCCTTAAGCTCTGACCTGGGGGAGGAGTTAGCTAGTCTGTGAGAAAAGTTGAAGAGGGAAGGAGCTAGAGTAGTGCAGTCCTGCGAGCTGGGGCCTGGGGCTAAGATAGCTCAGTCCAGAAAAGCAGGATCTGCAGAGAGGCACAGAGAGAAGATTCTGAAGAGAACAGATTTGTTCCAGTTCGCCTTAGAAGAAAACACTGAAAACCGGACATCGGAGTCTGTGGTTGCCAGGGTGTGAGACCCCCCCAGTAACCGAATCCGAAGGGCAGGAGGATTAGAGATCTCCTGGCCCCCAAACCAACCCGAAGGTACAGCTGCACTACAGGGGCCCGGTGTGGACTCCAGCAGAGTAGCATCAGAGAGGGCCCACGCAGCCTATCCTACGGGAACGGGACGTACCACAAGTCCTAGCAGAGAAAAGGCTTTCATTAAACCAATGTTGCGGGGTCCTGTAAAAGAGAAGAAAGAGTAAGGATAAGGCCTCAATACTCACCTGGCCAAGGAGATAACCCCAACTGCTTCCAGGCCGACCGGATCACCACCACCACTTGTAACGGTCTCCCATGACTGCACCGGTTGTTGCAGAGTAAAAGGAAGGAGGTAAAGGAACTGCTGTCTGTGTCTGTTTCTTTCACTGCCTTGTTAGCCCTGCACCGCATCATTCACCAACCCCATAGACTCTAACAAGCACCAAAGGTTGCCCCGCGGTATCTGCTCTACCTGTGGAGAGCAAGTGTGGCGCCCTGGACAAGCCAAGACGTCACAGGTACTACAACAACACACCCCACACCCCGGTTAGGCACATCAGCCGCACACGCAAATCCTTGTTGCCTCCATCCAGGAGCTGATGTCCACACCAGGTGGGGTGGAGCCAGGCGGTTGGCCCCTCCCACCGAGGAGTTCACAGTCCTGGAGGCGGGAAAGGACAGAGGAGTTGAGGGAGAGAACAGTTGGAGAGTTGAGGGAAGTGGTAGTGGAGCAGACTGACCGTGTCCGGGTACGTGGCCCGGGCACCTAAGAGCAAGGTTGGCAGACGGTGGTGACCGTCTGCAGGCAAGGCCGATTGACGCACAACCGTAAGGACCGGGGACGGGCGGTGACCCGTCGGTACCGGACCGGGGAGCGAAGAGAAGCCAGCACCATTCGGCAGGGCCTACGGACCCCGACCAGGCTAGGAGTCGCCATTAAACCGGTCAAATCCGTCAGCGACGGGAACCTCCGGGGTTTCCCAGCAGCAAAGACCCGACTGAAGGCAACCGCTCAACCGTGAAGGGAAATACAGCTACCGCCACAGCTAGAGTTCCCAGGGCCAGAGCCTGCGGGCAAAAAGAGGCTCCTCTGGCAAATAACCCGCTCCCCAGCGGTGTATCGGTGGGAAGCCATCGGAGCCGAAGACACATTACCGGTGCAGGGAAAGACAGTCACCGCCAACCTACCGGGAGTGACCATCGCCGCCGGCTGCGGGACTCGTCCATCCAGCCGTTTGTTTTATCAGAGACTCCGTCTGCGTCATTGGCTGAGTGAGTACTGCGCTGCCCTCCCGCGACCCTGCACCTCACCAAACCCTGCCATTCATCTTACAGTCACCATCACCGAGCCCCGGGACCACCAAAACCCCCCCTACACACGGAGGGGAGAGAAACATCTCGGCTGCTCCCTGTCAACGCTCCCGGGATCCCCGTCCAGAGTAGCGATGGTGTCCCAACCTCACCACAACCGTGGGTGGCGTCACGGACAAAATCCCCAAACCAAACCATCCCCTTTTCACTCACGGGCGAGGAGCGCCGCTCGAGTACCCGGATCCGGCCCACCGCTCGAGCCACCGAGCAGCAGCAGTGCCGGACCCGAACGTTAGCGAGCGCAGCGCACCGCCGCCTGCGACACAAGAAACACCTCAGCTGCTGCCAAAATATCAGCCCCGCAAGTCCCTTCCAGCAGCTACGGCCCTAAAGCTGCAATTTTCCACAGGTGGCGTCACGAATATATATTATAAACTTTAACATCACCATCTCCCCCATCCACACCGCCACTTTAATTGACTCCAAAAGGGTCACGGAGTCGGGCTCCACCACCGCTGACTACTCTGGACTAGTCTGGCCCGACACCGAGTCTCCTAAGGCCCTGTGGTGGGCGAGTCACATGCACACAGTGCCGGTGGTGAAAGCGGGCCGTCATGTGACCACAAGTGTGCGATTTGCATACTTCTAGCCACATCTGCATGAGGCTTTAGTCTGACTTATTGGTAGGGTACATGATCAATTTAAATGCTTAGAATAGCATGAACGCCAACTATGGCTCTGCCGCTACACTTAACCGTACCAGTCTGCGCATGCATGATGCAATTTTTTTTTTTCTCAGACAACTTGGTCCAAGGACAAAATCAAACATGTGCACTGCCTCATTGGATAACATTGGTCCGAATGCGATCCAATATTTTGTTGGATCGCACTTGGACCAAAAATATAGTTGTCTACACAAGCTCTTAAGCCTGCTTTCCACGTTGCAATTTTGCATACGATATCGTATGCGATTTGCAACGCCACCATCGTATGTGTGGCACGTTCAATTTGTTGTACGTGCCGCACAAACGATTAACCCCCGTCACGCGCACTTACCTTCCATACGACCTCGATGTGGGCGGCGAACATCCACTTCCTGGAGTGGGAGGGACCTTCGGCGTCACATCGATGTCACGCGGGAGCCGGCCAATAGAAGCGGAGGGGCGGAGCTGAGCGGGACGTAAACATCCCGCCCACCTCCTTCCTTCTGCATTGTGGGCCGGGAGCCGCAGGACGCTGGTAAGATCTGTTCATCGTTCCCGGGGTGTCACACACTGCAATGTGTGCTACCCCGGGTACGATGAACAATCTGACATGCAATTCTAGAGAAAAGTACGAATTGTATGCGATGAACGTTTTACCGTTCAATCACAATCGCACGTACCTGTCACACACTTCAATGTACCTTACGATGCCGGATGTGCGTCACTTACGACGTGACCCCGCCGACACATTGTAAGATACATTGCAGCGTGTAAAGCAGGCTTTAGGCTGTGACACCATAGTTGTAAATATGGTTACCTGGTTAGAGGCTCACTCAGAGGTTTCGCCCTCTCTGAGCCTAACCCCTAGCTATGCCTCTGTGTTACAAGCTCTCCGGTTTGAATGGGGAGCAAGTGTGTTAAATTTGTTGTTATCACTCACACACTCTCTGGTCATTGGAAGTTCAACATAGCAAAGAATTCAGAACAATCTTGCCATGGTTAACCTGTTTATGCAGTGGCTTTTCTTGCTCTTATTGGAATCTACACATTGTTGATTCAGACAGAAGGAACACATTTGGAAACATGGAGTACAGAAACAAATGAAACAAACCCGATTATGTGATAAAACCTGTGATTTCTCAAAGTACCCCTTTTTACTCTTGATGTTAGCTTTACACACCCTTGACATTCTCTCAAACAACTTCATCAGGTATAGTCATCTGGAAAACCTTCCAATGAACAGTTATGCTTTGTCAAGATTTAATTTCTGGAACTATTAAACAAGAGTACATGTGTCGCCCACGTGCCAGCAGCCGGGCTGCTTGGATCCAGATCTGCAGTGTGGCTCGAGGGATTCTACGGGATTTGCCGTAAACTGTCTGTGACGCCACCCACGGTGTGTGGTGAAATGTGGCACCACCACTGCTGTTGTGGGGCACCCGGGGATGGGATGGATGCCCCGGGGCCCAGTGTCTCATATGCTGAGGATGGTGACTGCAGGGGCCGGCGCGCCCGGTCAGATCGGGGGATGTTAGTTTACTCACGATTAAATTAATCACACAAGTCCTATGGTAAACCTGCCCTCAATAAGTTAATCAGCTAGGCCGTTGGTTCTGGTTCATGGCTTCAGGGTCCAAGTACCCCCTCTGTGCACGGTTTCCGGGTCAGTTCTCCGGTGTCGGTAGCGGCGGGCTCCAACCTTGTCCCAGTCCACCTCGGATCTCCGGCAGCCGTTTTCCCGTCTCCTGACAGACACGGACCACCGTCTGCCACCTAGCCAGCATGCCGGGGCTCCAACCCCGACACCTTTTCTTTCTGTCTCAGCCTTCACTTTCTCCTCCTCAACTACTCCACTCCACTTGAACTACAACTCAGACTACTGCTTTTCCCACCCCGAGTTCTTCAGACCCCTAGGTGGGCGTTCTTCATCTGCCTGGTCCCTCCCACTGGTGTGCCTTTCGTACCCTGGGGGGGTGACTAGGGTTTCTGGTCGGCTGTGTGTAACCCTGTGTGGGATCGTGTTATGTGGGGGCCTCTTCTGTGTGACTACCTGGTTTTGCCAGGGCATCATATTCCCCTTGGTTAAATATAGACCGTCCGCGGGCTGTCCAACCACCAACGTTTATTAAAACCGGAACTGTGGAAATAGAAATGGGGTAACAAGAATAATAACATTTGAAACAGTTAAAAACATTTCTTCCCTTTACGGGAGGCACAATTCTTAAACGCTGCAAAACCGGAACAGACCACCTTCTTATTGCGCCCCCACCCAAAACAACCTGTTCCCTGGTGCCACTGCTAACACTGGTGCATACCCCTTTTCCCAAGTCCAGGAACGGGTCCGGGTGGCGCCCACACGGGCCGGGTAAAAAGTTCCTTACCCGGTAGTCCTTGTCACGGGCCCCAAGGCCTGGAGGTTAGGCACCGGTTACAGTGGTGACTGGGCATAGGCCTACTCTACCGCAGGCCCTTCCTCCAATAAGCCTCCCCAGAGACTGCGGAGAGAAACAAGAAGGTAGGTAGGGGTATTTACAAAGCCCAAAAGTTTTTGGGTTGGCTTGCCAGTTCTCGGCCATGGGCCATTTAAACTGAAGAACTCTCAACGGGATAAACTGGGGAAGCCGGGAACCGCTACCTTACTCATCATCTGTGCTTGGAGATGGCGGAAGGGGGTAGAGGTACAGCTGGTCACCAACTTTCACCCACTTCTAGGGCGAACCACCCCCTCTCCGCAGTGCCGGGTGTAAGAGACCAACTCTCCGGGCTCCAGGTCTCGATCCGGGTGGTCCGTAGGCAGGTGTGGAGCCACATCCCTCCAGGAAACAAATGTTTCAGCATCCATGCCCGGCTCATAGATAAAGCCCTATCCTTTTTTGGGCATTAAACTGCCGGACCTGTCCTTGGTAGGTCAGTCGCCGCACCCGGAAGGTTGATTGCCGGAGATTGTCCTTTTCTCAGTAGGTACGGGTTAACACCTCTGCCTTCCAATTTTCCCAGGCAGTGATCTCGGTCTTCAGCAGCTGCCGTTGCCGCTCCCAGTACGGGGCACTGGTTTCATGCTCCACTTCCTCCTGTTCAGGGAATTGGCCCATCCGGATACCCTCGCTGCCGGCTACAACCGGCCTCCCTTGAAGTGGAGTGCTCCGATGTTCCGTGGCCTGCTCTGCCGCCCTACAGGTGCATCCCGGCTGCGCCTCAGCCGAGACCAGGTACTGGGGAGCGGCCGGCGTTTTTGCTGGGGCCGACTTCCGGTCGGGCGTCACCTCTGTTGCAGCCAGGCGGACTGCCGGGGCCGACATCATCAAGCGCACAGACATCTTCGGGACCCGGGGTGATGTCATCTTTGGTGCAGCCGGGCTCAGGGCCGGAGGGGATGTCTTCCAGGCTTTGGCCTTGCGCGGGTCTGGTATGGGTGCCGGAGCGGTGGCATGCTCGTGGCCCGAGGACCCCATTGCCGGGTCCTCACAGGCAGATGTAACGGGTACCGCTGCCGTGGTTTGGGGCAGTGGACCAATTGGGGCACTAACTGTAGGTGCGGGCGGCGAGCGAGGCGATGTGGCGGACAGGGGCATACCGAGCTCAGCTGGTTGGGCCGGTTCCAGTGGAACATAGGGGCGTGGGTAGCTTACCTGCTCCTCCGAGGCCATCTCCTCTTCACGTGCCCGGACGGCTGCAGCCAGATCCCTCATCTCGGCCATCCATCTTGACAGCATATAATTAGCCTAAGCCTGGATCCTGCGGCACATCCTCGCGGTCTGGGCTTCCACCCATTCAGCAGTTCCGGGAGCAGGTTCCTCCATGATCGGGTTGCCGGACCAGGCAGACATCCTCTCGAGATGGTGTCCAGGAACAGAAGATGGCAGAGT
The DNA here is from genome assembly GCF_048569485.1 of Anomaloglossus baeobatrachus. Taxonomy (NCBI): domain Eukaryota; kingdom Metazoa; phylum Chordata; class Amphibia; order Anura; family Aromobatidae; genus Anomaloglossus; species Anomaloglossus baeobatrachus. The sequence goes on from NC_134354.1 coordinate 303,063,055, forward strand.
CCTGGTGTCCCTGCCTCTTATCTCCTTGGGTCACATGCCGCAGTTTTCACCCGCCCCCCTGGTTTTTCGGGAGCAGTCTGCAGACGCAGCTCTCTAGTTTCGTTTTCGGCCTAGGGTGTTACTTCCTTCTGGCCTTGTTCCCAGGGGGCGGGGTTTCAACTTTGCGCATTTACAAGGAGAAGAAGACACTGGGTTGTCGTTTTTCACTCCCAAAAATGGCGGCAAAAATGGCGGCTGTTCAAAATTTTGCAGCGGAGCACCGCTGAGTACAAAACAAGGCCCACTTCCACCAGGTAGGTGGATGGGTTACAATCCTGTTTGTGACGCCAGGTTTTGAGGTGTGCCGCCCGCGTGACAGCAGCCGGGCTGCTCGGATCCGGATCCGCAGTGTGGCTCGAGGGATTCTACCGGACCCGGGGGTCGCGCGGACACTTCAGATAAAAAGGGGACATATTTATACGGGCTTTGCCGTAAACTGTCTGTGACACACCCACTGTGTGTGGTGAAATGTGGCACTACCGCTGCTGTTGTGGGGCACCCGGGGGACGATGGGATGGCAGCTGGATATTGACCCCTCCGTGGGTAGGGATGGATGCCCCGGGGCCCAGTGTTTCTTATGCTGAGGATGGTGACTGCAGGGGACGGCGCGCCCGGTCAGACCGGGGGATGTTAGTTTACTCACGATTAAATGAATCAAACAAGTCCTATGGTAAACCAAGGTGCTGGTGGCCGGCCGCCATGGTCGGGTGTATCTGGTCCCACACCCAGACTGGTGGTCTGTGTTACTTTCCTCTGCACTCTGTATTTGGTGTGGTGGACTTTCCTGTGTAAAACACGGGAGTCCGCTTCCGGTCCTTTTGTTGGGAGCCTTGCCCGCTGACGCTGACCCTTGGGATCTACCGGGCCCTGGCGGATGCCCTATCCCCCGCGGTGGGTGGTTGTCTGCTTTTGGGACTTTGGTTGGGACAGGACCTATAATCATGCGCTCAATTGGTTAATTAGCTAGGCCGTTGGTTCCGGTCCTGGCTTCAGAGTCCAAGTAGCCCCTCTGTGCACGGTTTCCGGGTCGGTTCTCCGGTGTCGGTACCGGCGGGCTCCAACCCTGTCCCGGTCCACCTCGGATCTCCGGCAGCCGTCTTCCCATCTCCTGAAAGACTGTCAGGTTCAGTGCAAGGAGGAGGATCCACGGAACCGCGCACCGGACTCCCCCAAGGAAACCACCAGGAGCAAACCCTTATACAGGGGCTGCCTGGCAATCACCCCAGAAGGCCTAGATGCGCAGCAGACGGGACACGGAAGCATTGTGGGATAGCGTCCGAAGATGTCCACACAGGATATGGAGGCTGGTCCAAGGATAGACGTGGACTGAGATGAACCGGGTACAGGTGCCGACTGGAGATGGCAAATGGAATCCGGGGCCAGCGAGGGTGCAGTCACGCGATACCGGGCGGAGTCCAGGATCAGTGATGAGTACAGGATGGAGGAAGATGACGGGATGCACAAGACACCGGGGATTCTCCTGGAATGCCGGAGGACCGGATACGCACAGGCAGCAGTCGGTATCTGCGGGCAGAGACAGGGTTAATCCTGGGCACAAGACACAGGGGACCTGAACACTAGCACAAGAGACATGGCTACTGGTACACGTTTAACAGGCACCGCCCACATGGAAAAGGAAGTCTTATATACACTGTACCTGTATTCAGCCATTTCCTGTTTCAGAGATGCTGGCCCTTTAAGAGAAGGGGAAAGAGCACGACCGCGCCCTAGTGCGCATGTATGAGACCTGGGAGCCGGAGAACAGTGCAGGACGCAGGGGAGATGAGGCAGGAGGGCTGGAAGCAGAGTCCCGGGACACAGCGAGGCGCCGGGATTGCCGAGCGGGACGCACAGGGGAAGCTGAGGGAGGAGAGCGAGAGCGGCGGCCGTGGTCGGGGTGCACGGGGACCGGGCCGGTAAGTGATAAGCGGCAACGAGATAAGCGGCGCGGTGACGAGCGGCGCCGCAGCCTCGGCAGTGCGACACAGACACGGACCACCGTCTGCCACCTAGCCAGCACGCCGGGGCTCCAAACCCGACGCCTTTTCTTTCTGTCTCAGCATTCACTTTCTCCTCCTCAACTACTCAACTCCACTCCACTTGAACTAAAACTCAGACTACTGCTTTTCCCGCCCCGGGTTCTCCAGACCCCTAGGTGGGTGGTCTTCATCTGCCTAATCCCGCCCACTGGTGTGCCTTTCCTACCCTGGGGGGGTGACAAGGGTTTCTGGTCGGCTGTGTGTAACCCTGTGTGGGATGGTGTTATGCTGGGGCCTCTTCTGTGTGACTACCTGGTTTTGCCAGGGCGTCACATACATTTGTGGAATCACCGGCCTTCAGAAATTGTTTGCAACCATCAAGTGTATTTTGCACAGGCAGTATTGGTACACAGTTCCATACATTGCTGAGCCCTATTCCAAAGCTGTTCTATGTCAGAATAAGGCAAGAACCTCTCAACTAAGTAAAGAGAACCAACAATCCATGATTACTTTAAAGGAAACCATTCATGTCCTCAAAATGCTATTGTAGCATTGGCTTCTGTAACTCTAAGTATGCTGCATGGCCATCCTTGTGCTGCATGGTCCTCTGCTCACTCACATGGCCACCCACGTGTGGTGTGATCTTCTGTGCCCCTGGTTTGCCACCTACGTGTAGTGTGGTCTCTGGTTTGTCCAACCCCTTGGATGCCCATGTGTGTGTCAATCTCCAGCTCCCATCTAGGCCCCAAGCCTGGCACATGCTGCGTGGGGTTTCCTTGCCTCCAGCCTAGGGGGAATGCATGCTTCTTGTCCCTTTTAAAAAGAATTGTGCACACCTTGCAAAGGTGTCGCCAGCCTATCGCTGGGAGGACCCAGGTATAAGGCTCCCTCCTCTGATGGGAGGGACCAGAGCAAGTTATTAGGTTTCTAACTTACTACCTGTCTGTTGTTCCAACCTGTCTGCACTGGTTTTCCAGTATCCAGTCCAGCATGTAACGAGCTCTGAGTCTGATGTGTTTTCCCCCTGTTTATATCCCTGGACCTGTCCTGTCTGTACCCTGGTACCAGAGTATCTTTCACCTGTTATTTGCCTGCCCCTGTCATCTTGTCTGCCTTAGCCATTCTGGCTGCCCCTGCCTGATGTTCTGCACCCTGAGGTCCGATGTTCTGTGCCTAGTGATCAATGTCTGATTACCTGTGTCCAATGTTCAGCCTCACCCCTGATGTTCCATACTTGAATTCTTAACCTGATGTCTGTAGTCCTGAACCTAAACCTTTTGTCTGATGCTCTGTGGCTGATGACTTTAGCCTGATGTCCTGTACCTGTGCACCTGTTCCCATCCAGACTGTATTCTTCCTTCTATGTTGTTTATCCTGCCACCCCAGTTTGTTCTGCCAGCCCTGTTTGTCTTGCCAGTGCCTGTCCTGCTTGCCCTGTCCATTACCTGACCCTGGTCCTGCTGTCACCCTGCTCTTCTCAGCTGCCACAGTCCTGGTCACTGACCTGAAAGTGGCATCATGCGTCTGCCTTGTGTCAGTTACTTTGTCAAGACCCTCCCACATCAGGGTAAGCCCAGGTCCACCCTGTGGTCCAGTGGGACATCTCCTGCTCGCTGCCTCACCTCCGGCAAGCTTTACAGCTATTAACCTAGTCTGATTAATTTGTAGGTTAATAGGGTTATAAAAATGTCCGTCCATCTTACTGTAAGCATAGCTACTGAGAGGAAATTAACTTTATTCCTCTTGGGAGATGCTAGATTTCAGTTATAAAGGTATGCCCAGACCAGGTTAATCACCACTTACAGCATTAGAGATATTCGTGAGCACTAGAGATGAGCCACCCCCTAGAGTTCGAGTTAGGTTCGTTGAACGGTGCCCCGTTTGACAAACCATTCGACGAACCGTTCGACGAACCTCTCTATCCCCATTGAAAACAATGGGAGGCAATCATAAACATTGCCATAACACTTACCTGTTCCCCGGATGCATCCTGCACTCTGTCTCCTGCAGCTTTTCCATCGGTAATCGCTGCGTCCTCCCGGTAACCAGCAGTGATGACAGGACCTATCGTGATGTCAAAATAGCATGTGACCAGTCACGTGTCTATTATCTCATTGGCTACAGACTGGTCACATGGCTTTGACGTCATGTCCTGTCCTAGGTCCTGTCAGTGCATCTCTTTCTGCTTCCCCGTTCCGTTATTGACTGGCTGACACAGCTTGTCAATAACGGAGATCAACGTTGCCATGGCAACTCGCCGGTTAGCGGTGACGTCACCGCTAACTGTACGCAGCGGCACCGGGAATCACGTGATCGGAGCACCATTGCTATGGTAACCCGTCTGTCAGCGCAGTGCTGCTAACGGAGCAGAGCTGCATGGGCTGAAGGAGAAAGAAGACAGAAGACCATGGATCGTGGAGGGATAAAAGCTAGTAATAAACATGGAGTCTCTAAGTGTGTCTGTGTATTTATTTCTATTAAAGTATTTTTTCTCTGTGAGGTGTCTTTTTTAACCCTTTATTGGAGATTCTTAATGGCTGGGTCAAACTTGCCTGACATTAAGAATCTCTGACTTAATACTAGCTAGTAAAACAAAGCTAGTATTAACTCATTATTACCCAGCGAGCCACCGGCATCAGGGCAGCTGGAAGAGTTGTATACAGCGCCAGATGATGGCGCTTCTATGAGAGCGCCATTTTCTGGGGTGGCTGCGGACTGCAATACGCAGCAGAGGGGCCCAGAAACCTCGGGCTAACCTGTACTGCGGATCCAATCCCCAGCTGCCTAGTTGTACCCAGCTGGATACAAAAAAAGGGCTTCCCTATATTTTTAGTTCCCAGCCGTGTACAAATACGCAGCTGGGGGTTGGGGGCAGCCCGTATCTGCCTGCTGTACCTGGCTAGCATACAAAAATATGTCATTTTTTTGTAGTTTTTTTGGCAAAAAAAAAAATGCTTCCCTGAATTTTCAAGTGCCAGTGAAGGTAACACCAAGCAGTGGGGGTTAGCAGCCAGTAGCTGCTTGGATTACCCTTAGCTAGCAATACAAAAAATGCAGCGGGAACATATATATATTTTTTTAATTATTTATTTAAATAACTAAAACCAAAAAGGGCTTCCCTGTATTTTGATTGCTGGACATCACAGTGCTGTAAAAATAAATCTTTAAAAAAATTACGTAGCGCTCCGTGGTATTTTTGATTCTCAGCGCAGATAAAGCAGACAGCTATGGGCTGCCACCTCCATCTGCCTGGCGTTACCTTGGCTGGCAATCAAAATACAGGGAAGTCCATTATTTATTATTTAAAAAAATAGTTAAAAAAAATGACGTTGGGTCCCCCCATTTTTGATAGCCAGCTAGGGTAAAGCAGACAGCTGTAGCCTGAAAACCACAGCTGGCAGCTTTACCGTGGTTTGGGATCCAATGTGGAGGTCACCCCAGGCTCTTTTTTTATAATTATTTTATAACTATTAATAATTACAAAAAAAAAGTAGGGTCCTCCTCAAATTGGATCACCAGCCAAGGTAAAGTGGACAGCTGTGGTCTGGTACTCTCAGGGTGGGAAGGTCCATAGTTATTGGCCCTTCACAGCCTAAAAATAGCAGGCCGCAGGCGCCCCAGGAGTGGCGCATCCACTAGATGCGCCAATCCTGGCGCTTCACCCCAGCTCATCCCGTGCCCTGGTGCGGTGGCAAACGGGGTAATAAATGGGGTTGATACTAGCTGTAAGGTCACCTGACATCAAGCCCAGCAGTTTGTGATGTCATGGCATCTATCAGATACTCAACATCACAAACTGTCAGTACTAACAAAAAAATAGACAAAAAAAATGTATTTGAAAAAACACTCCCCAAAACATTCCCTCTTTCACCAATTTATTATAAGAAAAAAAATAAGGGGGTCCCACGATGACTCTGGACCGTCTAGAATATGGGGGGACACGCTCAGGGAACGTATCCCCCATTTTCTAGGGGTGCAGCCCCTCCATGTGAGGACTGTGGGTGCAATGAATCTGCACCCACTCTCCCCGGGTCCACAGCAGCAGAGTCCATGTCGTAACTGTTGCTACCAAAGCTGCAATGCCTTCTCGTGAGGTAAGGGCATGCCTAATCAGGAGAACTATTCTACATTTCCAAATATTGGTATTTGCTGATATTATTGCTATTCTACCTGCTATTTATTGGGGATAGGATCTTGGAGATGGAATACCCCTTTAAGTCCAGTTATCCAGCTGAATGAATACTAAATAACAGAGCTCGCTATTTAGACATGTTTTCTTGTGGCGTATAACGGACTCTCATGTTTGCTAGTCGTTCAGCATGGCAACTATCAAATTAAATACCTTTATTTGGAAATGTAGTATAGCTGTCCTGATTAACTATGTTCATTACCTCATGAGCAGGGCATTGCAGTAGCTTACAGATGCATAGTTTCCACCACTCACTGTGTCTGAAAACAGGAAGCTGAGCTGACAGCCGCTCTGTGCATGCGGCAGCGTCTATTGTGAAGGAGGGAGCCGCGGGGGATCAACGCTGCACAGGTACCGTGGGACACCGGGGAACACCGGTGGGGTTATAGGGGGTGACCTGGCAGGGCCTGGGGAGGAGTTTTCTGTTGCATGTGTCATGGCACATGCGACAGAAATCAGAGGAGTAGGGTGAATGCGGCCGGCGCGCTGCTGTGCGCGCGGCCATCTTGGATTTTCCGGGAGGGGGTCTGGGGAGGGGGGGCACTTTGGCGACACCGGGGGACCAGAGGACCAGGGAGGAGATTTATCTCCCATCTGACATGTTTGTTCATGCCAGATGGGAGATAAATAATTTTTTACCAGCGCTGTCATTTACTGTAACGTGATCATTGGTATACGGTGTATACCTGTGATGACGTGAGCGGGGACCGGAAAAACCGTCCTGAATCATGATCTCCAGGGTATCAGCTACCCCTGAAACCCCGGAGATTTTCTGACGCTGGGGGGCGCTATTCACTTATTTCTGCCTGCTGTTTATAAACGGCAGATCAGAATAAGGCTACATTCACACGACCGATCCGTTTTTGTGGTCCGCAAAAAACGATACGTTTTTTTCACTGGTGCATCCGTGTGGCATCCGTTTCCGTTCTGTATACGGTCCGTATGTCATCTGTTTGTCATCCGTGTGCCTTCCTTTTTTTTGCGTACTGCAAAAAAACTAAAGGAGGGAAAATACATAAATTTACCCAGGATCCATAGCTTCAACCTACATGAGGCGGTCACATGTTCAATCCAGTGCCATTTTCTACTGCTTTTCACAGCGTAGAGCGCTCTGGTGATTTTCCTGTGCTCGTTCACTTCATATCAGTCTTCTCTGTCATTATAATGGCAGAAAGACACATCATGTCCCACTCTCCTGCATTTTGTAATTTTGCACCCTTTGGTGCCTTTCATGTGGCACTAAGGGATGCTTAGCCTTGTATTTAGCCAAAAAAATAAATAAATTTAAAAAAAAAAATACGTAAGGTTCCCCTTATTTTTGATAGCCAGCTAGGGTAAAGCAGACGGCTGCAGCCTGCAGACCACAGCTGGCAGCTTCACCTTGGCTGGTAATCCAAAACTGAGGGCACCCCACACTGTTATTTCAAATTAAATAAATAATTGAAAAAAAACACGTGGCGGTCCCCCCAAAATTGTATCACCAGCCAAGGTAAAGCCGACAGCTGGGGTCTGATATTCTCAGACTAGGGAGGTCCATGTTTATTTGACTCTCCCCAGCCTAAAAATAGCAGGCCGCAGCCGCCCCAGAAGTGGCGCATCCATTGGATGCGGCAATCCTGGTGCTTTGCCCCAGCTCATCCCGTGCCCTGGTGCGGTGGCAAACGGGGTAATATATGGGGTTAATACCAGATGTGTAATGTAACCTGGCATCAAGCCCTGGGGTTGGTGAGGTCAGGCGTCTATCAGATACCCGACATCACCAACCCAGTCAGTAATAAAAAAAAAAATAGATGACAAACACATTTTCATTTGAAAAAACACTCCCCAAAACATTCCCTCTTTCACCAATTTATTAGAAGGAAAAACAAATCCAGGTCATGACGATCCATACCATAGTCACTGTCCCAGTCAATGAAGAACAGAATGTTCCCCATTGGCTGGGAGAGCAATGCAGTGACCTGAGCTAACATCAATAGGTCAACCCAGGTCACTGCAGGGCATGACAAATGCTGCTGTCAGGAGCGAGGTACATTACCTGCGGTGACGATCTCCTGCACTGCTGATAGCAGAGCTGTCACTGACTTTAATGACCGCCGCCTTCACAGCCAATTATCGTGGGAGCCTGTGACGTCACCGCTAGTCACAGTCTCGGGTCGGCGGCGAGAGGAGGAGATGTGACAAGCGGCGGCCATGGAGGACAGTGACAGCGCTGACGTCGGGAGGGCGGGACTTCATCACCGCAAGTAAGCCGAGCAGGATAATGTGGGCAGAATGCGAGGTGGGTGGAGCCAAGCGGGTAATGTGTGCGGAGTGCGAGGTGGGTGGAGCCGAGCGGGGCCATGTGTGCGGAGTGTGAGGTGGGTGGAGTCAAGCGGGTTTATGTGTGCGGAGTGCGAGGTGGGTGGAGCCAAGCGGGGTAATGTGTGCGGAGTGCGAGGTGGGTGGAGCCAAGCAGGGTAATGTGTGCGGAGTGCAAGGTGGATGGAGCCGAGCGGGGCCATGTGTGTGGGGTGCGTGGTGGGTGGAGTCTAGCGGGGCCATGTGTGCAGGCGGCGGAGTGCGATGTGAGTGGAGCCTAGCGGGGCCATGTGGCGCTGAGGACGTCAGTGTCGGGGACTGCATGGCTGGGGACAGGTGAGTGTGAGTGTGTGTGTGTACATGCAGAGTGCAGGAGGGGGCAGAGCCGAGCGGGGAAGTTTCGGCTCCCTGCACACGTAACCAGGGTAAATATCGGGTTACCAAGCAAAGCGCTTTGCTTGGATACCCGATATTTACATTGGTTACCAGCTTACCGCAGGCTGCCAGTGATGGCTCCCTGCACACTGTAACTGTAAAAAGCCCTGCTTTTGGTGATCGAACCGGTCTCGAACGTAACTCGAACTGTCGAGTGTGGCGCCCCTGACCTGGTCAGGCACCACTGAGTACTGCACCCATGCTGGGGACAGTACAATACAGGTAATCCAGAAGGCTGACTGGGGTGTGGAACACAGGCGCATAGTGATCAGGTCTCACACATGTACCCATGAGAGGACCCCTGGGGATCCCAGGAGGGGGCAAGCCTTCACCTTCACTGGAATAGTGGAGGGGGAAGAGCCTCCATCTCCTCTCAAGGGGTGTGGTGGAGAGTCTGGTTGCTAGGTGGCGTAGGCAAGAACAGGAGAGGAGGAGCAGTGAGCCAGTTCAGTGTAGAGTCCAGGGAGCTCAAGTGAGGAGCAGATCCCTGGAGCTGTGCAATCTGACAGCGTCCGCGCAGTGGCTACAGACGGGGGAGAACGGTCAACTAGGAGTGCTGCCTGAAAGCCAGCTTCAGCTAGAGAGTGCACGGAGTGGGAAGTAAGGAGACTGCTAGAGAGCACCAGGCCCAACCGGGCGGCAGATCCCGAAGCGGGGATAGATTCAACTTTCTTCTGCTAAACCTGCCGGTGTGGGGCTCTTAAAGCCCACACCACAACACTACAAAAGCCGCAGCCACGTAACCGCAAGTTAGGGCCCATAGGTCATAGGAGGCAAGAGGCTGGAGTGGCCTGGTCCGGGGAACAAGCACACGGCGAAACAAGAAGGGGAGAGAGGCTTGGAGCATCTTCCCTGGGTGACCCCCATAGGGACTCAAAGTCGGGGTTACCCCAAACCACCAAGGGCTAAGGAAGGCGAGTCAGTAGTCACCCTCATAAAGTCAGCCTGAAGGATACCTGGTTCCACCTGGTTCGTCCCAGCTACGCCCGGGTTACTCACCCTGCCATCAAATGTGAGTAAAAACCCTGAAAGACACTCTGTCTGTGTGGTCATTCTGCGACTTGTAGTACTACAAACCTACACCGGGCCCTGGGGCTTGCCTCACTCTCAGGAGGCTACTACATCCGACTGCACCCACCATCAGCCCCAGGCGTCCCCTAACCTGCAGTGGCGGTCCCCACTGACCGCAATACTGAGAGTGGCGTCACGATCAAACAAGAAGATTTCCTACCAGTGACGGAGATCCAGCAACGTGGAGTCCCTGAAGGTAATGCACCGACACCGACACTACACCTGTGGGGCTTCACATCTGGCGTCACGAACAGGATAAGGACTAGACCTGTTCAGACAGGTGACCATGTGCCTAGGCGGTCCGCTTGAAAAATTGGAAGCGCCGCCATATTGCCACCATGAAAAGCGCGCTGAAAAACAACAGCAGCCCGCGCTGGAAGAAGTTACCGCCCACGAAGAGGTGTGGCTACCCAGAGATCCCCTGCGGAGTTCTGACCTTGCCGGCTATGAGAGCGGAAGCGTCCAGAAACGGCGGGAGAGAAGGGAAGCCACAAACCTGCTGCTGCGGAGAGCAGAAATGGAATCCAGACGCGGATACCCAGAACCAGGCTCTGCTGCCTGGTGGTGCCGGGAGCTTGCCCTCTTCTGTGACCGGCTGGAGGCCGGGATTGTGCGACAGCTTAGGGAAGAACGCAAGGAGCTCCTGGAGATGGCTGCAGCGGTCCGGACCTATGAGGAGAGAGCCGCGCGGAGCCTGCCGGATCGAGCGGCGACGACGATTCAGACCCCGATGGGTGAGTCCGGTGTTGCCCCGGCTAGAACAAGAGCCCCGACCCTAGCTGCTACGACCGCGGTCCCAGAGGAGGCGCCCGGTGCGGCGACGCTGAGTGAGGCCGCAGCCACGCTAGGTGCGGCCCGCCAAGCCCAGGCCGCTGCAGCGATGCCCCGCCTGTCCCGCAGGGCTCCGACCACCACGGCAGTGCTCATCCGTGCTGCAGGTGTGACGCTGACCCAGGCTGCCACCCTGCTAAACCCGGTCCGCCAAGACCCCAACGCAGCAGCGACGCTCGTCCGCGCCGCAAGTGATATGCTGAACCAGGCCGCAGCCCCGCCGGGTGCGGCCCGCCAAGCTCCGATCTCTGCAGCGACGCCCGGCTCAGCCTGCACGGACCCCATCGAGGCTGCGACGCCAAGTGAGACCACGGCTGCAGTGTCCAGTCCGGCCCGCCAGGAACCGGCCGCGACAGAAACGCCAATCCAGGCCGCCGCCATACAGGGCGCGGCCCGCCAAGACCAGGCCGCCGCCATGCCAGGCGCGGCCCGCCAAGACCAGGCCGCCGCCATGCCAGGCGCGGCCCGCCAAGACCAGGCCGCCGCCATGCCAGGCGCGGCCCGCCAAGGAGAGACTACCTCGCCATTTACCCCGGCCTGCAAGGCCAGAGCAGACACCGCTCCCCAGTCCACAGAGGTCCCTGCGAGGAAATCCCTGATAGGTGAAGACTCCGCATACTGGCAGCTGAAGGCTGACCTGGAGGCCAAGTTCCCACAGGAGATGGTGGACAGATACATGCTCCCTCCGCACACCCCTAAGGCAACCCCTGCAGCAACCACGCTGAAGAGTCCACCGCCCAGACCAGCTGAAGAAAGCCCATCCCCAGCACTGCCACAACCAGAGTGCAGTGAAGAACTAAGGGGGAGAGGAGGCCAGGAAGCTGAGGAGCTGACTCCGGAGCCACCAGCAGTGGACCCATACCCAGAGCCAGAGATGCTGCCCTATTCTCGCTGGGATGAGGAAGACCTAACCCCGTCTGCTGACGAAGATCAACCCAAAGACCTCACCTGGGAGCCCACAGGCATGAATCCAGCCTGCAAGACACGGCGCAGCAGAACACAGGTTGCTCCAGCACCACAATCCCCAGAGCAGAGAGAAGTCATGGTCAGAGACCTGGAGGAGAAAAGGTGCCTAAGAAGGTCCAAAGCCCAGGCCAGAGGACCCCTGTGTTATGGCGTAGTGGAAGATTTCAATCTGAGAAGTGGTTATGGATTCATTGTAGCCCCTGGCATCAAGGAGGGGATATTTGTTAACAGGAGAGATGTAAGCGCTCATCTGCCTAGAGGACACCCTGGCAGAAATCTAAAGATGGGAGACTCCGTTCAGTTCACCAAGCATCAAGGCGAAAGGGGATTGTATGCCCTGGACGTAGCGTTATGTCCCAGCAAACCTTACAGCCATCCCATGCTACAAGAAAGACAAGAAAGACAAGAAAGACAAGAAAGACAAGAAAGACAAGAAAGACAAGAAAGACAAGAAAGAAAAGACAGAGATAAAGAACCAGATGTAGAAACAGACGAAGACCAAGAACGGAAAGATAAAGATCCTACAGATGAAACAACCAAAGACAAAGATCCTACAGATGAAACAACCACGGACGACGACGGAGAGCAAGAAAGTCACAGGTGCCGGTGCCCTACATGCCCACGCCCTGGTGAAATGGAGGAGTAGAGTAGAGAAAAGTAAAGTAAAGTAAGAAGAGAAGTTAAAGTTTTGAAAAGTTTTGTTTTGCAACGTTTACGTTTAAGCATGTGCCCACAAAAACTATTGTGAGAAATAAACTTTAAGGCTATGAACTGGCTATAGCCACAAACTCTCGCAGTGTAAATAGTTACACCAGTGGCACCACCACCAGGGCCAGCCTGTTTAGGGGCTTGGCTCGTCTGCAACCAGGGGGGCCCGTCCGTAGAAAAGGGCCTTGGCTCACCTGCGACCAGAGAGCACGCCTGTTTATGGGGCCTTGGCTCACCACCACAAAGAGGGTACCTGGTCAGCACCAACTGTGGAGGCCGCCTCTGCATCCTGCCAGAAGAGGCTGACGGCGCGGATCCACCAGGCCAGGTATACCCTGAAACCACCAGCCCATGTAAGCCGCCTCTACATCCTGCCAGAAGTGGCTGAAGTCGCGGCCAACGGGAGAGGAAGATTGGAGGAAAGGTCTGGGGAAACGGATGGCCCAGACCTGGTTACCAACAGGACCGGTGACCTGCCTCCTGAGAGGGTTTTGGGTGGGTTAACGGACTTGTGGGTGGAGGGTGGTGATGTCTGATACCTGGTGGTTTTAAAAATGTTTTACATGTTTTAATGTTTTATGCATTTTAAAATGTTGTCTTGCAGCCCGAGGACGTGCTGGTGATAACTAAGGGGGAATGTGGCGCCCCTGACCTGGTCAGGCACCACTGAGTACTGCACCCATGCTGGGGACAGTACAATACAGGTAATCCAGAAGGCTGACTGGGGTGTGGAACACAGGCGCATAGTGATCAGGTCTCACACATGTACCCATGAGAGGACCCCTGGGGATCCCAGGAGGGGGCAAGCCTTCACCTTCACTGGAATAGTGGAGGGGGAAGAGCCTCCATCTCCTCTCAAGGGGTGTGGTGGAGAGTCTGGTTGCTAGGTGGCGTAGGCAAGAACAGGAGAGGAGGAGCAGTGAGCCAGTTCAGTGTAGAGTCCAGGGAGCTCAAGTGAGGAGCAGATCCCTGGAGCTGTGCAATCTGACAGCGTCCGCGCAGTGGCTACAGACGGGGGAGAACGGTCAACTAGGAGTGCTGCCTGAAAGCCAGCTTCAGCTAGAGAGTGCACGGAGTGGGAAGTAAGGAGACTGCTAGAGAGCACCAGGCCCAACCGGGCGGCAGATCCCGAAGCGGGGATAGATTCAACTTTCTTCTGCTAAACCTGCCGGTGTGGGGCTCTTAAAGCCCACACCACAACACTACAAAAGCCGCAGCCACGTAACCGCAAGTTAGGGCCCATAGGTCATAGGAGGCAAGAGGCTGGAGTGGCCTGGTCCGGGGAACAAGCACACGGCGAAACAAGAAGGGGAGAGAGGCTTGGAGCATCTTCCCTGGGTGACCCCCATAGGGACTCAAAGTCGGGGTTACCCCAAACCACCAAGGGCTAAGGAAGGCGAGTCAGTAGTCACCCTCATAAAGTCAGCCTGAAGGATACCTGGTTCCACCTGGTTCGTCCCAGCTACGCCCGGGTTACTCACCCTGCCATCAAATGTGAGTAAAAACCCTGAAAGACACTCTGTCTGTGTGGTCATTCTGCGACTTGTAGTACTACAAACCTACACCAGGCCCTGGGGCTTGCCTCACTCTCAGGAGGCTACTACATCCGACTGCACCCACCATCACCCCCTAACCTGCAGTGGCGGTCCCCACTGACCGCAATACTGAGAGTGGCGTCACGATCAAACAAGAAGATTTCCTACCAGTGACGGAGATCCAGCAACGTGGAGTCCCTGAAGGTAATGCACCGACACCGACACAACACCTGCGGGGCTTCACACGAGCTTTTAGCAAAAAGCTCGAGTTTTATCTCGAGCACCCCCCAAACTCACTCGAACATGAAATTGGTGAAATCGGCTGCGGGCACCGACCACCATCAACTTGGTTTACCAGAGACTTGTGTGTGTCAATAACTGTGAGTACAACAGTGCCATCCGGCCGCGCACCGCCCTGCACCGCCCAGCTATCCCCAACGGGTCCCGGGGCCATCATCCCTACACACGGAGGGGTTAACACCTTGCTGCACTACTTTCTCGCCCCGGGTGCCCAGTAATCGCAGCGGTGGTGCCCAACTTCACCATGACCCCTGGGTGGCGTCACAAACTCAAGCGCGGCTCCGGCCGTGCACCTACCAAACCCCTACGAAAAGCGCCAGCGTCCCCCCCTTTCAGAGCGACGTGACCCCGGGTCCGGAGGCGCTCGAGCCACCCACCAACAAGCCCGGATCTGAGCGGCTCGGCTGCAGCCGAGCGCGGGGCGGTACACATGCTTAGAGTGAAGATTGCATTACCAAACTGTTTATAATAAAAGGGATCAAAATGAATAGGTGCAACTAAGTTGCAATTTAATGACAGATAACATTTTGGTTTTGAGTCAGTATAAGATTAACAAAAACATCTTTACTGCAATACAATGTAATATTGAAGGATATATATATATATATATATATATATATATATATAGATATATATATATATATTATATATATATATGGTTGGTGATATCAACTTCCTGTTTGTGATGGGAGGGGGGAAACTTTTCAAGATGGATGGTGTTATGGAGGGGACGATTGGATATAAAACAATATGAAGCCAATCATCGCTCGAAGTCCGCCGGGCAGATGACATGGCTGCTACGGGACTGGATGACGGATACAGCAACTAAGGAAAACTGTAATGTGAACAAAGGGGATGTTTAAGGTCATGCCCCAATGTATAGCGTGTCCATGTTAGCTTCACAGGTACACAGGTATTGGTCACGTGTGAAGAGACACATCAGATCAAGAGGTTACCCAGTTAGCGTCTGTGGGAAACCAAGGAGGAAGACGCTGATCCGGTCACGTGCGTAGAGGGCACGACAGACAGGTACGAAAGCCCGGTTAGCATTACAGGTAACAGTCTGCCACTGGCACTGCAGACTATTGGTCACATGTAACCAAACAAAGAGCCTCATGGTTATAGCTTAGAGTGTCATATGGGCAGCACCGGACCGGGTATGATATTAACCCTCCAGTGTGACCCAGAGACAGCACACTCCAGGAGCATGTCAATAAACAAGAGCACTAGGAGTATAAGGCCTAAGCCACACGGCGAGAAAATCGGTGCGAGTGGAGTGCGATAAAACATCGCATTCCCCTCGGACCAATTCTAGCCTGTGTGTCAGCACACATGAGCGATTATTTTCTCAGCCCTAATCGGACCGAGAAAACAATCGCAGCATGCTGCGATTGTAATCCGAGACGCTTTCTCTCGCACCCATTCAAGTGAATGGGGCGAGAGAAAAATCGCACTGCACTCGCGGTACACCGATGTACCGTGCGTGCAGAGCGAGAATGTCTATAGCCGGCTACACAGGCGAGAGGGAGAGAAATCCCTCCCTCCCCTCCTGAGTGCCGGCCCGCCCCGCAGCTGAGGTCTGCTCGCACGAACGGACCTCAGTTGCAAGGACACAAGCATGAGACTCGGCTCTGCTGTACTGCCAGCACGAGCCGAGTCTCATGCAAGGGGATCGCAGTAGTCCCCGTGTGGCCCCAGCCTTAGTGCAAAAATAGAAATTTATTATAGGTATCAATAAATAACAACAAGTTAGACAAGAGACGTTTTACAAGCAAGGTTGAAGGAATAAATACCTGGGTCCCACAGACCACACTGAAAGAACTTAGGTGGAATCGATATATAAGGACTTAATCAGGCTAATCTACAGGTAATCTGAATAAATATACAATTGTGTAAGATACTGAATCTCATAGATCCCAGTAAATAAGTAAGGATGATAGATCCTGTAAATCAAGCCTGGTTTCACAGAAGCCCCCATATTGGTACATGTGGTTGCTAGATTAGATAGGTACATGTAGGGTATTCATAGAGTCCCATCACTAAATTAGTAGTGGCAGACCTATGTTTCCAGATTAAGGTTTGCAGGATAACCATTACATATCCACAAGGTAGGGTGGAGGAGTGCTTACCTAAGTACAGTGGTGGTGCAGGGGAGCCAGGCCAGACCAGAGGGGACCTCCGACGGCCGTTTCGCGGTTGACACCGCTTCTTCTGGGAGGAGTGAGTGCGGTGTAAGGGGAACGCGCCGTCCTTTTGAATGTCCGTCATCGGGTCACGTGATATAAATCACGTGACCGGATGCCAGGGGAGTCAAGGACGCCAGCGCAGCCGCACAGCGTAATCCCGAACCGCGCACTAGTGCGCATGCGCAGGACACGCTGGGGAGAGCGCGGCGTCACAGCTCCCAGGCAACAGGAGGGACGCAGAAAAAGCGAGACGCCAATTTGGACCAACAGGCACCCGTATGGTACTAAAAGTCCAGTGGACGTCACACATAGGCCGCGCCCCCCCCTGATGGCGGAATAGGAAAGGCAAAAAGGAATGCGTTCGAGGGGACTCTTTGGCGACGGGGGCGTGCGGGCATCCGACCATGTGCTGTGCTGGCTTGATTTACAGGATCTATCATCCTTACTTATTTACTGGGATCTATGAGATTCAGTATCTTACACAATTGTATATTTATTCAGATTACCTGTAGATTAGCCTGATTAAGTCCTTATATAAGTTCTTTCAGTGTGGTCTGTGGGACCCAGGTATTTATTCCCTCAACCTTACTTGTAAAATGTCTCTTGTCTAACTTGTTGTTATTTATTGATACCTATAATAAATTTCTATTTTTGCACTAATACTTCCTAGTGCTCTTGTTTATTGTAATGGTCACATGTGTAGAGGGCACATCAGAGTTCGTGGGATACCCAGTTAGCGTCACTGGGCACCCGAGGACTGGTACACACACACACAAGTCTCACTGGCACTGCAGACTACCAGTCACATGCGTATGGGGCACGTCAGACCATGTGGGCCATCCAGCTAGCGTTACCGGATGCCCGAGGACTGATAGGACAGAGACTGACTCTCACCGTGCCAAGACACAGGTGTACCGAGATACGAATACCTGGTACCGGTGCCTAACCCTGATTAACTTTGTCTTATCCACATACACGCACCTGCCACAAACACTGCAGGAAAGATGGCGCTGGAAGCCAAGCATACATGCAGCACAGTCTGCTCACTGAGCTGCAGCAATAGACGATGAAGCTCGTGCACTGATGGGTGTGGTTACGGACCTTTTATAGCCGCCTCCCTGGCCCAGGCCACATGGCATGTGCTAATGGTGCCGATTGTGGCCATCCCGTGGCTTCCATATCCTTGCTGATTTCACCATGACCAATCAGCGGCCACCGCATCACCGCTGACGTCACCGCGAGCCAATCAGTGGCCGCCGCGTCAGCGATGACGTCATGAGCATGCGCGATAGCGGTAATCCCGCATGACCAATCTACTTTCCAGGACACTGTTCATGTAGGAATGCTCGGACTTGACACCCATAATGTGACAGTGGACCATCACATTATTGGTGTCAGGTCCGAGCATTCCTACATAAACAGTGTCCTGGAAAGTGGATTGGACATCATGGGCCAGTTGAATTGCCACCATGGTCTCCCGATCTGACCCCCTTAGACTTTTATCTTTAGGGTTATCTGAAGGCAATGGTCTATGCTGTGACAATACAAGATGTGCAGCATCTTAAACAACGGATACTGGAAGCCTTTGCTAGCATTTCTTCTGTGGTGCTGCTATAAGTGTGTCAATAGTGGAAAAAGAGCGTTGCATTGACAATCTAACACAATGTGCAGCACTTTGAACACATTTTATAAGTGGTCATAAAATTGTAAATAACTAATGAACGAATAAAATTACGTTAAAACCAAGCACACCATTGTTTTTCTTGTGAAATTCTCATTAAGGCTGATGTGTTACATGACCCTCTTCTCATTGGAAAAAGTAAAGTTGGATCCAAAATGGTTGACTTCAAAATGGCCACCAATGTCACCACCCATCTTGAAAACTTTCTCCCCTCCCATATACTAATGAGCCTCAAACAGTATGTTGATATCACCAGCCATTCCCACACTATATATATATATATATATATATATATATATATATATATACACATATATATATACATACATACATACACAGTGCCTTGCGAAAGTATTCGGCTCCTTTGAATTTTACAATCTTTTCCCACATTTCAGGCTTAAACATAAAGATAAAAATTTTAATGTTATGATGCAGAATAAACCACAAGTGGGAAGCAATTGTGAAGTTGAACAAAATTTATTGCTTATTTTATACTTTTGTAAGAAAAGAATAAGCTGAAAATTGGGGCGTGCAATATTATTCGTCCCCTTTACTTTCAGTGCAGCAAACTCACTCCAGATGTTCATTGAGGATCTCTGAATGATCCAATGTTGTCCTAAATGACTGATGATGATAAATATAAGCCACCTGTGTGTAATCAAGTCTCCATATAAATTCACCTGCTCTGTGATAGTCTCAGTGTTCTGTTTAAAGCACAGAGAGCATCATGAAGACCAAGGAACACAACAGGCAGGTCCGTGATACTGTTGTGGAGAAGTTTAAAGCCGTATTTGATTACAAAAATATTTCAAAAACTTTAAACATCCCAAGAAGCACTGTGCAAGCGATCATATTGAAGTGGAAGGAGTATCATACCACTGCAAATCTACCAAGACCCGGCCGTCCATCCAAACTTTCATCTCAAACAAGGAGAAGACTGATCAGAGATGCAGCCAAGAGGCCCATGATCACTCTGGATGAACTGCAGCGATCTACAGCTGAGGTGTGAGAGTCTGCCCATAGGACAACAATCAGTGGTACACTGCACAAATCTGGCCTTTATGGAAGAGTAGCAAGGAGAAAACCATTTCTCAAAGATATCCATAAAAAAGTGTCATTTAAAGTTTGCCACAAGCTACCTGGGAGCCACACAAAACATGTGGAAGAAGGTGCTTTGGTTAGATGAAACCAAAATCAAACTTTTTGGGCACAATGCAAAACAATATGTTTGACTTAAAAGCAACACAGCTCATAACCCTGAACACACCATCCCCACTGTCAAACATGGTGGTGGCAGCATCATGGTTTGGGCATGCTTTTCTTCAGCAGGGACAGGGAAGATGGTTAAAATTGATGGGAAGATGGATGGAGCCAAATACAGGATCAATCTTAAAGAAAACCTGTTGGAGTCTGCAAAAGAACTGAGACTGGGATGGAGATTTGTCTTCCAACAAGACAATGATCCCAAACATAAAGCAAAATCTAAAATGTAAAGGATCACAAATCGGGATGATCGAATACCCTAATATTCAATTCGATGAATGTCCGGCGAATACCTCTTCGAAATTCGACTATTCGCGAATATTCGATCCCCAATGTAAGTCTATGGGAAACCAGAATAATTTTACATTGGACCCAACGGTGACCTGAGGTGACAGAGGAAAAGGCTAAAATCAATGGGAAAAGGCTGAAACAGTATGTGCACAGCCTGTAGAAGGTGCCTGACTGCATTTCTGGTATCTTGGAATAACATGCTCAGAGCAGCACGCGGCGTTTACAAACCAAAATAAAAGGGAAATTGCTAAGAAACAGTTTCTAGTGCCTAATCACTGTAATAAAACGTCAAATCAAGCCCCGACCTCCAAAATGCATATGTTCACACGTTTGATTTTTTACATTTTTACTTCTTTTTTGTTAAGAAAAGGCTATAACTTATACATTATATTTGTGCCTGTCTTACACCTCCTTTTTTGGGACATATTTGACAGCACTTTAAAAGGTCAGCTACAATGTGCCCGTTGGAATATTGACCTTGACCTCCTCCTCCTCCACCAGCTCCACCTCCACCAGCACCACCGTCTCCAGTGGCCCTCTACTCAAATGTAGGAAGGGCCACTGGCTGTACTCAAATTTCTGTGTCCCCTACATCATTGGTGTGAAAGTTGGATGGATGTTGGATGTGGCTATTTGGTTGTTAGCCTTGCCCTCTTCCTCCTCCTCCTCCTCCACCAACACCACCGGCTAAAGTGGCCCTCTATTCAAATTCTATTCAAATGATTCAGTAATGTATGTTTTATGGACAAATAAACGCCACGCTGGGACATCGAAGCTGATGTCGTTGATGATGATTGCATCTGACCAAAAGCAGGTTGGGAGCAGGAGGCATCATCGCCTGCTTCCTAGACAGCAGTTTGTGAAGCATGCTGCACCGTGGAAGTAGCAGTTGTTTCACTCTGGAACTCAGGCTTTATTCCACTAGCTAACACCGAGGATTTAAAAAAATTCAGTTTCTCCAGGGGGGAATGAGCGTGCGAGGTGCTTCAGGAAAGTGCGGGGATTTCAGATAAGTGCGGCATAGTTTAAACACAATCTCATAGTTTGGAACAAGAACATATCAAAAATAGCAACAAGAAGAGGAGATAAAAACTCCCCCAAAAATGTATTATAAAATATACTCACAGCAAAAAAGGGCAACCAGTCCAGTTAGCCCAGGACAACACATCTAATGCACAAAACAGGATGCAGACAAGCCTCTCAACATGACTTATCAGTGTAGGGACCCGCAAGCGTGAGGATCCGTGATGAGGATTGTGGGCTTACGTACATTGGCCAATTTACAAACTAATACCTCACATATATTTTATATGTATTTTTTGCACTTTGATTGCGCGGGGTGCAGCCGGGCCTCTTAATACGGCCGTGCATAGTGGAATTTCTATCCCTTACATGCTGCAGTGAGTAGTGTCCGAGTAACCCGCCTAATCTAATAGTAAGGGCGTTGTAATAGGTTGCTGGCTGGACACCATGCGCATACAAGTGTGAACAGTGCCCTATGCGCGCCACTAGTGTGCAATTTACCTTGCACCTATGAAGTGTCCATCATGTTGAGAGTGGAGATGAGCGAACCGGTCGCGGTTCGGCTCGAGGTCGGTTTGCCGAACGGAGGTCCCGTTCGAGTTCGGTTCGTCGAACGTTCAACGAACCAAACTCGAACCAATAGGCTATAATGGGAAGCAATCACAAACACATAAAAATGCATGATAAATGTACACAAACAGTTAATAAACATTGCTATAACACTTACCGGTCCCCGCGATCCCTCCTGCACTCTGTCTCCTGCCGCTATTCCATCCGATGATCGCTGAATCCTCCCGGTGACCGGCACTGCAAGCAGTGATGCAGGACCTATCGTGACGTCAAAATAGCCATGTGACCAGTTACGCGGCTATTATCTCATTGGCTACAGACTGGTCACATGACTATGACGCGTCATGTAGGACCTGCGAGTGCATCTCTCCGGTACACGGTGCACATTTGTGTATCGCCGTGTACTGGCGACATGCTCTAGCACACGGTCGACTCCCCGTTCCGTTAGGGACCGGCTGACACAGCCGGTCATTAACGGAGATCACCGTTGCCATAGCAACGCAGTTAGCGGTGATGTCACAGCTAACCGCGGCTCCGGGAGCACCGTTGCTATGGTAACGCGTCTGTCAGCGTTACCGCTGTTACCGCTAGCAGCACTGATCACTCACGGAGTGAAGGCTGCACGCTGCTTCTCGTGCAGCTTTCACGGAGTGAATGCTCCACGGGAAGCAGCGTCTTCCCGTATGCAGCAGTGATGTAGCAGAGCTGCATTTGTTGAACGAGAAAGACAGAAGAGCAGGATCGTGGAGGGCTGACAGGGGGTAATAAAGATGGAGTCTCTAATGTGTCTGTGTATTTATTTCTATTAAAGTATTTTTTCTCTGTGTGGTGTCTTTTTTTTAACCCTTTATTGGAGATTCTTAATGGCCGGGTCAAACGTGCCTGACATTAATAATCTCTGGCTTAATACTGGCTAGTAAAACAAAGCCAGTATTAACTCATGATTACCCAACAAGCCACCCGGCTCCAGGGCTGTTGGAAGAGTTGGATATAGCGCCAGATGAAGGCGCTTCTATGAGAGCGCCATTTTCTGGGACGGCTGCGGACTGAAATTCGCAGCAGAGGCGCCCAGAAACCTCGGGCTAACCTGTGCTGCGGATTCCAATCCCCAGCTGCCTAGTTGTACCTGGCTGGACACAAAAATGGGGCGAAGCCCACGTCATTTGTTTTTTAATTATTTCATGAAATAAGTGAAATAATTAAAAAAAGGGCTTCCCTATATTTTTGGTTCCCAGCCGGGTACAAATAGGCAACTGGGGGTTGGAGGCAGCCCGTGGCTGCCTGCTGTACCTGGCTAGCATACAAAAATATGGCGAAGCCCACGTCATTTTTTTGGTGGCCAAAAAACTTCTGCATACAGTCCTGGATGGAGTATGCTGAGCCTTGTAGTTCTGCAGCTGCTGTCTGCTCTTCTCCATACAGACAGACATATTACAGACACAGTCCGTATTAAGAAAAAATTTTTTTTTCATAAGCATATATGTTTTTGTCCAAAACAAGTTACAAATGACGTTTCGGCCTGAGCCTTCGTCAGATTGGACTTATCTGCATGTAATCATGAAAAATGACAATAATCAGTATCACATAAGAGTGAGAGAACAATAACATAAACTCGAACAATGTAGAGGTACAATTGGGATGCAGCAAAAAAATTGCAACACAGCAAGAAATGAAACACATGATACAAATGTCATAATACAGTACAAGGACAATATGGTAATGATAAATATGGGGTCAGAGTGGGCTTAGACAGCTCTGGTACGAAAGAGATGTCAATCATAAAGTAACATGTGCAGTAGGTGTAGAGCTACACTATGCATGGCAGAGCTAATGGGTAGACCGACCATAGAAAAACAATGGAGAAACAGTGGAGAAAAAATGTAGAAAAAATGTAGAAAAAATGGAGAAAAAGTGAAGAAAAAGTGGAGAAAAAGTGGAGAAAAAATGGAGAAAAAGTGGAGAAAAAATGGAGAAAAAGTGGAGAAAAAGTGGAGAAAAAATGGAGAAAAAGTGGAGAAAAAGTGGAGAAAAAATGGAGAAAAAGTGGAGAAAAGGTGGAGAAGTGGAGAAAAAGTGGAGAAAAAGTGGAGAAAAAATGGAGAAAAAGTGGAGAAAAAGTGGAGAAAAGTGGAGAAAAAATGGAGAACAAGTGGAGAAAAAGTGGAGGAAAAGTGGAGAAAAAGTGGAGAAAAAATGGAGAAAAAGTGGAGAAAAGGTGGAAAAGAAGTGGAGAAGAAGTGGAGAAAAAGTGGAGAAAAAGTGGAGAAAAAGTGGAGAAAAAATGGAGAAAAAAAGGAGAAAAAGTGGAGAAAAAGTGGAGAAAAAGTGGAGAAGAAGTGGAGAAAAAGTGGAGAAAAAGTGGAGAAAAAATGGAGAAAAAGTGGAGAAAAAGTGGAGAAAAAGTGGAGAAAAAATGGAGAAAAAGTGGAGAAAAAGTGGAGAAAAAGTGGAGAAAAAGTAGAGAAGAAGTGGAGAAAAAGTGGAGAAAAAGTGGAGAAAAAGTGGAGAAAAAGTGGAGAAAAAATGAAGAAAAAGTGGAGAAAAAGTGGAGAAAAAGTGGAGAAAAAATGGAGAAAAAGTGGAGAAAAAATGGAGAAGAAGTGGAAAAAAAGTGGAGAAAAAATGGAGAAGTGGAGAAAAGGTAGAGAAAAAATGGAGAAAAAGTGGAGAAAAGGTGGAGAAGTGGAGAAGAAGTGGAGAAAAAGTGGAGAAAAAGTGGAGAAAAAAGTGGAGAAAAAATGGAGAAAAAGGGGAGAAAAAGTGGAGAAAAAGTGGAGAAAAAATGGAGAAAAAATGGAGAAAAAGTGGAGAAAAAGTGGAGAAAAAGTGGAGAAAAAATGGAGAAAAAATTGAGAAAAAATGGAGAAAAAGTGGAGAAAAAGTGGAGAAAAAATGGAGAAAAAATGGAGAAAAAGTGGAGAAAAAGTGGAGAAAAAATGGAGAAAAAGTGGAGAAAAAGTGGAGAAAAAATGGAGAAAAAGTGGAGAAAAAGTGGAGAAAAAATGGAGAAAAAGTGGAGAAAAAGTGGAGAAGTGGAGAAGAAGTGGAGAAGAAGTGGAGAAGAAGTGTTTGTTCATGCCAGATGGGAGATAAATAATTTTTTACCGGCGCTGTCATTTACTGTAACGTGATCATCGGTGTACGGTGTATACCTGTGATCACGTGAGCGGGGACCGGAAAAACCGTCCTGAATCATGATCTCCAGGGTCTCCGCTAGCCCTGAAACCCCGGAGATTTTCTGACGCCGGGCGGCGTTATTCACTTATTTCTGCCTGCTGTTTATAAACGGCAGATCAGAATAAGGCTACATTAACACGACCGATCCATTTTTGCGGTCTGCAAAAAACAGTCAGTTTTTTTCACGGGTGCATCCGTGTGGCATCCGTTTCCGTTCCGTATACGGTCCGTATATCATCTGTTTGTCATCCGTGTGCCTTCCGTTTTTTTTTGTGTACTGCAAAAAAACTGAATGAGGGTAAATGCATAAATTTACCCAGGATCCATAGCTTCATCCTACATGAGGTGGTCACATGTTCACTCCAGTGCCATTTTCTACTGCTTTTCACAGCGTAGAGCGCTCTGGTGATTTTCTTGTGCTTGTGCACTTCATATCAGTCTTTTCTGTCATTATAATGGCAGAAAGACACATAATGTCCCACTCTCCTGCATTTTGTAATTTTGCACCCTTTGTTGCCTTTCATGTGGCACTAAGGGGTGCTTAGCTTTGTATTTAGCCAAAAAAATGAAAAAAAAAAATGACGTAGGGTTCCCCCTAGTTTTGTAGCCAGCTAGGGTAAAGCAGACGGCTGCAGCCTGCAGACCACAGCTGGCAACCTCACCTTGGCTGGTAATCCAAAACTGAGGGCACCCCACGCTGTTATTTTAAATTAAATAAATAATTAAAAAAAAAAAAAACACGTAGGGGTCCCCCCTAAAATTGGATCACCAGCCAAGGTAAAGCAGACAGCTGGGGTCTGATATTCTCAGACTAGGGAGGTCCATGGTTATTGGACTCTCCCCAGCCTAAAAATAGCAGGCCGCAGCCGCCCCAGAAGTGGCGCATCCATTAGATGCGCCAATCCTGGTGCTTCGCCCCAGCTCATCCCGCGCCCTGGTGCGGTGGCAAACGGGGTAATATATGGGGTTAATACCAGATGTGTAATGTCACCTGGCATCAAGCCCTGGGGTGGGTGAGGTCAGGCATCTATCAGATACCCGACATCACCAACCCAGTCAGTAATAAAAAAAAATAGACGACAAACACATTTTTATTTGAAAAAACACTCCCCAAAACATTCCCTCTTTAACCAATTTATTAGAAAGAAAAACAAATCCAGGTCTGGTGTAATCCAAGGGGTTGCCATGACGATCCACACTGTCCCAGTCAATGAAGAGTAGAATGTTCCCTATTGGCTGGGAGAGCAGTGCAGTGACCTGAGCTAACATCAATGGGTCAGCCCAGGTCACTGCAGGGGATGACAAGTGCTGCTGTCAGCGAGGTACATTACCTGCGCTGATCTCCTGCGCACTGACAGCACCTGTCACTGAGTTCAATGACCGCCGCCTTCACAGCCAAGTATTGCGAGAGGCCCGTGACGTCACCGCTAGTCAGTCTCGGGTCGGAAGCGAGAGAAGGTGATGTGACAAGCGGCGGCCATGGAGGACAGTGACAGCGCTGAGGTCAAGATGGCGGGACTTCATCACCGCAGGTAAGCCGAGCGGGACCATGTGTGCAGAGTGTATGTGTGGGTGTGTACGTGTGTACATGCCGCGGGCAGGAGGGGACGGAGCGAGCTGAGCGGGGAAGTGTCGGCTTCCTGCACGTAACTAGGATAAACATCGGGTTACTAACCAAAGCGCTTTGGTTGGATACCCGATGTTTATCTTGGTTACCAGCTTGTGGCAGGCTGCCAGCGATGGCTCCTGCACACTGTAGCTGTAAAAAGCCCTGCTTTTTGCTGCTAGAACCGTTCTCGAGCGTATCTAGAACTATCGAGCTTTAGCAAAAAGCTCGAGTTCTAGTTCGATCTAGAACAGCCCCCAAAATCACTCGAGCCCCGAACTGGAGAACCTCGAACCGCGAACCGCGCTCAACTCTAGTTGAGAGGCTTGTCTGCATCCTGTTTTGTGCATTAGATGTGTTGGCCTGGGCTAACTGGACTGGTTGCCCTTTTTTGCTGTGAGTACATGGCACAAGAACATAGTTTGAATTTATCCTTATATGTTTCCCGTTGTTTTTTTTCCCTTGTTTTTCTACTTCACTGTTTATCCCCATTTAATAGAAGCTCCATGGACAATGCTGCCAGGTGTGTATCTTGTCAGATGTACAGTCATATGAAAAAGTTTGGACACCCCTATTAATGTTAGCCTTTTTTCTTTATAACAATTTGGGTTTTTCAACAGCTATTTCAGTTTCATATATCTAATAACTGATGGACTGAGTAATATTTCTGGATTGAAATGAGGTTTATTGTACTAACAGAAAATTTGCAATCCGCATTTAAACAAAATTTGACCGATGCAAAAGTATGGGCACCCTTATCCATTTCTTGATTTGAACACTCCTAACTACTTGTTACTGACTTACTAAAGCACTAAATTTGTTTTGTAACCTCATTGAGCGTTGAACTTCATAGGCAGGTGTAATCCAATCATGAGAAAAGGTATTTAAGGTGGCAACTTGCAAGTTGTTCCCCTATTTGAATCTCCTATGAAGTGTGGCATCATGGGCTCCTCAAAACAACTCTCAAATGATCTGAAAACAAAGATTATTCAACATAGTTGTTCAAGGGAAGGATACAAAAAGTTGTCTCAGAGATTTTAACTGTCAGTTTCTACTGTGAGGAACATAGTAAGGAAATGGAAGAACACAGGTACAGTTCTTGTTAACCCAAGAAGTGGCAGGCCAAGAAAAATATCAGAAAGGCAGAGAAGAAGAATGGTGAGAACAGTCAAGGACAATCCACAGACCACCTCCAAAGACCTGCAGCTTTATCTTGCTGCAGATGGTGTCAATGTGCATCGGTCAACAATACAGGTCACATTGCACAAGGAGAAGCTGTATGGGAGAGTGATGCGAAAGAAGCCGTTTCTGCAAGCACGCCACAAACAGAGTTTCCTGAGGTATGCAAAAACACATTTGGACAAGCCAGTTACATTTTGGAAGAAGGTCCTGTGGACTGATGAAACAAAGATTGAGTTGTTTGGTCATACAAAAAGGCGTTATGCATGGAGGCAAAAAAAACCACAGCATTCCAAGAAAAGCACTTGCTACTCACAGTAAAATTTGGTGGAGGTTCCATCATGCTTTGGGGCTGTGTGGCCAATGCCGGCACCGCGAATCTTGTTAAAATTGAGGGTCGCATGGATTCAACTCAGTATCAGCAGATTCTTGACAATAATGTGCAAGAATCAGTGACAAAGTTGAAGTTACACAGGGGATGGATATTTCAGCAAGACAATGATTCAAAACACCGCTCCAAATCTACTCAGGCATTGATGCAGAGGAACAATTACAATGTTCTGAAATGGCCATCCCAGTCCCCAGACCTGAATATCATTGAAAATCTGTGGGATGATTTGAAGCGTGCTGTCCATGCTCGGCGACCATCAAACTTAACTGAACTGGAATTGTTTTGTATACAGGAATGGTCAAATATACCTTCATCCAGGATCCAGGAACTCATTAAAAGCTACAGGAAGCAACTAGAGGCTGTTATTTTTGCAAAAGGAGGACCTACAAAATATTAATGTCACTTTTATGTTGAGGTGCCCATACTTTTGCACCGGTCAAATTTTGTTTAAATGCGGATTGCACATTTTCTGTTAGTACAATAAACCTCATCACATTACTCAGTCCATCAGTTATTAGATATGTGAAACTGAAATAGCTGTTGCAAAAACCCAAATTGTTATAAAGAAAAAAGGTTAACATTAATAGGGGTGCCCAAACTTTTTGATATGACTGTATGTATGTCTTGAGCAGCCATTCGAGGGTGAATATGTCTGCCGATGCAAGCATGTTGCGTATTTGGAAGCCAAAGTAACTGATCTAAATAAGCAGCTTGCAACACTCAGGGGCATTGCAAACCTGGAGAAGAGGTCTCTTCTCTCTTCTCTTCTCTCTCTCTTCTCTCTTCTATTCTCTCTATCTTCTCTCTTCTCCTCTCTCTCTCCTCTCTCTCTCTTCTCTATCTCTTCTCTCTTTTCTCTCTTCTCTCTCTCTTCTCTCTCTCCTCTCTCTCCTCTCCTCTCTCCTCTCTCCTCTCTCTCCTCTCTCTGCTCTCTCTCCTCTCCCTCTCTCCTCTTTCTCTCTCCTCTCTCTCTCCTCTCTCTCCACTCTCTCTCTTCTCTCTCTTCTCTTTCTCTTCTCTCTTTCTTTTCTCTCTCTTTTCTCTCACCTCTCTCTTTTCTCTCTCTCTTTTCTCTCTCCTTTCTCTCCTCTCTCTCTTTTCTCCCTCTCTCTCTTCTCTCTTTCTCTCCTCTCTCTCTCTTTCTCTCTCCTGTCTTCTCTTCTCTTTCTCTCGCAACGGAATCAGCTGACACTATAAGTCGAGTGGTGAGGCTGTCTTTTTACCGCCCGGTCAACTAAACTATCAGCTGATGCTGTCGGACAGGAGAAGTGTGCATTTTTTTTTTGCACTGATGCATCAGCTGATTGTATAAAAGCCGTTTATACAATCAGCTGCTGTGTCATGTGATTCAGGTCCTTGAACCTGACACATCATCTGATCGTTTTGCCTTCCAGCAAACCGATCAGATGATATTGGATCCGGATTGGACGGCGCGGGACCCTTGACTCAGGCCGCCCTGGTAAAGAATTTAATTTATTTTTAATTTTAAATTATAATTATTATTTATTTATAATTTAATTTAATTATGCACTGAGGGGAGGAGCCGGACATCAGCTGTGAGCTGTGGGACACACCTCTAAAATCATAGCAGTTCACGGAATGAGGCTGCATTGCTCTCTCCTCTCTCTCTTCTCTCTCTCTTCTCTCTCTCTTCTCTCTCTTCTCTCTCTCTTCTCTCTTTTTCTCTCTTTCTCTCTCTTTTTATCTTTCTCCCTCTCTCTCCTCTCTCTCTTCTCTCCTTTTCTCTCCTCTTCTCTCTCTCTTCTCTCTCTCCTTTCTCTCTTCGCTATCATTCTTTTCTCTCCTCTTCTCTTTCTCTTCTTTCTCTTCTCTCCTTTTCTCTCTCTCGTCTCTTCTCTCTCTCTCTTCTCTCTCTCCCTCTCTCTCTTCTCTTTTCTCTCTCTTTTTTCTCTGTCAGACCTAGCGATGATCAGCTGATGCGGTCACCTGACAGGATCAGCTGACACTATAAGTCGAGCAGTGAGGCTGGCTTTTTACCGCCCGGCTGGCTAAACAATCAGCTGCTGCTGTCGGACAGGAGTCTGCACAAAAGTGTGTAGTTTTTTGGGTTTTTTTGGACTGATGCATCAGCTGATTGTATGAAAGTCGTTTATACACTCAACTGCTGTGTCATGTGATTCAGGCCCTTGAACCTGACACATCATCTCATCGTTTTGCCTTCCAGCAAACCGATCAGATGATATTGGATCCGGATTGGACGGCGCGGGACCCTTGACCCAGGATTACTGTGGAGGGGGGTTCTTTATTTCAATAAAGATGTAGTCACTAATTGTATTGTGTTTTATTTCTAATAAAAATATTTTTCTGTGTTGTGTTTTTTTTTATCTTTTCTAGAAATTCATGGTGGCCATGTCTAATATTTGCATGACACCATAAATTTCAGGCTTAGGGCCAGTTGATAATATACAGCTAGCCCTAACCCCATTATTACCTAGCAAGCCACCCGACACCAGGGCAGCTGGAGGAGTTGGATACAGCGCCAAAAGATGGCGCTTTTATTACAGCGCCATTTTCTGGGGCGGCTGTGGACTGCAATTCGCAGCAGGGGTGTCCATAGAGCTTGGGCACCCTGCACTGTGGATTTCAATCCCAAGCTGCCTAGTTGTACCTGGCTGGACACAAAAATTGGGCGAAGCCCACGTCATTTCTTTTTTTAATTATTTCATGAAATTCGTGAAATAATGAAAAAAAAAGGGCTTCCCTATATTTTTGGTTCCCAACCGGGTACAAATACGCAGTTGGGGGCAGGCCGTAGCTGTCTGCTGTACCTGGCTAGCATACAAAAATATGGTGAAGCCCACTTAATTTTTTTGGGGGGCAAAAAACTTTTGCATACAGTCCTGGATGGAGTATGCTGAGCCTTGTAGTTCTGCAGCTGCTGTCTGTCTTTATGGAGGAGAGGAGACAGCAGCTGCAGAACTGCAAGGCTCAGCATACGTCATCCACCAGTGTATGCAGGAGAGCAGACAGCAGCTGCAGAATTACAAGGCTCAGCATGCTGTATACAGGACTGTATGATGGAGGGAGAGACAGGAGGAGAAGAACTACAAGGCTCAGCATGCTCCATTCACTAGTGTATGCAGGAGAGCGGACAGCAGCTGCAGAACTACAAGGCTCAGCATACTCCATCCAGGACTGTATTCAGGAGTTTTATGGCCACCAAAAAAATGATGTGGGCTTCGCCATATTTTTGTATGCTAGCCAGGTACAGCAGGCAGGTACGGCTGCCCCCAACCCCCAGCTGCCTATTTGTACCCGGCTGGGAACTAAAACTATAGGGAAGCCCTTTTTTTAATTATTTCATGAATTTCATGAAATAAATAAAAAAAAAAAAGACATGGGCTTCGTCCCATTTTTGTGTCTAGCCAGGTACAACTAGGCAGCTGGGGATTGGAATCCGCAGCACAGGTTGGCCCGAGGTTTCTTGGCCCCTCTGCTGTGAATTGCAGTCGGCAGCCACCCCAGAAAATGGTGCTTTCATAGAAGCGCCATCATATGGCGCTGTATCCAACTATTCCAGCTGCCCTGGTGACGGGTGGCTTACTGGGTAATAATGAGTTAATACTAGCTGTGTTTTACTAGCTAGTATTAAGCCAGTGATTCCTAATGTCAGGCAAGTTTGACCCGGCCATTAAGAATCTCCAATAAAGGGTTAAAAAAGACACAACAAAGGGAAAAAATACTTTAATAGAAATAAATACAGAGACACACTTAGAGACTGCATGCTTATTACTCCCTCTTATCCCTCCATGATCCTGGTCTTCTGTCTTCTTTCTCCTTTAACCCATGCAGCTCTGCTACATCAGACAGCACTGCATGGGAGGAAAACGCTGCTGCTCCTGTGCAGTCTAATTACTCAGTGAGTGAGCAGAGGCTGCGAGTTATAAGCGGTGACGTCACCGTTGCCACCGTTGAAATAGTAATCTGACAGGTGGGTTACTATAGCAACAGTAATCTCTGATTACCTGATTCCCTGTGCCGCTATTCACCGGCTGTGGCATCCGGTCCTTGCATGTGGGCTCACTCTGTAAAGAGCGCCGACATGCAGGGACGGGGAGCCGACCATGTGCCAGAGCATCTCGCTGGTACACGGAGATGCTCAAACGAGCATCGCGTACTGGAGAGATGCAGTGACAGGACCTAGCATGACGTCTATCCATGTGACCAGTCTGTAGCCAATGAGATAATACACACGAGACTGGTCACATGCTATGATGACGTCACGGAAAGTCCTATCATCAGTGCTGGTTATCGGGAGGGCACAGTGATGATCAGAAGGAAAAGCAGTGGGACACAGAGTGCAGGACGCGTCGCGGGGACCTGTAAGTATAATGGCAATGTTTATTAACTGTATGTGTACATGTATAATGTGTTTGTATGTGTTTGTGTTTGCCCACCATTGTTTCAATGGGGTTCGAACTCACTGTTCGACGAACCGAACCGAACTTGAACACTAGGGGGGTGGCTCAACACTAATCACTACCACCTCGTCCACGGCCCTTACCGCCTCTTTTTCCCATTTTTTTTGTTTGATTATTTGAAGGTGAATACTGTAACGTGCGCTTTTGTACAGACAGTGGAACAACACTGATGCCGGGTTGTTAAACTTGTGTTAATTGTCCAATAAAGGTACCTTGCGATTTTTAGACTTACACAAACAGCAATCATGGGAAACAAAGTACCACTTGGAGGAGTCGACAAGGATGTGAATGTCTTTCATCCCCAAAAGAAAACTGGGTTTGACAACACTTAGGGGCACTTTGCACACTGCGACATCGCAGGTGCGATGTCGGTGGGGTCAAATTGAAAATGACGCACTTCCGGCATCGCATGCGACATCGCAGTGTGTAAAGGCTGGATGATACGATTAACGAGCGCAAAAGCGTCGTAATCGTATCATCGGTGCAGCGTCGGCGTAATCCATGATTACGCTGACGCGACGGTCCGATGTTGTTCCTCGCTCCTGCGGCAGCACACATCGCTGTGTGTGAAGTCGCAGGAGCGAGGAACGTCTCCTACCGGCCTCACTGCGGCTTCCGTAGGATATGCGGAAGGAAGGAGGTGGGCAGGATGTTTACATCCTGCTCATCTCCGCCCCTCCGCTCTGATTGGCCGCCTGCCGTGTGACGTCCCAGTGACGCCGCACGACCCGCCCCCTTAACAAGGAGGCGGGTCGCCGGCCACAGGGACGTCGCACGGCAGGTGAGTGTGTGTGTGAAGCTGGCGTAGCGATAACTTTCGCTACGCCAGCTATCACCACATATCGCTGCTGCGACGGGGGCGGGCACTATCGCACTCGGCATCGCAGCATCGGGCTGCGATGTCGTAGTGTGCAAAGCCCGCCTTAGTATTGGTTTTTGGTACTCAAAAGTAACACACCTCTTGTGCAGAGGTAAACGCCGTTTTTGCTACTCAGACTGTGTTTTAGTAAGAGCAGGACACTATGTAGGTTCTGTACGATAGGAAGATGCCACCACCAGGATGCTAGTTTGGTGCTATGAAGGTATTTTGCTTCAGGCAGATGTACAGCCACTAAGACAGAGTATTAATTAAAAATTAGGTAACACTGACACTGTGTTTTAATAAGAGCAGGACACTATGTAGGTTCTGTAAGATATGAAGACACCATCACCAGGATGCTAGGTTGCTGCTAGTAAGGTATTGGCCTTCAGGCAGAAGTATAGCCACTAACACCGAGTATTAATTAAAAATTTGTAACACTGACACTGTGTGTTAGTTGCAGCAGGCCACTATCTAAGTTCTGTAAGATATGATGCCATCACCAGGATGCTATATACTATGGTATTTGACTTCAGGCAGAACGACAGGCTGTGACAGCATTTTTTTTTTTTTTTTAAACTTAAGGCCGCTTTACACACTGCGATATCGGTACCGATATCGCCAGCGTGCATACCAGCCCCCATTGGTTGTGCGACACGGGCAATTCGCTGCCCGTGTCGCACAACATCGCCCGGACCCGTCACACTACTTACCTTCCCTGCGACGTCGCTGTGACCGGCGAAACGCCTCCTTTCTAAGGGGGCGGTTCGTTCAGCATCACAGCGATGTCACAGCAGCGTCACTGAACCGCCGCCCAATAGAAGCGGAGGGCCGGAGATGAGCGGGACGAACATCCCGCCGACCTCCTTCCTTCCGCATTGTGGCTGGGAGGCAGGTAAGGAGAGCTTCCTCGTTCCTGCGGTGTCACACAGAGCGATGTGTGCTGCCACAGGAACGAGGAACAACTTTGTTACTGCTGCAGTAACGTTATTTGAGAATGGACCCCCATGTCACCGATGAGCGATTTTGCACGTTTTTGCGATGATGCAAAATCGCTCATAGGTGCAGGGGCGGACTGGCCCACCAGGAGGTCGGGAGAACCCCCGGTGGGCCCCTGCTATTGATGGTCACGCCCCCTAGGCCCCGCCCCCTAACCCCCTGGGCCCCTATGGATATGTGTGAGATGCCCTCCCGGTCGGTAATTTCACTAATCATATCGGCACATTACCGATATGATTAGTGACAATCCCATTCCCTCTGCAGCGGCAAGCAGGGAGAGCGATCTCCCTGCTGTCGCTGTCAGTGCAAGCACCCAGCAAACCCGGTCAAATGCCGGGGCCCTGAGCTGCCGGGGGGGCCCACTCGCGGTGGCAGGAGTGGCGCACCGCTACTCAGGGGGCCCCGGTGGCCGCGCTGTCACCGCCCCCCGCCCCGAGGATCGCGATTTCAATTATATCGGCATCCCAGGTGCCGATACAATTGAGAGCAATGATGAGAGAGTGAGCGGCGCGCTCCCTCTCTTATCATTCTCCCCGCTGTAACCGTCGGCGCTCTGACAGCTCTGCAGCAGAGCGCGGTGATGTCATCACTGCGCGCCTGCTGAGAGGTCAGAGCGAGTGACAGCAATGGACGCGCCGAGGAGATCGGATCGGCGGGGGAACGAGGAGAAGTGAGTATTAATCACTTTATGCTGCATGAGGGTGCCTACTGCTATCCAGCTCTGCGCTGTCCTGTATACAGGCTGCTGTATATAGCACAGTGCAGAGCCAGATAGCAATAGGCAGCCTCATGTAGTATACAGCTTGTATATAGCCTATATACAAGCTGTATGCTACATGAGGGTGCCTATTGTTATCTGGCTCTTCACTGTGCTATATACAGGCTGTGCTATATACAAGCTGTATACTACATGAGGGTGCCTATTGCTATCTGGCTCTGCAGTGTGCTATATACAGGCTGTGCTATATACAAGCTGTATGCTACATGAGGGTGTCTACTGCTATCTGGCTCTGCAGTGTGCTATATACAGGCTGTGCTATATACAAGCTGTATGCTACATGGGGGTGCCTATTGCTATCTGGCTCTGCAGTGTGCTATATACAGGCTGTGCTATATACAAGCTGCATGCTACATGAGGGTGCCTATTGCTATCTGGCTCTGCACTGTGCTATATACATGCTGTGCTATATACAAGCTGTATACTACATGAGGATACCTAATGATATTGGCTCTGCACAGTGCTATATACAGGCTGTGCTATATACAAGCTGTATGCTAAATGAGGGTGCCTATTGCTATCTGGCTCTGCAGTGTGCTATATACAGGCTGTGCTATATACAAGCTGTAAACTACATGATGCTATTGGCTCTGCACAGTGCTATATAGGGGCTCTGCACTACATGAGGGTGCTTAATGCTATCTAGCTCTGCACTGTGGTATATAGGGGCTATATACTACCTGAGGGTGCCTAATGCTATCTGGGTCTGTATTGTGCTATATGTGGGCTGTATACTACATGAAAGTGTCTAATGATATATGGGTCTGCATTGTGCTATATGGCGGCTGCTTAATGTTATATGGGGGCTGCATAGTGCATATGGGGGCTACATAATACTATATGGAGGACAATGGGGGCTTCATAACACAATATGGGGGCTGCATACTACTATACCCCCAGAGCTGTATGTCCCCTCCACCCAGGTACTGTTTACCCCCCAGAGCTGTATGTTCCCTCCACCCAGGTGCTGTATTCCCCCTTAGAGCTGTATGTCTCCCCCACCTCAGAGTCACTGCCCTCCTCTAGAGCTGTATGCCCCCCATTGCTGAATACTCCCTTCATCAGTAATATGTATGCCCCCAGTAATGTGTATGTCCCCAGCCTCTCTTGTGATATATATACAGCAGTGTTAGTGTGCTCTATGTGCAGCCATGTCTGTTAGACAAGCCGGGAGGTGAATGAGGCTGTTGCCGGCTTCCCAATATTAGAAATATATATACAGGATAAATATATAAAAATAATGTGTGTGTGTGTGTGTGTATGATGTGTATCTATGCATGTCAGTGTATATGACTGTGTCTAGATTTATGTCTATTTATGTGTTTTTGTGAATTTCTCTTTAAATAAGTATGTGTACGTATGCCTGTATGTGTATGTATCTGTGCATGTCTATGTGTGGATGGGGCCCACTGAGACTATTTCCCCCAGGGCCCACAAAAACCTGGAGCCGGCCCTGCCTGCACCGACCGCGCCAGTATTCAGATGTATGCGTGTCTTTCAGGCACGCATACATTTGTACAGTACGGCCGGTGACAGGAGGCAGAGCAGCGCTGCTCAGCCCCGCACCATGAAGTACCGTCATCACCGGGGCTGCAGAGGAGCGCGCCTCAGTCCTGCACCTGTTAAGGTGAACTCATAACCAGAGATCACTAGTTGCCTACTGCCTGGCCGAATTGATATGGGCCAAGTGCATGCATAAAAGAATCCACACCAGACACAGTCGGTTGTGTAATCTCTTCTTGGTCACAGTAGAAAATGGCACCAAACAGACTGAGGAGACTCATGCGTCCTCTGATATAGGCTAGGGGCGTACATAAGTTCAGATATGCCCATTTAGTGGGACAGTTCATGGGCTAGCGAATGGGGAGATCCGTGTTGCTGTTGATGGGCGGGTCTGACTCCAGTGGATGAAACCATGACGATGGGAGGGACGTCATTTAGTGGATCCATGCTGATGGTTTGGTCTGTGATGTCTTCCAGCTTGACCAGGGGTCTTCCCTTATATGGTGGTCTTCTTTCATCTGGACATTCCTTGCATTCCAAGCAAGGTGTGGATAACAGGAAATAGCGGCCATCTTTATATCTGTGTCATGTATATGATCTGAAACCTGAATTATGTAAGGCAAATCGACATATTTCCCACAATCACTTGTCAAGAGGTTAATTAAGTATTTCATCTTATGGCTCTCCTCAACAGTCCCCCCTAAATACTTTATTAACCTTCTGACCCTACCGTGGTCCTCTAACACATCAGCTCTAATGCTTTAACTGCAACCTTTTTTCGTTTTGCTGTCCGCTATACAAGCAATACTAAGCCTTTGCCCCCACTGATACAGACTGCTGATCAGGGAGTTGATCACATCCCGCACACACAGTTCACAGAGGCACAGGTAACGAACCAGTCCTTAGAACAGACCATTTAATACCGAAGATTTTGAGATTAATCAATAAGAAAGAGTAAGGCAATTGTAAGAATAAGCTTCTTACTGTTATGCTGCAGCTTTTAGCGTTACTGTTTCTGAAAGACTGAATCTCAGTCAACATCTGAGTGCTGTCCGCGTCTTCGAGACTTTTCTACCTGAGTACACATGATTGTATCACAACACTAATGGATCTCTTCTTGTCTCGGGTCTACAATCTACCAGCAAGAGGCCTTTAACAAGATTTCCCTTGCGCATGGATCCGATTACCTTCAGTAACACAGAGTAGCACTTTTACGGCTTCAAATACCAACAAATAAAACAATACCAGTTACCTACAAGTGTATATTATCCTTAAAAAGTCACTTAAACCCTTAAAATAATTGATTGGTTCAGGTCAGATAATGTTTTTCCCACCATGAGCCCTTATTTGTGTAATGTTCCTGTACCCATTGTTCCCTTATTATGGTTATTTCCCATGTATCATCCCCAATCTAGAAATTCTCCATAAGGTTCTATGTGAGATAATCCAGCACTATGTGTGTTGTGACCCTCATTCTGCTGGTACAATGGACTCTTTACAGTGGTTGTTGTCTCCAGATGGGTTTTCCCTCAAGCTTCATGGAAGTTGCTGTGGTTGGGATAAGCTGGATCGGTCCACCTGATTCTGACTCATGGCTCATTCTGACTTGTCTTTTTAGGATCACCCAGTCTCCTGGCTGGAGACCACGTGCTCCTGACACTGATTTAGGATCTGGAATTGGAGGATACACATGTTTAACACACTATACAGGCAGTTGTATACGGCTCGTACATTACTGGTCAGGATATCACACTGTATCTGCAGTATCTGTGAGAAATATAATCACGTTCTAGGTACTAAACCAAAAATACCTTATATAAAGATCGAATTATTAAGAAAAAGGAAGATTTGTTACATGATTTGCAGCGTCCACCATTATCTTGTGGATCGTTACATGTTTATGGTATAATCATTAAAATTCCAAACAACATACACCCATTTGACTATAGACACAATTAAATATTCCAATAAAGGAGGGGGCAGAGATTGGGGAAACAGCCCTAAACTCTCCCTACCTCGCAGCGGAGGTCGGCACCCTATAAGGCGAATTGGCGCCCCCACTCACCGACGGCTCACCCTCCCTATCCCTACACTGCTAAGCTAATACGTGCTGCTAATGTCAGTGAGGAAATATAGAAACCGTGAGATACCGGGGATAAAGAGGCGTCACTATGCAATTATACATATCCAATTCATTCCCAAAGATTAAATATTCACACTCTGTATTTTACATAGCTGTTTGGTAGCTTAAATCAATATGATACAGCAAATTCAAGGACCAAACCCTAAAAGAAATTAAATATCTCACATGTATAACATGTACCCACTGTATCAATATAATAATAATAATAATAAGGCCAGGTAAAGTCATGAGGAGATCTCGTCCAATCACAGACCCTCCACTGTACAATTCACACTCAGGCTAATAAAATAAATGCATTTTTGTCAGACATTTAGCATGAAAGAAGCCCAACGCGTTTCTCCCCTCTTCACAGTGGCAGACAGGGGTTCATCAGGTACTGATCTCTATAGTGACCTCTGCTATAGAATATGTTCTTTTACCGCTTTTTAGGAACTCCATCTTTACATACCACCAGCACCATGAGTTTTTCAGCAGTAACGTTTTCCATTCTGGATATGTTTCAGAGCAGGCCTGAAAAGAAATTCACTCAACACGCACAAAACTCATACAAACCTACTCATGGTAGATGTATATGACTAATCTGCAATCACCGGCGCAGTAGAACGGATGAGGGGGGTGTTTCTACGAGGTCTTTACAGTTTTTTCTACCTTAATAGGCACACGTCTTACTAGACTGGATGTGTCTGGCCACCTGGGTACTGAGCAGTGGTGCCGCCCATATCTTGTCCATCCCAACACCTTTGTCACATGGGTTACCTGGGCCATTATTGAGTAGAGCGCTCATGGCAGAGAAAGCTTACCGCCCTTTATCCACAGACCTTCCTCAGTCACTGGCTCCCTGCGTCTCACACTCCGTTCCTTGCTGAATCGCTTGTTCCTGTAAGGATTTAAGAACACAAGGAGTGACCAATGTCACGGATGACGTGACAGGAGCCACCGAGGTACTGGTCTGCATTGGTAAAGGACTCTCAACTCTAGGCCCATTCACTGCTTCTTTGTTGTGCACCTGTGCGAGCATCTCCTCCGGCTGCTGCCTATATCCACATTTTGACTATCTTACCCCTTTCCGCTCTACGAACCACAGTGATCGCAAATCTTCATCTCATTCTCCTATTCCGATGGGAGAGGAGTGGTTTGATTTTTATTACCTCATGTTGTGTAACCTCAGCATATCCAGTGCAGAATCAACCAGCATCTTGGTATCTGGATCCATCTACGGAAAAACTCAAAATCTGCATTAGCAATGGGCTCATCTGAGACATGTTCAAAACCTGACAATTCTTGTTACATCAGAGCAATCATGAGATGTGTATGTTTGCTGTATCCTCCTTACAGATAAAAATATAAAGAACACTTAATAGAAAAACCTAATCGATGAACAAATTAAAACCTTAAATAATACGTGATTTTCCACATCATCATCGCCCCCCCCCCTTTTTGAATCTATTATCCAAAACATAATTAGATTCAAAAAATGTGTGGCTCCGGAGCTCTACATTTAGGCATGAAAGTCACATTGTGTAGATTGTACCTAATCGGGAACAAAATAAATATTATGTTATGTATAACCTTATAATAGAAAACTATTTCAATGGCTTTTCAACCTTCGCTTGAACCACAGAAATCTGCATTACAATCTTTCTTTCTATAAAAAGGAAACAGATGATTCAATACATTATATATAACACAGAATGCCATAAATCATCCACATACTTTTAAACCAAATTGTAATTATGAATAAATTATTAATAATTATTATGTTTATCATTATTATTAACAACAATAATATTAATAACGTAACACAAACTCTGGCTATAGAGGCGTTCATATATGCAAAATTGAGGAAATTATCAGGAAATTTTCAGCATCTCTGTGATAATTCTGTCCATAAATACTATTACTTTTTTTTATAAAATGCTGATTTACCATAGAAATCCATCTGATTAGACAGCTTCCCATGCTCTTGTATCTACCAATAAATATAAATATTTACACAATTAAGTTTTATTCCTTTAGGATAAAATTAGTAAAATAAATTATACCCTTTTCAAGTATAATTTGCAATGAATTAAATGCAGAAAGCTCTTTTTTTTTTTATTTATTTCCTTGGGCTGCTCTTTAAGGTGTAAACTTAAATAGATAGAACTACCCCCCCCCCCCCTGTAACCTGATACTCTAGTGGAAAAGCCTGTATTTTTCCTCCTCCCCCTGTAGCCAAAAACAGGGTTTCTTTTTTTTTTTTTCCTTCTGCAAGACAAGTCAACATTGCGACCTCTCTTCGCATGGATATATTTAATCTTTTTATATATTTATTTATTTATTTTTAAAACATACAACTCTCAGGATCAATCTATCAGATCCATAACTGGAATATTTATTTATTTTCATCAGATCTGTTTTAAGGTACGTTTATTTTAAGGTTTTTCTCTTATTCTTTTATTGCTTATTAATTAATAAGATATTTCTCCTTGTGACTGTCCTGACTCAATCCAACCTGCACACTGGATCTATATTAAGTGTTTTCCACAACCACCCAATCATTCAATATTCCATCTTTTAGTGCTATAAACATTTACTATCTGGGGGGAGGGGAAGGTAAACTTTTTTTTTTTCTCAACTATTTCCCCCTATATTCCATAGT
Organism: Anomaloglossus baeobatrachus; assembly: GCF_048569485.1. Taxonomy (NCBI): domain Eukaryota; kingdom Metazoa; phylum Chordata; class Amphibia; order Anura; family Aromobatidae; genus Anomaloglossus; species Anomaloglossus baeobatrachus. Next base: position 303,104,138 of record NC_134354.1, read on the forward strand.
CTGTATTTTGTACATACACACCACACATACATTTATATATATCATATACACACATTCAGATATCTACAGTCCTGGTCCAACTACAGTTAAAAACACTCATGTTTCTGTCTAAGTATATAGTACTCCATCCAATCCATTGCTCAAACATTTACAGAGCACATGATCTTCTTCACACAAACCCCTGACTCACTTTGTTTTCTTTGTCTCAATCATGCTGTAGCCATGTGCTTCGTCCACCATTTTAAAATCTTACCTAAAATGTCTGCTTCCATGACTAGCACATGGTTTATCACAGGATTGCGGCCTAGAGTCCCCACATCCCAACAAAGTCCACTTTCATCCGGATCTTTCCGGCACAACTAGACACCGCTTCATCAATTTTTCCATCTTGCTCTCAAGATAAACAACACCAAACAAGCAATCTTTCTCTATGCATACCAGATAAAAACAGACAAACAAAAAGACGGGGGAGATGACAAATAACTGAAACACTAAAGAAAACCTGCAGTTTGCAGCACACACTTCCAAATCCTTCCTTATACTGCCACGTGGTTCCTGTCTGATTTCTGCATTCCGTAATATACAAAAAATACCTAGTATCACCACTGACTACAAGGTGTCTATACCGGCCGATTCGCCTCTCTTGGAGGACTTACAACTAGCCTAATAAAAAAACCACCTAGTATCACCCCTGACTACAAGGTGTCTATACCAGCCAATTCACTCCAGGAAAACACTTTAAAAAGGTTATATTTATGTATAACGTAAGGCTCTGCACTCAGTCTAGCTAAAGCTGGGCCCTTACATATGGCTCTGCACTTAAGTCTAGCTGATCTTGGCACTTACATCTGGCTCTGCACTCAGTGAGCTTGGCACTACAAAAAGCTCTGCACTCAATCTGAGCTTGGCACTTACATCTGGCTCTGCACTCAGTGAGCTTGGCACTACAAAAAGCTCTGCACTCAATCTGAGCTTGGCACTTACATCTGGCTCTGCACTCAGTGAGCTTGGCACTACAAAAAGCTCTGCACTCAATCTGAGCTTGGCACTACAAAAACCACAAACCGTATCACAGGCAACCACAAACCATATACTTTACACGTTTTACAGACACCACTCACAAACCCACATGCTCTCTTCACAAATACACAACAGGCAGCAGGCAACTGAATATGTGACGGTTCTTCCGAGATTAATATGGCCAATAGCCGTGAGACCCATCTGCCCGTCAACAGATACCCCAACAAACCGGACACAGTCAGGCAATCAGTGCCACACACCCCACCGAGACCACGGGAAGACTACAGATTATGAAAAATCAGCAGACCTACCGTACGCTCGTTCGGAAGTGATCAATTTCCTGGGGTGTCCAGCACGTCATGCCATTCCAGTTGCCGGTTCATCAGGATTTCAGGTGTCTCCGTCTATTGGCTCCACGTTGGGCACCAATAATGTTAAGCTGAACTCATAACCAGAGATCACTAGTTGCCTACTGCCTGGCCGAATTGATATGGGCCAAGTGCATGCATAAAAGAATCCACACCAGACACAGTCGGTTGTGTAATCTCTTCTTGGTCACAGTAGAAAATGGCACCAAACAGACTGAGGAGACTCATGCGTCCTCTGATATAGGCTAGGGGCGTACACAAGTTCAGATATGCCAATTTAGTGGGACAGTTCATGGGCTAGCGAATGGGGAGATCCGTGTTGCTGTTGATGGGCGGGTCTGACTCCAGTGGATGAAACCATGACGATGGGAGGGACGTCATTTAGTGGATCCATGCTGATGGTTTGGTCTGTGATGTCTTCCAGCTTGACCAGGGGTCTTCCCTTATATGGTGGTCTTCTTTCATCTGGACATTCCTTGCATTCCAAGCAAGGTGTGGATAACAGGAAATAGCGGCCATCTTTATATCTGTGTCATGTATATGATCTGAAACCTGAATTATGTAAGGCAAATCGACATATTTCCCACAATCACTTGTCAAGAGGTTAATTAAGTATTTCATCTTATGGCTCTCCTCAACACACCGACATCATCATCACTGGGCCGCAGCTGCAGGGATGAAGAGGAGGATGCGCAGGCACAGGTAAGCGCTCCAGAGGAGCCGAAGATGTACTTTTATATGAGCGGCTGCAGGTGGGGGAGGAGCAGTGTTATTTTAGAAGTGGCATTAAGAAGCGGTGGGGGACTTTATGGAGCATATTATGGGTCAGTGGGGGACATAATAGGGCAGTGGGGGACATTATAATGCAGTGGGGAACATAATAGGGCAGTGGGGAACATAGTAGGGCAGTGGGGAACATAATAGGGAGGTGGGGAACATAGTAGGGAGGTGGGGAACATAATAGGGAGGTGGGGAACATAATAGGGCAGTGGGGAACATAATAGGGCAGTGGGGACATTATAGGGCAGTGGGGACATTATAGGGCAGTGGGGACACTATAGAGCAGTGGGGGACACTATAGAGCAGTGGGGGACACTATAGGGCAGTGGGGGACATTATAGGGCAGTGGGGGACATTATAGGGCAGTGGGGGACATTATAGGGCAGTAGGGGACATTATAAGGCAGTGGGGGACATTATGAAGCAAATTGGGGCATTATAGGTCAGTGGGGGACGTTATGAAAGAAATTGGGACATTATAGGGCAATGGGGGACATTATGAGGCATCAAAGATTGTGGAAGGCAGCATAGTATAATGAGGAGGGGGGGATTTATACAGGGAAGTAGTTGGGGGATATATTATAAAATGCTAATTTTTGGGGGACATTATGGAAAGGGGCACTTTGTGGGGCTATTTTGGAGAGGAGCAGTGTGGGGGGATATTTTGTGCAGGAAGCAATTAAGAACCCCTTCTGATTCCACTTGATTCCCCAGACATTATTATATAAAAGGGGCCAGGATGAGGGACATAATTACTATATGGGGCCAGAATGAGGGACATACATTATTAGTTTATGGTGGCACTTGGGGCATAATTACTGTAGGGGCAAATTAGGGGACATTATTACTGATGAAATATAAGTTAATTTTGAGGATACTGACTCCAATGGGGGAACAAGAGTCTGACGTGGTGTAGAAATTGGAGAAATAGTGAGGAATGTGCTCTGGGAGTGATTGGCTATAGGTGACTGTTATTTTCTGCAGAGTCGCGTCATACAGGAAGAAGTGATGGCGGTCAGCACCAGATAAGGAGGAAAAGCGAAGATGAATAAAGTCAGCTAGAGACGTCACTGGTAAGTCAGTGCGTTACATGAACACACACACTATACTGTACACTGTATACAGAGCTCCTGTGTATAATGTCACTGGTGAGCACTGTATTACCTATACACTATATACAGAGCTCTTGTGTATTATGGCACTGATGGCAATATTAGTGTTATTAGTGTTGTAGTTTTTATTCATGATCATTATTATAGTATTATATGTCCTTGTGTGGTAGTAATATGTCGTCTGGTCATGTTGTACTGATATTTGTCTCGTGTGTGGTATTATTTGGTCATTATGTGGTGTGGTAATAGTGTCACGGTATTTCTCCCTTGTATATGGTTGTATTCGGTCACTATGTGGTCTAATTATGGTGTGGCGGTATTACTTTCTTGTATGTAGTTATAGTCGATCATTATGTGGTGTGGTTATAGTGTTGCGGTATTTCTCCCTTGTATGTGGTAATATTCGGTTACTGTGTGGTCTAATTATGATGTGGTGGTATTACTCTCTGGTATGTGGTTGCTTTTGATCACTATGTGTTGGTAGTATGTTATCTGTTCATAGTGTGGCGGTATTTCTCCCTTGTATGTGGCTGTATTTGGTCACTGTTTGGTGGTAATATGTGGTCTGGTCACAGTGTGGTGGTATTTCTCCCTTGTATGTGGCTGTATTTGGTTACTGGTGGTAATATGTTGTCTGATCACTGTGTGGCGGTATTTATCCCTTGTATGGGCTGTATTTGGTCACTATGTGGTGGTCATATGTTGTCTGGTCATGGTGTGGCGGTATTTCCCCCTTGTATATGGTATTATTGATTTTGGTATAGTGGATTATGTTGTGTATGGAGATCACTTGTTCTCTCTATAAGGGGGAGATTATTTCCAGTAGAAATTAAATACTTAAAGATTTAACCCCTTCCTGCCCTGTGATTATTACACTGCAGTAAATATGCACTTACAGAGGTTCTCCAGTGAAAACAAGTAATCACCTTTACTAAGGCCACGTGCACACACTGAGTATTCAGTGCGTTTTTTACCTCAGTATTAGAAGCCTGAACCAGGTGCGGTAAAATCAGAGAAAAAGTGTAATAGAAACACGGGCACCACTTCTGTATTTATCACCCACTCCTGGATTTGGCTACAAATACTGATGTAAGACACTGACCAAATACTGAACGTGTGAACGTGGCCTAAGGATAAGTGATCATTTATTCATCAGTGGGGTCTGATTGCTGGGACCTGCCCCGATCGTGCAACTTTTATCCCCCATTACACTGGAGCTCGTGTTCGACTCAACCCCTGATCCATTCATTCCCTCAGTGGCTGCAAGCGCTGCGCTTGTTATTATCTGGCAGCTCCACAGAGGATGAATGGAGCTGCGGTCACACATCCCACCCCACAGAGGATGAATGGAGCTACAGTCACACATCCCACCCCACAGAGGATAAATGGAGCTGCGGTCACACATCCCACCCCACAGAGGATGAATGGAGCTGCGGTCACACATCCCACCCCACAGAGGATGAATGGAGCTGCGGTCACACATCCCACCCCACAGAGGATGAATGGAGCTGCGGTCACACATCCCACCCCACAGAGGATGAATAGAGCTACGGTCACACATCCCACCCCACAGAGGATGAATGGAGCTGCGGTCACACATCCCACCCCACAGAGGATGAATGGAGCTGCGGTCACACATCCCACCCCACAGATGATGAATGGAGCTGCGGTCACACATCCCACCCCACAGAGGATGAATGGAGCTGCGGTCACACATCCCACCCCACAGAGGATGAATGGAGCTGCGGTCACACATCCCACCCCACAGAGGATGAATGGAGCTGCGGTCACACATCCCAACTGCCGCTGCAAAAAGTTCCCTAATCTTCCGATCAGTGCGGATTCCACTGGTCTGGTTCCACCGATCAATAAGTTATCACCAACCTAACCTGTGGATCGGTGATAACTTGTTTTCACCAAAGACCCCATTACTGCAAACTACAATTAATTGTACATCCCAGTTATGGTGCACAATATAGATGTGCAGGAGCCGCCTGTGTATACAGTCAAAGCAACACAATAATGGGGATAACACTAATGGGTGTTTATTAGAGTTGAGCGCGGTTCGCGGTTCGAGGTTCTCCAGTTCTAGGCTCGAGTGATTTTGGGGCCTGTTCTAGATCGAACTAGAACTCGAGCTTTTTGCAAAAGCTCGATAGTTCTAGAAACGTTTGAGAACGGTTCTAGCAGCAAAAAAACAGCTAATTCCTAGCTGGCTTTCCGCTGTAATAGTGTAAGTCACTCTGTGACTCACACTATTATGACATTTCAGTGTATAGTGTGCGTGAACAGCGCCTTCAGATCACTCCTGTTTGTATAATGGCGATCGCCATTTTTTTTTTTTTCCTTGTCTTCCTTCCCTAAGCGCGCGCGTCTTGTGGGGCGGGCCAGCATGTCAGCCAATCCCAGACACACACACAGCTAAGTGGACTTTTAGCCAGAGAAGCAACGGCATGTGTGATAGGATGTCCATGTCACATGTCCCTGCATTATAAAACCGGACATTTTCCTCCAGGACGCCATTATCTCTTCTGCGTCCTTGGTGTCAGACATCACTGGCGCAGCTCCGTCCTGAGTCCTATCGCTGATACAGCTGTATGCGCTCCATACACAGCGCTGGACAGCATAGGGAGAGCACTTTCCATCAGTCCTTTTAAGGGCTCGTACCGGCAGGGTCAGAGCCATAGGTGACAGGTCCTGAAAAAAGCGACAGCGTCTGTGTAGCAAAGGTCAGGGATTTCGTCGCTGCATTTCCCCATTGGGAAGGAATAGAAAGGCAGGCTTCCATTCCTCTACCCAGAGCCCCACAATCCTGGCACTGTACCCTCCTTTCCTCTGCACACTCCAACTCATTATAACTAAGCCATTATACTAGCAAACACTCAGTGTACCTAGTGGCATCCTAAACGTGGCTATTGGACTTTTGTCTAGTCCCACTAGTGCAAAGACATTTGCAGCACCTCTGCCTGCATTGCACACTCCAACTCATTATAACTAAGCCATTATATTAGCAAACACTCAGTGTACCTAGTGGCATCCTAAACGTGGCTATTGGACTTTGCTATAGTCCCACTAGTGCAAAGACATTTGCAGCACCTCTACCTGCATTGCACACTCCAACTCATTATAACTAAGCCATTATACTAGCAAACACTCAGTGTACCTAGTGGCATCCTAAACGTGGCTATTGGACTTTGCTATAGTCCCACTAGTGCAAAGACATTTGCAGCACCTCTGCCTGCATTGCACACTCCAACTCATTATAACTAAGCCATCATACTAGCAAACACTCAGTGTACCTAGTGGCATCCTAAACGTGGCTATTGGACTTTTGTCTAGTCACACTAGTGCAAAGACATTTGCAGCACCTCTGCCTGCATTGCCCACTCCAACTCATTATAACTAAGCCATTATACTAGCAAACATTCAGTGTACCTAGTGGCATCCTAAACGTGGCTATTGGACTTTGCTATAGTCCCACTAGTGCAAAGACATTTGCAGCACCTCTGCCTGCATTGCACACTCCAACTCATTATAACTAAGCCATTATACTAGCAAACACTCAGTGTACCTAGTGGCATCCTAAAAGTGGCTATTGGACTTTTGTCTAGTCACACTAGTGCAAAGACATTTGCAGCACCTCTGCCTGCATTGCACACTCCAACTCATTATAACTAAGCCATTATACTAGCAAACACTCAGTGTACCTAGTGGCATCCTAAACGTGGCTATTGGACTTTTGTCTAGGCACAATAGTGCAAAGACATTTGCAGCACCTCTGCCTGCATTGCACACTCCAACTCATTATAACTAAGCCATTATACTAGCAAACACTCAGTGTACCTAGTGGCATCCTAAACGTGGCTATTGGACTTTGCTATAGTCCCACTAGTGCAAAGACATTTGCAGCACCTCTGCCTGCATTGCACACTCCAACTCATTATAACTAAGCCATTATACTAGCAAACACTCAGTGTACCTAGTGGCATCCTAAACGTGGCTATTGGACTTTGTTATAGTCCCATTAGTGCAAAGACATTTGCAGCACCTCTGCCTGTATTGCACACTCCAAATCATTATAACTAAGCCATTATACTAGCAAACATTCAGTGTACCTAGTGGCATCCTAAACGTGGCTATTGGACTTTTGTCTAGTCACACTAGTGCAAAGACATTTGCAGCACCTCTGCCTGCATTGCACACTCCAACTCATTATAACTAAGCCATTATACTAGCAAACACTCAGTGTACCTAGTGGCATCCTAAACGTGGCTATTGGACTTTGCTATAGTCCCACTAGTGCAAAGACATTTGCAGCACCTCTACCTGCATTGCACACTCCAACTCATTATAACTAAGCCATTATACTAGCAAACACTCAGTGTACCTAGTGGCATCCTAAACGTGGCTATTGGACTTTTGTCTAGTCACACTAGTGCAAAGACATTTGCAGCACCTCTGCCTGCATTGCACACTCCAACTCATTATAACTAAGCCATTATACTAGCAAACACTCAGTGTACCTAGTGGCATCCTAAACGTGGCTATTGGACTTTGCTATAGTCCCACTAGTGCAAAGACATTTGCAGCACCTCTACCTGCATTGCACACTCCAACTCATTATAACTAAGCCATTATACTAGCATACACTCAGTGTACCTAGTGGCATCCTAAACGTGGCTATTGGACTTTTGTCTAGTCACACTAGTGCAAAGACATTTGCAGCACCTCTGCCTGCATTGCACACTCCAACTCATTATAACTAAGCCATTATACTAGCAAACACTCAGTGTACCTAGTGGCATCCTAAACGTGGCTATTGGACTTTGCTATAGTCCCACTAGTGCAAAGACATTTGCAGCACCTCTGCCTGCATTGCACACTCAAACTCATTAAAAACTAAGCCATTATACTAGCAAACACTCAGTGTACCTAGTGGTATCCTAAACGTAGCTATTGGACTTTTGTCTAGTCACACTAGTGCAAAGACATTTGCAGCACCTCTGCCTGCATTGCACACTCAAACTCTTTTTAACTAAGCCATTATACTAGCAAACACTCAGTGTACCTAGTGGCATCCTAAACGTGGCTATTGGACGTTTGTCTAGTCCCACTAGTGCAAAGACATTTGCAGCACCTCTACCTGCATTGCACACTCCAACTCATTATAACTAAGCCATTATACTAGCAAACACTCAGTGTACCTAGTGGTATCCTAAACGTGGCTATTGGACTTTTGCTATAGTCCCACTAGTGCAAAGACATTTGCAGCACCTCTGCCTGCATTGCACACTCCAACTCATTATAACTAAGCCATTATACTAGCAAACACTCAGTGTACCTAGTGCCATCCTAAACGTGGCTATTGGACTTTTGTCTAGTCACACTAGTGCAAAGACATTTGCAGCACCTCTGCCTGTATTGCACACTCCAACTCATTATAACTAAGCCATTATACTAGCAAACACTCAGTATACCTAGTGGCATCCTAAACGTGGCTATTGGTCTTTGCTGTAGTCCCACTAGTGCAAAGACATTTGCAGAGCACCTCTGCCTGCATTGCACACTCCAACTCATTATAACTAAGCCATTATACTAGCAAACACTCAGTGTACCTAGTGGCATCCTAAACGTGGCTATTGGACTTTGCTATAGTCCCACTAGTGCAAAGACATTTGCAGCACCTCTGCCTACATTGCACACTCCAACTCATTATAACTAAGCCATTATACTAGCAAACACTCAGTGTACCTAGTGGCATCCTAAACGTGGCTATTGGACTTTTGTCTAGTCACACTAGTGCAAAGACATTTGCAGCACCTCTGCCTGTATTGCACACTCCAACTCATTATAACTAAGCCATTATACTAGCAAACACTCAGTATACCTAGTGGCATCCTAAACGTGGCTATTGGTCTTTGCTATAGTCCCACTAGTGCAAAGACATTTGCAGAGCACCTCTGCCTGCATTGCACACTCCAACTCATTATAACTAAGCCATTATACTAGCAAACACTCAGTGTACCTAGTGGCATCCTAAACGTGGCTATTGGACTTTGCTATAGTCCCACTAGTGCAAAGACATTTGCAGCACCTCTGCCTACATTGCACACTCCAACTCATTATAACTAAGCCATTATACTAGCAAACACTCAGTGTACCTAGTGGCATCCTAAACGTGGCTATTGGACTTTTGTCTAGTCACACTAGTGCAAAGACATTTGCAGTTCGTCTGCCTGCATTGCACACTCAAACTCTTTTTACCTAAGCCATTATATTAGCAAACACTCAGTGTACCTAGTGGCATCCTAAACGTGGCTATTGGACTTTTGTCTAGTCACACTAGTGCAAAGACATTTGCAGCACGTCTGACTGCATTGCACACTCAAACTCTTTTTAACTAAGCCATTATACTAGCAAACACTCAGTGTACCTAGTGGCATCCTAAACGTGGCTATTGGACTTTGCTATAGTCCCACTAGTGCAAAGACATTTGCAGCACCTCTGCCTGCATTGCACACTCCAACTCATTATAACTAAGCCATTATACTAGCAAACACTCAGTGTACCTAGTGGTATCCTAAACGTGGCTATTGGACTTTTGTCTAGTCAAACTAGTGCAAAGACATTTGCAGCACCTCTGCCTGCATTGCACACTCCAACTCTTTATAACTAAGCCATTATACTAGCAAACACTCAGTGTACCTAGTGGCATCCTAAACGTGGCTATTGGACTTTTGTCTAGTCACACTAGTGCAAAGACATTTGCAGCACCTCTGCCTGCATTGCACACTCCAACTCATTATAACTAAGCCATTATACTAGCAAACACTCAGTGTACCTAGTGGCATCCTAAACGTGGCTATTGGACTTTGCTATAGTCCCACTAGTGCAAAGACATTTGCAGCACCTCTGCCTGCATTGCACACTCCAACTCATTATAACTAAGCCATTATACTAGCAAACACTCAGTAAACCTGGTGGCATCCTAAACGTGGCTATTAGACTTTTGTAAAGTCACACTAGTGCAAAGACATTTGCAGCACCTCTGCCTGCATTGCACACTCCAACTCATTATAACTAAGCCATTATACTAGCAAACACTCAGTGTACCTAGTGGCATCCTAAACGTGGCTATTGGACTTTGCTATAGTCCCACTAGTGCAAAGACATTTGCAGCACCTCTGCCTGCATTGCACACTCCAACTCATTATAACTAAGCCATTATACTAGCAAACACTCAGTGTACCTAGTGGCATCCTAAACGTGGCTATTGGACTTTGCTATAGTCCCACTAGTGCAAAGACATTTGCAGCACCTCTGCCTGCATTGCACACTCCAACTCATTATAACTAAGCCATCATACTAGCAAACACTCAGTGTACCTAGTGGCATCCTAAACGTGGCTATTGGACTTTTGTCTAGTCACACTAGTGCAAAGACATTTGCAGCACGTCTGCCTGCATTGCACACTCAAACTCTTTTTAACTAAGCCATTATACTAGCAAACACTCAGTGTACCTAGTGGCATCCTAAACGTGGCTATTGGACTTTGCTATAGTCCCACTAGTGCAAAGACATTTGCAGCACCTCTGCCTGCATTGCACACTCCAACTCATTATAACTAAGCCATTATACTAGCAAACACTCAGTGTACCTAGTGGCATCCTAAAAGTGGCTATTGGACTTTTGTCTAGTCACACTAGTGCAAAGACATTTGCAGCACCTCTGCCTGCATTGCACACTCCAACTCATTATAACTAAGCCATTATACTAGCAAACACTCAGTGTACCTAGTGGCATCCTAAACGTGGCTATTGGACTTTTGTCTAGGCACAATAGTGCAAAGACATTTGCAGCACCTCTGCCTGCATTGCACACTCCAACTCATTATAACTAAGCCATTATACTAGCAAACACTCAGTGTACCTAGTGGCATCCTAAAAGTGGCTATTGGACTTTTGTCTAGTCACACTAATGCAAAGACATTTGCAGCACCTCTGCCTGCATTGCACACTCCAACTCATTATAACTAAGCCATTATACTAGCAAACACTCAGTGTACCTAGTGGCATCCTAAACGTGGCTATTGGACTTTGCTATAGTCCCACTAGTGCAAAGACATTTGCAGCACCTCTGCCTGCATTGCACACTCCAACTCATTATAACTAAGCCATTATACTAGCAAACACTCAGTGTACCTAGTGGCATCCTAAACGTGGCTATTGGACTTTGTTATAGTCCCATTAGTGCAAAGACATTTGCAGCACCTCTGCCTGTATTGCACACTCCAAATCATTATAACTAAGCCATTATACTAGCAAACATTCAGTGTACCTAGTGGCATCCTAAACGTGGCTATTGGACTTTTGTCTAGTCACACTAGTGCAAAGACATTTGCAGCACCTCTGCCTGCATTGCACACTCCAACTCATTATAACTAAGCCATTATACTAGCAAACACTCAGTGTACCTAGTGGCATCCTAAACGTGGCTATTGGACTTTGCTATAGTCCCACTAGTGCAAAGACATTTGCAGCACCTCTACCTGCATTGCACACTCCAACTCATTATAACTAAGCCATTATACTAGCAAACACTCAGTGTACCTAGTGGCATCCTAAACGTGGCTATTGGACTTTTGTCTAGTCACACTAGTGCAAAGACATTTGCAGCACCTCTGCCTGCATTGCACACTCCAACTCATTATAACTAAGCCATTATACTAGCAAACACTCAGTGTACCTAGTGGCATCCTAAACGTGGCTATTGGACTTTGCTATAGTCCCACTAGTGCAAAGACATTTGCAGCACCTCTACCTGCATTGCACACTCCAACTCATTATAACTAAGCCATTATACTAGCAAACACTCAGTGTACCTAGTGGCATCCTAAACGTGGCTATTGGACTTTTGTCTAGTCACACTAGTGCAAAGACATTTGCAGCACCTCTGCCTGCATTGCACACTCCAACTCATTATAACTAAGCCATTATACTAGCAAACACTCAGTGTACCTAGTGGCATCCTAAACGTGGCTATTGGACTTTTGTCTAGTCCCACTAGTGCAAAGACATTTGCAGCACCTCTGCCTGCATTGCACACTCAAACTCTTTTTAACTAAGCCATTATACTAGCAAACACTCAGTGTACCTAGTGGCATCCTAAACGTGGCTATTGGACGTTTGTCTAGTCCCACTAGTGCAAAGACATTTGCAGCACCTCTACCTGCATTGCACACTCCAACTCATTATAACTAAGCCATTATACTAGCAAACACTCAGTGTACCTAGTGGTATCCTAAACGTGGCTATTGGACTTTGCTATAGTCCCACTAGTGCAAAGACATTTGCAGCACCTCTGCCTGCATTGCACACTCCAACTCATTATAACTAAGCCATTATACTAGCAAACACTCAGTGTACCTAGTGGTATCCTAAACGTGGCTATTGGACTTTTGTCTAGTCAAACTAGTGCAAAGACATTTGCAGCACCTCTGCCTGCATTGCACACTCCAACTCATTATAACTAAGCCATTATACTAGCAAACACTCAGTGTACCTAGTGCCATCCTAAACGTGGCTATTGGACTTTGTCTAGTCACACTAGTGCAAAGACATTTGCAGCACCTCTGCCTGTATTGCACACTCCAACTCATTATAACTAAGCCATTATACTAGCAAACACTCAGTATACCTAGTGGCATCCTAAACGTGGCTATTGGTCTTTGCTATAGTCCCACTAGTGCAAAGACATTTGCAGCACCTCTGCCTGCATTGCACACTCCAACTCATTATAACTAAGCCATTATACTAGCAAACACTCAGTGTACCTAGTGGCATCCTAAACGTGGCTATTGGACTTTGCTATAGTCCCACTAGTGCAAAGACATTTGCAGCACCTCTGCCTACATTGCACACTCCAACTCATTATAACTAAGCCATTATACTAGCAAACACTCAGTGTACCTAGTGGCATCCTAAACGTGGCTATTGGACTTTTGTCTAGTCACACTAGTGCAAAGACATTTGCAGTACGTCTGCCTGCATTGCACACTCAAACTCTTTTTACCTAAGCCATTATATTAGCAAACACTCAGTGTACCTAGTGGCATCCTAAACGTGGCTATTGGACTTTTGTCTAGTCACACTAGTGCAAAGACATTTGCAGCACGTCTGACTGCATTGCACACTCAAACTCTTTTTAACTAAGCCATTATACTAGCAAACACTCAGTGTACCTAGTGGCATCCTAAACGTGGCTATTGAACTTTGCTATAGTCCCACTAGTGCAAAGACATTTGCAGCACCTCTGCCTGCATTGCACACTCCAACTCATTATAACTAAGCCATTATACTAGCAAACACTCAGTGTACTTAGTGGTATCCTAAACGTGGCTATTGGACTTTTGTCTAGTCAAACTAGTGCAAAGACATTTGCAGCACCTCTGCCTGCATTGCACACTCCAACTCATTATAACTAAGCCATTATACTAGCAAACACTCAGTGTACCTAGTGGCATCCTAAACGTGGCTATTGGACTTTTGTCTAGTCACACTAGTGCAAAGACATTTGCAGCACCTCTGCCTGCATTGCACACTCCAACTCATTATAACTAAGCCATTATACTAGCAAACACTCAGTGTACCTAGTGGCATCCTAAACGTGGCTATTGGACTTTGCTATAGTCCCACTAGTGCAAAGACATTTGCAGCACCTCGGCCTGCATTGCACACTCCAACTCATTATAACTAAGCCATTATACTAGCAAACACTCAGTAAACCTGGTGGCATCCTAAACGTGGCTATTAGACTTTTGTAAAGTCACACTAGTGCAAAGACATTTGCAGCACCTCTGCCTGCATTGCACACTCCAACTCATTATAACTAAGCCATTATACTAGCAAACACTCAGTGTACCTAGTGGCATCCTAAACGTGGCTATTGGACTTTGCTATAGTCCCACTAGTGCAAAGACATTTGCAGCACCTCTGCCTGCATTGCACACTCCAACTCATTATAACTAAGCCATTATACTAGCAAACACTCAGTGTACCTAGTGGCATCCTAAACGTGGCTATTGGACTTTTGTCTAGTCACACTAGTGCAAAGACATTTGCAGCAGCTCTGCCTGCATTGCACACTCCAACTCATTATAACTAAGCCATTATACTAGCCAACACTCAGTGTACCTAGTGGCATCCTAAACGTGGCTATTGGACTTTTGTCTAGTCACACTAGTGCAAAGACATTTGCAGCACGTCTGCCTGCATTGCACACTCAAACTCTTTTTAACTAAGCCATTATACTAGCAAACACTCAGTGTACCTAGTGGCATCCTAAACGTGGCTATTGGTCTTTTGTCTAGTCCCACTAGTGCAAAGACATTTGCAGCACCTCTACCTGCATTGCACACTCCATCTCATTATAACTAAGCCATTATACTAGCAAACACTCAGTGTACCTACTGGAATCCTAAACGTGGCTATTGGACTTTGCTATAGTCCCACTAGTGCAAAGACATTTGCAGCACCTCTGCCTGCATTGCACACTCCAACTCATTATAACTAAGCCATTATACTAGCAAACACTCAGTGTACCTAGTGGCATCCTAAACGTGGCTTTTGGACTTTTGTCTAGTCACACTAGTGCAAAGACATTTACAGCACCTCTGCCTGCATTGCACACTCCAACTCATTATAACTAAGCCATTATACTAGCAAACACTCAGTGTACCTAGTGGCATCCTAAACGTGGCTATTGGACTTTGCTATAGTCCCACTAGTGCAAAGACATTTGCAGCACCTCTGCCTGCATTGCACACTCCAACTCATTATATTTAAGCCATTATACTAGCAACACTCAGTGTACCTAGTGGCATCCTAAACGTGGCTATTGGACTTTTGTCTAGTCACACTAGTGCAAAGACATTTGCAGCACCTCTGCCTGCGTTGCACACTCCAACTCATTATAACTAAGCCATTATATTAGCAAACACTCAGTGTACCTAGTGGCACCCTAAACGTGGCTATTGGACTTTGCTATAGTCCCACTAGTGCAAAGACATTTGCAGCACCTCTGCCTACATTGCACACTCCAACTCATTATAACTAAGCCATTATACTAGCAAACACTCAGTGTACCTAGTGGCATCCTAAACGTGGCTATTGGACTTTGCTATAGTCCCACTAGTGCAAAGACATTTGCAGCACCTCTGCCTGCATTGCACACTCCAACTCATTATAACTAAGGCATTATACTAGCAAACACTCAGTGTACCTAGTGGCATCCTAAACGTGGCTATTGGACTTTTGTCTAGTCACACTAGTGCAAAGACATTTGCAGCACGTCTGCATTGCACACTCAAACTCTTTTTAACTAAGCCATTATACTAGCAAACACTCAGTGTACCTAGTGGCATCCGAAACGTGGCTATTGGACTTTTGTCTAGTCCCACTAGTGCAAAGACATTTGCAGCACCTCTGCCTGCATTGCACACTCCAACTCAATATTACTAAGCCATTATACTAGCAAACACTCAGTGTACCTAGTGGCATTCTAAATGTGGCTATTGGACTTTGCTATAGTCCCACTAGTGCAAAGACATTTGCAGCACCTCTGCCTGCATTGCACACTCCAACTCATTATAACTAAGCCATTATACTAGCAAACACTCAGTGTACCTAGTGGCATCCTAAACGTGGCTATTGGAGTTTTGTCTAGTCACACTAGTGCAAAGACATTTGCAGCACCTCTGCCTGCATTGCACACTCCAACTCATTATACCTAAGCCATTATACTAGCAAACACTC
Source organism: Anomaloglossus baeobatrachus (assembly GCF_048569485.1). Classification (NCBI taxonomy): domain Eukaryota; kingdom Metazoa; phylum Chordata; class Amphibia; order Anura; family Aromobatidae; genus Anomaloglossus; species Anomaloglossus baeobatrachus. The sequence continues at coordinate 303,120,229 of NC_134354.1, forward strand.
AGTGTACCTAGTGGCATCCTAAACGTGGCTATTGGACTTTTGTCTAGTCACACTAGTGCAAAGACATTTGCAGCACCTCTGCCTGCGTTGCACACTCCAACTCATTATAACTAAGCCATTATATTAGCAAACACTCAGTGTACCTAGTGGCACCCTAAACGTGGCTATTGGACTTTGCTATAGTCCCACTAGTGCAAAGACATTTGCAGCACCTCTACCTGCATTGCACACTCCAACTCATTATAACTAAGCCATTATACTAGCAAACACTCAGTGTACCTAGTGGCATCCTAAACGTGGCTATTGGACTTTGCAATAGTCCCACTAGTGCAAAGACATTTGCAGCACCTCTGCCTGCATTGCACACTCCAACTCATTATAACTAAGCCATTATACTAGCAATCACTCAGTGTACCTAGTGGCATCCTAAACGTGGCTATTGGACATTTGTCTAGTCACACTAGTGCAAAGACATTTGCAGCACCTCTGCCTGCATTGCACACTCCAGCTCATTATAACTAAGCCATTATACTAGCAAACACTCAGTGTACCTAGTGGCATCCTAAACGTGGCTATTGGACTTTTGTCTAGTCACACTAGTGCAAAGACATTTGCAGCACCTCTGCCTGCATTGCACACTCCAACTCATTATAACTAAGCCATTATACTAGCAAACACTCAGTGTACCTAGTGGCATCCTAAACGTGGCTATTGGACTTTTGTCTAGTCACACTAGTGCAAAGACATTTGCAGCACCTCTGCCTGCATTGCACACTCCAACTCATTATAACTAAGCCATTATACTAGCACACACTCAGTGTACCTAGTGGCATCCTAAACGTGGCTATTGGACTTTTGTCTAGTCACACTAGTGCAAAGACATTTGCAGCACCTCTGCCTGCATTGCACACTCAAACTCATTATAACTAAGCCATTATACTAGCAAACACTCATTGTACCTAGTGGCATCCTAATCGTGGCTATTGGACTTTGCTATAGTCCCACTAGTGCAAAGACATTTGCAGCACCTCTGCCTGCATTGCACACTCCAACTCATTATAACTAAGCCATTATACTAGCAAACACTCAGTGTACCTAGTGGCATCCTAAACGTGGCTATTGGACTTTTGTCTAGTCACACTAGTGCAAAGACATTTGCAGCACCTCTGCCTGCATTGCACACTCCAACTCATTATAACTAAGCCATTATACTAGCAAACACTCAGTGTACCTAGTGGCATCCTAAACGTGGCTATTGGACTTTTGTCTAGTCACACTAGTGCAAAGACATTTGCAGCACCTCTGCCTGCATTGCACAGTCCAACTCATTATAACTAAGCCATTATACTAGCAAACACTCAGTGTACCTAGTGGCATCCTAAACGTGGCTATTGGACTTTTGTCTAGTCACACTAGTGCAAAGACATTTGCAGCACCTCTGCCTGCATTGCACACTCCAACTCATTATAACTAAGCCATTATACTAGCAAACACTCAGTGTACCTAGTGGCATCCTAAACGTGGCTATTGGACTTTTGTCTAGTCACACTAGTGCAAAGACATTTGCAGCACCTCTGCCTGCATTGCACACTCCAACTCATTATAACTAAGCCATTATACTAGCAAACACTCAGTGTACCTAGTGGCATCCTAAACTTGGCTATTGGACTTTTGTGTAGTCACACTAGTGCAAAGACATTTGCAGCACCTCTGCCTACATTGCACACTCCAACTCATTATAACTAAGCCATTATACTAGCAAACACTCAGTGTACCTAGTGGCATCCTAAACGTGGCTATTGGACTTTGCAATAGTCCCACTAGTGCAAAGACATTTGCAGCACCTCTGCCTGCATTGCACACTCCAACTCATTATAACTAAGCCATTATACTAGCAAACACTCAGTGTACCTAGTGGCATCCTAAACGTGGCTATTGGATTTTTGTCTAGTCACACTAGTGCAAAGACATTTGCAGCACCTCTGCCTGCATTGCACACTCCAACTCATTATAACTAAGCCATTATACTAGCAAACACTCAGTGTACCTAGTGGCATCCTAAACGTGGCTATTGGACTTTGCTATAGTCCCACTAGTGCAAAGACATTTGCAGCACCTCTGCCTGCATTGCACACTCCAACTCATTATAACTAAGCCATTATACTAGCAAACACTCAGTGTACCTAGTGGCATCCTAAACGTGGCTATTGGACTTTGCTATAGTCCCACTAGTGCAAAGACATTTGCAGCACCTCTGCCTGCATTGCACACTCCAACTCATTATAACTAAGCCATTATACTAGCAAACACGCAATGTACCTAGTGGCGTCCTAAACGTGGCTATTGGACTTTTGTCTAGTCACACTAGTGCAAAGACATTTGCAGCACCTCTGCCTGCATTGCACACTCCAACTCATTATAACTAAGCCATTATACTAGCAAACACTCAGTGTACCTAGTGGCATCCTAAACGTGGCTATTGGACTTTGCTATAGTACCACTAGTACAAAGACATTTGCAGCACCTCTGCCTGCATTGCACACTCCAACTCATTATAACTAAGCCATTATATTAGCAAACACTCAGTGTACCTAGTGGCATCCTAAACGTGGCTATTGGACTTTTGTCTACTCACACTAGTGCAAAGACATTTGCAGCACCTCTGCCTGCATTGCACACTCCAACTCATTATAACTAAGCCATTATACTAGCAAACACTCAGTGTACCTAGTGGCATCCTAAACGTGGCTATTGGACTTTGCTATAGTCCCACTAGTGCAAAGACATTTGCAGCACCTCTGCCTGCATTGCACACTCCAACTCATTATAACTAAGCCATTATACTAGCTAACACTCAGTGTACCTAGTGGCATCCTAAACGTGGCTATTGGACTTTGCTTTAGTCCCACTAGTGCAAAGACATTTGCAGCACCTCTGCCTGCATTGCACACTCCAACTCATTATAACTAAGCCATTATACTAGCAAACACTCAGTGTACCTAGTGGCATCCTAAACGTGGCTATTTTACTTTTGTCTAGTCACACTAGTGCAAAGACATTTGCAGCACCTCTGCCTGCATTGCACACTCCAACTCATTATAACTAAGCCATTATACTAGCAAACACTCAGTGTACCTAGTGGCATCCTAAACGTGGCTATTGGACTTTGCTATAGTCCCACTAGTGCAAAGACATTTGCAGCACCTCTGCCTGCATTACACACTCCAACTCATTATAACTAAGCCATTATACTAGCAAACACTCAGTGTACCTAGTGGCATCCTAAACGTGGCTATTGGACTTTGCTATAGTCCCACTAGTGCAAAGACATTTGCAGCACCTCTGCCTGCATTGCACACTCCAACTCATTATAACTAAGCCATTATACTAGCAAACACTCAGTGTACCTAGTGGCATCCTAAACGTGGCTATTGGACTTTTGTCTAGTCACACTAGTGCAAAAACATTTGCAGCACCTCTGCCTGCATTGCACACTCCAACTCATTATAACTAAGCCATTATACTAGCAAACACTCAGTGTACCTAGTGGCATCCTAAACGTGGCTATTGGACTTTGCTATAGTCCCACTAGTGCAAAGACATTTGCAGCACCTCTACCTGCATTGCACACTCCAACTCATTATAACTAAGCCATTATACTAGCAAACACTCAGTGTACCTAGTGGCATCCTAAACGTGGCTATTGGACTTTTGTCTAGTCACACTAGTGCAAAGACATTTGCAGCACCTCTGCCTGCATTGCACACTCCAACTCATTATAACTAAGCCATTATACTAGCAAACACTCAGTGTACCTAGTGGCATCCTAAACGTGGCTATTGGACTTTGCTATAGTCCCACTAGTGCAAAGACATTTGCAGCACCTCTGCCTGCATTGCACACTCCAACTCATTATAACTAAGCCATTATACTAGCAAACACTCAGTGTACCTAGTGGCATCCTAAACGTGGCTATTGGACTTTGCTATAGTCCCACTAGTACAAAGACATTTGCAGCACCTCTGCCTGCATTGCACACTCCAACTCATTATAACTAAGCCATTATATTAGCAAACACTCAGTGTACCTAGTGGCATCCTAAACGTGGCTATTGGACTTTTGTCTAGTCACACTAGTGCAAAGACATTTGCAGCACCTCTGCCTGCATTGCACACTCCAACTCATTATAACTAAGCCATTATACTAGCACACACTCAGTGTACCTAGTGGCATCCTAAACGTGGCTATTGGACTTTTGTCTAGTCACACTAGTGCAAAGACATTTGCAGCACCTCTGCCTGCATTGCACACTCAAACTCATTATAACTAAGCCATTATACTAGCAAACACTCAGTGTACCTAGTGGCATCCTAATCGTGGCTATTGGACTTTGCTATAGTCCCACTAGTGCAAAGACATTTGCAGCACCTCTGCCTGCATTGCACACTCCAACTCATTATAACTAAGCCATTATACTAGCAAACACTCAGTGTACCTAGTGGCATCCTAAACGTGGCTATTGGACTTTTGTCTAGTCACACTAGTGCAAAGACATTTGCAGCACCTCTGCCTGCATTGCACACTCCAACTCATTATAACTAAGCCATTATACTAGCAAACACTCAGTGTACCTAGTGGCATCCTAAACGTGGCTATTGGACTTTTGTCTAGTCACACTAGTGCAAAGACATTTGCAGCACCTCTGCCTGCATTGCACAGTCCAACTCATTATAACTAAGCCATTATACTAGCAAACACTCAGTGTACCTAGTGGCATCCTAAACGTGGCTATTGGACTTTTGTCTAGTCACACTAGTGCAAAGACATTTGCAGCACCTCTGCCTGCATTGCACACTCCAACTCATTATAACTAAGCCATTATACTAGCAAACACTCAGTGTACCTAGTGGCATCCTAAACGTGGCTATTGGACTTTTGTCTAGTCACACTAGTGCAAAGACATTTGCAGCACCTCTGCCTGCATTGCACACTCCAACTCATTATAACTAAGCCATTATACTAGCAAACACTCAGTGTACCTAGTGGCATCCTAAACTTGGCTATTGGACTTTTGTGTAGTCACACTAGTGCAAAGACATTTGCAGCACCTCTGCCTACATTGCACACTCCAACTCATTATAACTAAGCCATTATACTAGCAAACACTCAGTGTACCTAGTGGCATCCTAAACGTGGCTATTGGACTTTGCAATAGTCCCACTAGTGCAAAGACATTTGCAGCACCTCTGCCTGCATTGCACACTCCAACTCATTATAACTAAGCCATTATACTAGCAAACACTCAGTGTACCTAGTGGCATCCTAAACGTGGCTTTTGGATTTTTGTCTAGTCACACTAGTGCAAAGACATTTGCAGCACCTCTGCCTGCATTGCACACTCCAACTCATTATAACTAAGCCATTATACTAGCAAACACTCAGTGTACCTAGTGGCATCCTAAACGTGGCTATTGGACTTTGCTATAGTCCCACTAGTGCAAAGACATTTGCAGCACCTCTGCCTGCATTGCACACTCCAACTCATTATAACTAAGCCATTATACTAGCAAACACTCAGTGTACCTAGTGGCATCCTAAACGTGGCTATTGGACTTTGCTATAGTCCCACTAGTGCAAAGACATTTGCAGCACCTCTGCCTGCATTGCACACTCCAACTCATTATAACTAAGCCATTATACTAGCAAACACTCAGTGTACCTGGTGGCGTCCTAAACGTGGCTATTGGACTTTTGTCTAGTCACACTAGTGCAAAGACATTTGCAGCACCTCTGCCTGCATTGCACACTCCAACTCATTATAACTAAGCCATTATACTAGCAAACACTCAGTGTACCTAGTGGCATCCTAAACGTGGCTATTGGACTTTGCTATAGTCCCACTAGTACAAAGACATTTGCAGCACCTCTGCCTGCATTGCACACTCCAACTCATTATAACTAAGCCATTATATTAGCAAACACTCAGTGTACCTAGTGGCATCCTAAACGTGGCTATTGGACTTTTGTCTACTCACACTAGTGCAAAGACATTTGCAGCACCTCTGCCTGCATTGCACACTCCAACTCATTATAACTAAGCCATTATACTAGCAAACACTCAGTGTACCTAGTGGCATCCTAAACGTGGCTATTGGACTTTGCTATAGTCCCACTAGTGCAAAGACATTTGCAGCACCTCTGCCTGCATTGCACACTCCAACTCATTATAACTAAGCCATTATACTAGCTAACACTCAGTGTACCTAGTGGCATCCTAAACGTGGCTATTGGACTTTGCTATAGTCCCACTAGTGCAAAGACATTTGCAGCACCTCTGCCTGCATTGCACACTCCAACTCATTATAACTAAGCCATTATACTAGCAAACACTCAGTGTACCTAGTGGCATCCTAAACGTGGCTATTTTACTTTTGTCTAGTCACACTAGTGCAAAGACATTTGCAGCACCTCTGCCTGCATTGCACACTCCAACTCATTATAACTAAGCCATTATACTAGCAAACACTCAGTGTACCTAGTGGCATCCTAAACGTGGCTATTGGACTTTGCTATAGTCCCACTAGTGCAAAGACATTTGCAGCACCTCTGCCTGCATTGCACACTCCAACTCATTATAACTAAGCCATTATACTAGCAAACACTCAGTGTACCTAGTGGCATCCTAAACGTGGCTATTGGACTTTTGTCTAGTCACACTAGTGCAAAAACATTTGCAGCACCTCTGCCTGCATTGCACACTCCAACTCATTATAACTAAGCCATTATACTAGCAAACACTCAGTGTACCTAGTGGCATCCTAAACGTGGCTATTGGACTTTGCTATAGTCCCACTAGTGCAAAGACATTTGCAGCACCTCTACCTGCATTGCACACTCCAACTCATTATAACTAAGCCATTATACTAGCAAACACTCAGTGTACCTAGTGGCATCCTAAACGTGGCTATTGGACTTTTGTCTAGTCACACTAGTGCAAAGACATTTGCAGCACCTCTGCCTGCATTGCACACTCCAACTCATTATAACTAAGCCATTATACTAGCAAACACTCAGTGTACCTAGTGGCATCCTAAACGTGGCTATTGGACTTTGCTATAGTCCCACTAGTGCAAAGACATTTGCAGCACCTCTGCCTGCATTGCACACTCCAACTCATTATAACTAAGCCATTATACTAGCAAACACTCAGTGTACCTAGTGGCATCCTAAACGTGGATATTGGACTTTGCTATAGTCCCACTAGTACAAAGACATTTGCAGCACCTCTGTCTGCATTGCACACTCCAACTCATTATAACTAAGCCATTATATTAGCAAACACTCAGTGTACCTAGTGGCATCCTAAACGTGGCTATTGGACTTTTGTCTAGTCACACTAGTGCAAAGACATTTGCAGCACGTTTGCCTGCATTGCACACTCAAACTCTTTTTAACTAAGCCATTATACTAGCAAACACTCAGTGTACCTAGTGGCATCCTAAACGTGGCTATTGGACTTTTGTCTAGTCCCACTAGTGCAAAGACATTTGCAGCACCTCTACCTGCATTGCACACTCCAACTCATTATAACTAAGCCATTATACTAGCAAACACTCAGTGTACCTAGTGGCATCCTAAATGTGGCTATTGGACTTTTGTCTAGTCCCACTAGTGCAAAGACATTTGCAGCACCTCTGCCTGCATTGCACACTCCAGCTCATTATAACTAAGCCATTATACTAGCAAACACTCAGTGTACCTAGTGGCATCCTAAACGTGGCTATTGGACTTTTGTCTAGTCACACTAGTGCAAAGACATTTGCAGCACCTCTGCCTGCATTGCACACTCCAACTCATTATAACTAAGCCATTATACTAGCAAACACTCAGTGTACCTAGTGGCATCCTAAACGTGGCTATTGGACTTTTGTCTAGTCACACTAGTGCAAAGACATTTGCAGCACCTCTGCCTGCATTGCACACTCCAACTCATTATAACTAAGCCATTATACTAACAAACAGTTAGTGTACCTAGTGGCATCCTAAACGTGGCTATTGGACTTTTGTCTAGTCACACTAGTGCAAAGACATTTGCAGCACCTCTGCCTGCATTGCACACTCCAACTCATTATAACTAAGCCATTATACTAGCAAACACTCAGTGTACCTTGTGGCATCCTAAACGTGGCTATTGGACTTTTGTCTAGTCACACTAGTGCAAAGACATTTGCCGCACCTCTGCCTGCATTGCACACTCCAACTCATTATAACTAAGCCATTATACTAGCAAACACTCAGTGTACCTAGTGGCATCCTAAACGTGGCTATTGGACTTTGCTATAGTCCCACTAGTGCAAAGACATTTGCAGCACCTCTACCTGCATTGCACACTCCAACTCATTATAACTAAGCCATTATACTAGCAAACACTCAGTGTACCTAGTGGCATCCTAAACGTGGCTATTGGACTTTTGTCTAGTCACACTAGTGCAAAGACATTTGCAGCACCTCTGCCTGCATTGCACACTCCAACTCATTATAACTAAGCCATTATACTAGCAAACACTCAGTGTACCTAGTGGCATCCTAAACGTGGCTATTGGACTTTTGTCTAGTCACACTAGTGCAAAGACATTTGCAGCACGTCTGCCTGCATTGCACACTCAAACTCTTTTTAACTAAGCCATTATACTAGCAAACACTCAGTGTACCTAGTGGCATCCTAAACGTGGCTATTGGACTTTTGTCTAGTCCCACTAGTGCAAAGACATTTGCAGCACCTCTACCTGCATTGCACACTCCAACTCATTATAACTAAGCCATTATACTAGCAAACACTCAGTGTACCTAGTGGCATCCTAAATGTGGCTATTGGACTTTTGTCTAGTCCCACTAGTGCAAAGACATTTGCAGCACCTCTGCCTGCATTGCACACTCCAACTCATTATAACTAAGCCATTATACTAGCAAACACTCAGTGTACCTAGTGGCATCCTAAACGTGGCTATTGGACTTTTGTCTAGTCACACTAGTGCAAAGACATTTGCAGCACCTCTGCCTGCATTGCACACTCCAACTCATTATAACTAAGCCATTATACTAGCAAACACTCAGTGTACCTAGTGGCATCCTAAACGTGGCTATTGGACTTTTGTCTAGTCACACTAGTGCAAAAACATTTGCAGCACCTCTGCCTGCATTGCACACTCCAACTCATTATAACTAAGCCATTATACTAACAAACAGTCAGTGTACCTAGTGGCATCCTAAACGTGGCTATTGGACTTTTGTCTAGTCACACTAGTGCAAAGACATTTGCAGCACCTCTGCCTGCATTGCACACTCCAACTCATTATAACTAAGCCATTATACTAGCAAACACTCAGTGTACCTTGTGGCATCCTAAACGTGGCTATTGGACTTTTGTCTAGTCACACTAGTGCAAAGACATTTGCCGCACCTCTGCCTGCATTGCACACTCCAACTCATTATAACTAAGCCATTATACTAGCAAACACTCAGTGTACCTAGTGGCATCCTAAACGTGGCTATTGGACTTTGCTATAGTCCCACTAGTGCAAATACATTTGCAGCACCTCTACCTGCATTGCACACTCCAACTCATTATAACTAAGCCATTATACTAGCAAACACTCAGTGTACGTAGTGGCATCCTAAACGTTGCTATTGGACTTTTGTCTAGTCACACTAGTGCAAAGACATTTGCAGCACCTCTGCCTGCATTGCACACTCCAACTCATTATAACTAAGCCATTATACTAGCAAACACTCAGTGTACCTAGTGGCATCCTAAACGTGGCTATTGGACTTTTGTCTAGTCACACTAGTGCAAAGACATTTGCAGCACCTCTGCCTGCATTGCACACTCCAACTCATTATAACTAAGCCATTATACTAGCAAACACTCAGTGTACCTAGTGGCATCCTAAAAGTGGCTATTGGACTTTGCTATAGTCCCACTAGTGCAAAGACATTTGCAGCACCTCTACCTGCATTGCACACTCCAACTCATTATAACTAAGCCATTATACTAGCAAACACTCAGTGTACCTAGTGGCATCCTAAACGTGGCTATTGGACTTTTGTCTAGTCACACTAGTGCAAAGACATTTGCAGCATCTCTGCCTGCATTGCACACTCCAACTCATTATAACTAAGCCATTATACTAGCAAACACTCAGTGTACCTAGTGGCATCCTAAACGTGGCTATTGGACTTTGCTATAGTCCCACTAGTGCAAAGACATTTGCAGCACCTCTACCTGCATTGCACACTCCAACTCATTATAACTAAGCCATTATACTAGCAAACACTCAGTGTACCTAGTGGCATCCTAAACGTGGCTATTGGACTTTGCTATAGTCCCACTAGTGCAAAGACATTTGCAGCACCTCTGCCTGCATTGCACACTCCAACTCATAGTTACTTATCCATTATACTAGCAATTTATGCTGCCAGTTTAAGGGCCGTAGTTGCATTGTCAGGGATTTTTATTCTTTATTATTCTGCTGTTAATAAAGCTAGACCACCGCTGCAATCTACACCACCTCTCAATTTTTACTACCACATTTTCAGTGCACAATCTTGTCGCAATCAACATGAGTGGCAAAATGACAGATGCTGGTGGAAAGGGGAAGAGGCGTGGTGGAAATGGAAAAAAAGGGTTTGTCCGTGGGGAAGGTGGCAAAGCTCCATTATCATCTGCTGAAGATAGACCATCTACCAGCAAAAGTAAGATGTCTACTACTTACCGTGGACAATCCGATGTGCTCCCTTTTTTACGGACACGAACAACAGGAACAAAGGTAGATGATGGCCAAAAAAGGAAAATGCTTGAATGGATCTCAAGTGGTCCAACAAGTGCCCTCTCAGCCACTTCAAGTACTGCATCCAAAAAACACCAGTCCTCTGAGTTGTCATCCCAATCAAACTTGCTTTCTCCCAGCTCTGAAGTCTCCATCAGCCCTGCACAGTATGGTGGAACTGAGATGGCTGAGTCTGCAGAGCTCTTCAGTCACACTATAGCCTGGGAATCAGAGGTCTGCTCCCAAGCTACAGTGAGTACAGAACAGGAAATGGTCTGCAGTGATGCCCAGAACCTTTGTGACTCTGATTCAGGCCGTGAGGACCAAGTTTCTGAGCATAATGTTGACCCTTTGTCACAAACTGTAACACCTGTGGTTATAGACAATGAGGAACATACTGATGAAGATGAGACGCAGAGACCCGATTGGGATGACAACTTAAATATTCGGTCAGGGCAAGAAGAGGCTCGGTCTGAGGGGGAGGGGAGTGCAAACACAACAATTGATGATGAAGTTCTAGATCCCACCTACTGCCAACCCACAGTCAGGCACTCGAGGAGGTCAACAGAGGTGGTGGAGGAGGATGCAACTGATGAAGAAGTTACCTTGCGCCTTCCTGGACATAGTCGGAGTACTGGTAGCACGTCTACAACTGCATCCTCAGCCACCACTCTGCCTCTGAGCATTATTCGGGGTGGATCAACAGGTCGCATGGCCTCTAAGCCTTGCCTAGCCTGGTCCTTTTTTGACATAGAAAAAGATCGCCCAAATTATGTGATCTGTAAAATTTGTCATGGTTCTCTTAGTAGAGGTCAAAACCTCAGCAGTTTGACAACTTCTTCCATGAATCGTCACATGAATAAATATCATATGGCCCGTTGGGAAGCTCACCGTGCTGCAATGCGGCCTAGCGGAGCGAACCATCCACCGCCTGCCCCTTCCAGTGCATCCGCGCGCTCGTCATCTTCTAGGACTGTGGGGACAGCTGTCACACCTGTTTTTCCACCCACAACTTCCACCACTGTAACTGCAACAGGCAGTTTGCTTGGTAGGTCGTCAGTTGGTTTGGAAGGGGAAACAAGTGAGTGTGTACAGCTCTCTCAGACATCGATAGCACCAACGTTGGATGATGGCAACATCATGTCTCCGCCTGCACTTTCCTCACAAACCTGCATTTTTCCAGGGACACCCTACTCAACACCGTCTACACACAGCAGCCAGATCTCTGTCCCTCAGATGTGGTCAAATAAAAGGCCACTTCCTGCGACCCATGACAAAGCTAAGAGGTTGACTCTATCCCTCTGTAAGCTGTTGGCTACCGAAATGCTGCCTTTCCGCCTAGTGGACACACAGGATTTTAGAGACCTTATGTCTGTCGCTGTGCCCCAGTACCAGATGCCTAGTCGCCACTACTTCTCTAAGAAAGGTGTGCCCGCGCTACACCAGCATGTCGCACACAACATCACCGCTTCCTTGAGAAACTCTGTGTGTGAACGGGTGCATTTCACCACCGATACTTGGACCAGTAAGCATGGACAGGGACGTTACATGTCGCTGACTGGGCACTGGGTAACTATGGTGATAGATGGTGAAGGGTCTGCTGCACAAGTTTTGCCGTCCCCACGACTTGTGTGTCAATCCTCTGTCTGTCCAAGTTCCGCCACTGCTTCTGCATCCTTCACCTCATCTGGGTCCTCCACCTCCACCCCAAGCCTGCCTGGTCAGGCCACCAGCGTTCTCACTGCGCAGAAGGAATCACGCACCCCTCATTACTATGCTGGCAGCAGAGCGCAACGGCATCAGGCGGTCTTTAGCTTGACATGTCTTGGGAATAAGAGTCACACAGCTGAGGAGTTGTGGTCAGCTCTGCGGTCCGAGTTTAATAAATGGTTGTCTCCACTCAACCTGCAGCCTGGGAAGGCCGTGTGCGACAATGCTGCAAACCTGGGTGCGGCCCTTCGCCTGGGCAAGGTGACACACGTACCTTGTATGGCTCACGTGTTGAACCTTGTCGTCCAGCAATTTTTAACACACTATCCCAGCCTAGATGGCCTTCTGAACAGGGCACGAAAACTGTCTGCTCACTTCCGCCGTTCAAGCGCCGCAGCTGAGCGACTTGCATCGCTCCAGAAGTCTTTCGGCCTGCCGGTTCATCGCCTGAAATGCGATGTGGCGACACGCTAGAATTCAACTCTCCACATGTTACAGCGACTGTGGCAGCACCGCCGAGCCCTGGTGCAATACGTCATGACGTATAGCCTGGGCCAACGAGATGCAGAGGTGGGGCAGATCACCCTGATAGAGTGGTCTCAGATCAAGGACCTATGCACCCTTCTGCACAGTTTCGACATGGCGACGAATATGTTTAGCGCTGACAATGCCATTATCAGCATGACGATTCCAGTCATTTACATGCTGGAGCACACGCTAAACACTATTCGGAGTCAGGGGGTGGGACAACAGGAAGGGTATGAACTACAGGAGGATTCATATGCGCCAGACACAACAACATCACCAAGGTCCAGACGTTCATCATCACCAAGGCGCCAGGCATGGGACCATGGGGGACAGGGATCAACAAGGGCGCATTGTTGCAGGCGAGATGTTGAGGAAGGTGCAGGAGAACATGAAGAAATGGAGGACGAACTGTCCATGGACATGGAAGACTCAGCAGATGAGGGAGACCTTGGTCAAATTTCAGTTGAAAGAGGTTGGGGGGAGATGTCAGAGGAAGAAAGAACGGTTAGCAAATCTATGCCACAAACACAGCGTGGACTTGGTCCGCATGGCTGCGCAAGACACATGAGTGCCTTCTTGTTGCACTAACTCCAACATGACCCTCGTATTGTCAAAATTAGAAGTGATGATGACTACTGGCTTGCCACACTATTAGATCCCCGGTACAAGTCCAAATTTTGTGACATAATTCCAGCCATAGAAAGGGACGCACGTATGCAGGAGTATCAGCAGAAGCTGTTACTCGATCTTAGATCGGCTTTTCCACCAAACAACCGTGCAGGTGCAGGGAGTGAATCTCCCAGTTGTAACTTGACAAACATGGGACGGTCTCGTCATCTTCAACAGTCTACCCGTACCAGTAGGACCGTATCTGGTGCTGGTAACAGCAATTTTATGGAATCTTTTCATAATTTTTTTAGACCCTCCTTTGCAAGGCCACCAGAGACAACAAGTCTGACACATAGTCAACGGCTGGAGAGGATGATACAGGAGTATCTACAAATGAACATCGATGCCATGACTTTGCAAATGGAGCCTTGCTCATTTTGGGCTTGAAATCTAGAAAAATGGCCAGAGCTATTCAGTTATGCCTTGGAGATTTTGTCATGTCCAGCTGCCAGCGTTGTCTCTGAACGTGTCTTCAGTGCTGCTGGGTGTGTGCTGACAGATAAGCGCACACGTCTGTCCAGTGACAATGTGGACAGACTGACGTTCATCAAAATGAACAAGTCATGGATCCAGAAGGAATTTACTACCCCTGTGTCATCCTGGGGAGAGTAAATGCTTGTGGATTTGGAATGTGCTTGATGCAAATCTAGCTGTGAAGTGTACAACTGGGGCACAACTGCTGCCACTGAAGGGGTGGGTGTGTGTGGGGCCCAATTTTTGGAAAAAAGGGAGTCTCCGCTTAGAGTAACCCTTGCTTACATTGTTTTTAAAAGGAGCGAAGATAAACAAGTCATGGTTTAGCAAAGACTTTGCTACCTACCCCGGTGTCATCCTGGGGACGGTTAAGAATGGCGTATTTTTGAATGTGCTTGATGAAAATCTAGCTGTGAAGTGTACAACTGGGGCACAACTGCTGCCACTGAAGGGGTGGGTGTGTGTGGGGCCCAATTTTTGGAAAAAAGGGAGACTCCGCTTGGAGTAACCCTTGCTTACATTGTTTTTAAAAGAAGCCAAGATGAATAGAGCTGGGATCAGGAAAGACTTTGCTACCTACCCTGGTGTCATCCTGGGGACGGTTAATTATGGCGTATTTTTGAATGTGCTTGATGCAAATCTAGCTGTGAAGTGTACAATTGGGGCACAACTGCTGCCACTGAAGGGGTGGGTGTGTGTGGGGCCCAATTTTTGGAAAAAAGGGAGACTCCGCTTGGAGTAACCCTTGCTTACATTGTTTTTAAAAGGAGCGAAGATGAACAAGTCATGGTTCAGCAAAGACTTTGCTACCTACCCCGGTGTCATCCTGGGGACGGTTAAGAATGGCGTATTTTTGAATGTGCTTGATGCAAATCTAGCTGTGAAGTGTACAGCTGGGGCACAACTGCTGCCACTGAAGGGGTGGGTGTGTGTGTGGCCCAATTTTTGGAAAAAAGGGAGACTCCGCTTGGAGTAACCCTTGCTTACATTGTTTTTAAAAGGAGCGAAGATGAACAAGTCATGGTTCAGCAAAGACTTTGCTACCTACCCCGGTGTCATCCTGGGGACGGTTAAGAATGGCGTATTTTTGAATGTGCTTGATGCAAATCTAGCTGTGAAGTGTACAACTGGGGCACAACTGCTGCCACTGAAGGGGTGGGTGTGTGTGGGGCCCAATTTTTGGAAAAAAGGGAGACTCCGCTTGGAGTAACCCTTGCTTACATTGTTTTTAAAAGGAGCGAAGATGAACAAGTCATGGTTCAGCAAAGACTTTGCTACCTACCCCGGTGTCATCCTGGGGACGGATAAGAATGGCGTATTTTTGAATGTGCTTGATGCAAATCTAGCTGTGAAGTGTACAACTAGGGCACAAGTGCTGCCACTGAATGGGTGGGTGTGTGTGGGGCACAATTTTTGGAAAAAAGGGAGACTCCGCTTGGAGTAACCCTCGCTTGCTGTGTTTTTTAAAAATGATCCAAGATGAAGAGAGCTGGGATCAGGAAAGACTTTGCTACCTACCCCGGTGTCATCCTGGGGACGGTTAAGAATGGCGTATTTTTGAATGTGCTTGATGCAAATCTAGCTGTGAAGTGTACAACTGGGGCACAACTGCTGCCACTGAATGGGTGGGTGTGTGTGGGGCCCAATTTTTGGAAAAAAGGGAGACTACGCTTGGAGTCACCTTGCTGTGTTTTACATGATTTTAGAAGGGCATGCCATGCCTATATCTGTGTGTCCTCCTCTTTTTCCTTGTCCAGCTGTTTTGTTTTCGCATGAGTATATGTTCTTGTCACTTTCCCATGTGTTTGTGTTGTGTTGTGAGTTGTTTGTCACCTTTTGAACACCTTTGAGGGTGTTTTCTAGGTGTTTTTATGTGTTTGTGATTGCCTGCCATTGTTTCCTATGCAGTTCGAGTTCGGTTCGTCGAACGTTCGACGAGCCGAACTCGAACGGGACCTCCGTTCGGCGAACCGACCTCGAGCCGAACCGGGACCGGTTCGCTCATCTCTAGTGTTTATATGTATCTGTAGGGTGGGCCCCTGGAGTCAATTCCCCTGGTGGGCCCCAGACACCCCAGTCCGCCCCTGCATAGGTGTCACACGCAACGGCATCGCTACAGCGGCTGGATGTGCGTCACAAAATCCACGACCCCAACGAGATCGCTGTAGCGATCTCGTAGCGTGTAAAGCCCGCTTTACACTATTTTTTTTAGCAGCAGGGTACTATGGAGTTTATGTACGCTATGGAGCCAACACAAGGATGCAACTGAGCTGGTATGATTTGAGATGGTGGCTGACAGACACCTGAACCCGTTGTTTTGACAATTTTGGGACCTTTTTTAGGAAGTTGTAATACCTATTCCTAGTAGAACACACACAAGTGATGTGTCAGTGCTGATATTGTTGATTATTAGTAGCAGATGTCAGGACAGCTTTAAATCTCTCCCTGCCTGTGAATAAGCTTTCCCTTTATCACACACTGAAGTAACAAACCGTATGCAGCACAAATAAGAGAATTTTTTTGGCCGGTATAAAAAAGGAACAAATCTCACCGAAAAAAGCAATGAACTACCACTGAACCTATAGCTCTTTCTGCGATTTTTTCACCTGCTAGCACCTAATGCACACTATCTTCATCCCTTAAAAGGACTTTTGCAGCAGGAACGCTATATCAAACAACGCACTGCACTTTCTTTATACCTGGTTCTACGATTTACACAGCAGCTAGCAGCTAATGCAAAATATCTTCAGCCCTTAGAAGGACTATTATTAGTTGGCTGTAGAAACGCTCTTCCGCTCACAGTACAGTCTATCTACACTGCCAGCTCAAAAATGAATGCGTGCACAAAATGGCGGCAGCCTTATATAGCCCCTATGACGCTGTGCGGCTAAGCCAATCACAGTAAGACCACAACGAAGTTGGCTGCAGCGTAACTGTGAGGGCAAGCAACGTCAGATGTGTTCATTGGCTAGAAAAAGGCGCCAGGAAGTCAGAAGTGAAAATGAAAGAATCGGAGGGAATACCATATTAGCCGTCGGATAGCAAATAGTGGCAAATACATTCGCTCATCCCTAGACAAATAAACGTATCCAGGTGTTAGAATGACCAAGTCAAAGTCCAGACCTGAATCCAATCGAAAATCTGTGGAAAGAGCTGAAAACTGCTGCTCACAAACGCTCTCCTTCCAACCTCACTCAGCTTGAGCTATTTGGAAAGGAAGAATGGGCAAGAATTTCAGTTTCTCAATATGCAAAACTGATAGACACATACCCCAAGTGACTTGCAGCTGTAATCACAGCAAAAGGTACAAAGTATTAACTTAAAGGGGACGAATAATATTGCACGCTCCACTTTTCAGTTATTTATATTTTAAAAAAGTTTAAAATAAGCAGTAGATTTCATTCAACTTCACAATTGTTTCCCACTTGTTGTTGATTCTTCACCATAACATTAAAAGTTTTATCTTTGTTTGAAGCCTGAAATGTTGGAAAAGGTTGAAAATTTCAAGGGAGCCGAATAGTTTCACAAGGCACTGTATGTATATATATATATATATATATATATATATATATATATATATAATATATATATATCTATACACTGTAGATACTGTGTATATATATACATATTGTGACGTAGCGACCGGCAATGTTGTGAATGGCCGGTATGTGCCGCAGAGGCGGAGGGCTTCTGCGATCTGAAGCTGGAATGTTTCTCTGGGACTTGTAGTTCCATGAAGATTGCAGTATGTATTCAGGGCTGGGTTCATGAGATGGTCAGAGGTGATGGGCGGGACTGACAATCCACATGCCTCCCATACATGGGTGTGTCTAATGGGTTTTAATCAGGCTGTGAGTAGGTGAGAGCCAGCTTGCTCATGGTCAGGAGATCATGTGCTTGCTAAAACTAAAGCCTGCTTTACACGTTACAATTACACATGCGATCTCGTATGTGATCGCACATGCCCCCATCGTATGTGTGGCACGTTCAATTTGTTGCCCATGTGGCACAAACGATTAACCCCCGTCACACGTACTTACCTTCCATACGACCTCAATGTGGGCGGCGAACA
Source organism: Anomaloglossus baeobatrachus (assembly GCF_048569485.1). Classification (NCBI taxonomy): domain Eukaryota; kingdom Metazoa; phylum Chordata; class Amphibia; order Anura; family Aromobatidae; genus Anomaloglossus; species Anomaloglossus baeobatrachus. The sequence goes on from NC_134354.1 coordinate 303,138,508, forward strand.
ACCACTTCCTGTAGTGAGAGGGACGTTCAGCGTCACAGCGACGTCACATGGCAGCCGCCAATAGAAGCGGAGGGGAGGAGATGGGCGGGTCGTAAACATCCCGCCCACCTCCTTCCTTCCACATTGCAGGCGGGAGGCAGGTAAGATGTGTTCATCGTTCCCGGGGTGTCACACACTGCGATGTGTGCTGCCTCAGGAACATTGAACAACCGGACGTACAATTTTTAGTAATTGAACGACGTGTATGCCATAAACGGTTTTTCGTTCAATCGCAATCGCACGTAGGTTTCACACACTACAATATCACTAACGATGCCGGATGTGCGTCACTTACGACGTGACCCCGCCGACACATCGTTAGATATATTGTAGCATGTGAATCCCGCTTAAGAGTTCATGGAGTTGCAGGGTCTCCTGGGGCTCTGGCCTGACAGCAGGTGCCCTCGAACGGAGCTGGTCCGAGGACCAGATTAGTGAGCCCAGTGAGAGAGTCTCCCTGGAGGTCGAGCCTACATAGAAACTTGCAAAGGTAACCCTGAGAAAAGGGGATGTGGACTGGTTGATACCAGAGAATGAATTGTATGGACACTCGGAGGTTGAAACCGACAGTGAGACATTGTTGTCCTGTGGGGAGAGTGGCTGTGGCCCGTTATATGGCGTGGTTTATGAGGATCTGAATAAATCACCTGGATTGTTTAAGTGACAAAGTGGTCATGTGTGCCTCAATCCCGCTACCTGACACATGGTTCCCCATACGTTCGGGGCCCACGTCGTCACAATATATGTATGTATGTATGTATGTATGTATAAATATATATATATATATATATATATATATATATATATATATATATATACACACAGCTCATAAAATCAAAGGGAACACTTACCCAAACAAATATAACTCCAAGTTGATCAAGCTTCTGTGAAATCAAACTGTCCACTTAGGAAGCAAGATTGATTGACAATCAGTTTCACATGCTGTTGTGTAAATTTAATAGACATCAGATGGAAATTATGGGCAATTATCAAGACACACTCAATAAAGGAGTGTGTCTGCAGGTGGGGACCACAGACCACATCTTCGTACCAATGCTTTCTGTTTTGGTCACTTTTGAATGTTGGTTGTGCTCTCAGACTCGTGGTGGCATGAGACAGACTCTACAACCCACACAAGTGACACAGGTAGTGCAGCTCATCCAGGATGGCACATCAATGCGAGCTGTGGCAAAAAGGTTTGCTGTGTCTGTCAGCGTAGTGTCCAGAGGATGGAGGCGCTACCAGGAGACAGGCCAGTAGATCAGGAGACGTGGAGGGGGCTGTAGGAGGGCAACAACCCAGCAGCAGGACCGCGCAACAACCCAGCAGCAGGACCGCTCCTCCACTTTTGTGCAAGGAGGAACAGGAGGAGCACTGCCAGGACCCTGCAAAATGACCTCGAGCTGGACACAAATGTGCATGTGTCTGCACAAACGGTTAGAAACCGACTTCATGAGGATGGCATAAGGCCCCTTCGTCCACAGATGGGGGTTGTGCTCACTTCCCAACACCATGCAGGACGCTTGGCATTTGCCACAGAACACCAGTATTGGCAAATTCACCACTGGCGCCCTGTGCTCTTCACAGATGAAAGCAGGTTCACACAGAGCACATGTGACAGACGTGACAGAGTATGGAGATGCTATGGAAGGCAATCTGCTGCCTGCAACATCTTTCAGCATGACCGGTTTGTCAGTGGGTCAGTAATGGTGTGGGGTGGCATTTCTTTGGAGGGCCGCACAGCCCTCCATGTGCTCGCCAGAGGTAGCTTGACTGCCATTAGGTACCAAGATGAGATCCTCAGACCCCTTGTGAGACCATATGTTGGCCCTGGGTTCCTCCTAATGCAGGACAATGCCAGACCTCATGTGGCTGTAGTGTGTCAGCAGTTCCTGCAAGATGAAGGCATTGAAGCTATGGATTAGCCTGCCCGTTCCCCAGACCTGAATCCGATTGAGCTCATCTGGGACAACATGTCTCACTTCATCACTGGATCCAGCGGTGGCCGCGGGTAACCTCAGTGACAGCTCAGCTGATCGCGCTACTCACCTCAGTTGCTGCGTGGAGGTGACAGGAGCGGCGGTGTATTCTGCAGCTCCTGTCACCCATATAATGTATGCGGCAATTCTGGGCGGCTGCTGGCTGATATTGTTAGGCTGGGGGGCTCCCCATAACGTGGAGCTCCCCATCCTGAGAATACCAGCCTTCAGCCATATGGCTTTATCTGGCTGGTATTAAAATGGGGGGGGACCGCACGCCGGTTTTTTTAATTATTTATTTATTTATTTTACTGCACAGTATAGACACGCCCACCGGCTGCTGTGATTGGGTGCAGTGACACAGCTGTCACTCAGCGTGGTGGGCGTGTGTGACTGCAACCAATCACAGGCGCCGGTGGGCGGGTAAAGCAGGGAATACGAGATTGATTAATGAGCGGCCGGCTTTTTCAAAATAGTAAAAGCCGCCGGAGTTTTTATAACAGGCGTGCAGCGCCGCACCGGAGATCGGGGAAAGGTAAGTATGAGAGAGGGGGGGAACTGACCAACAGACAGCGAGAGGGACAGATAAGACAGAGAGACCAACCAACAGACATAGAGACCGACCGACGGACTGAAGGAGAGAACGAAACAGAAAAAGAAAAAAGACCGACATCACATGAAAAAAGCACAAAACGTACAGGGAGCAAACAGAGATGCGTCTGTGTCACTCGGACGTGCGCACAGACTTATTGACTTTCATTGGGTCCGTGCTGCGTGTTGCGTGCAGAAAACGGACATGCTTCCATGCAAAACGCACACAGGTACGGATCACGGACACGGACAAACGGACATGCATCAAAAACGCACGTGGAGCTTTTATCATACAATAACATTGGTGTACGTTTGGCTGTGTCTCCAGTATACACGGAAACGGACCAAACACACACGTGTTTCACGGATGTGTGTTTCAGGCCTTAAATAGAGAAACACATGTGGAGGTATTTTAATGCACAGATGAAACACACTACTTCTTTGTGTAACATCATGGGAAAGTCAAAAGAAATCAGCCAAGATCTCAGGAAGAGGCTTGTGGACTTGGACATGTCTGTTCATCCTTGGGTACAATTTCCAGATACCTAAAGCTGCCTCGTTTCTCTGTACAAAGAATTATATGCAAATACAAACAAGATGGAAATGTCTAGCGATCATGCTATTCAGGATAGAGATGGGTTCTGTGTACCAGAGATGAACGTGCTTTCATCAAACTAATTATCCACAATGAAACGAGTACTGTATCAACATAGTCTGAAAGGCCACTCTGCCAGGAAGACGCCAAAAGAAATATAAAAAGCCAGATTAAAGGTAACCTGTTACCAGTTTTATGGCCTATAAGCTGCGGCCACCACCAGTGGGCTCTTATATACAGCATTCTAACATGCTGTATATAAGAGCGCAGGCCGCTGTGAGAACATAAAAAACACTTTATAATACTCACCTAAACCGGTTGCTGCAGTGCTGGTTGGCCTGATGGGCGGCGCTGTTCTACGGGAGCAGCGGCGCCTCCTCTCTCGGCCATGTTGCTCCTCCGTCTTCTGAAGTCTGTGTGCATGACGCATTCACGTCATACACACTTGCCGGCACTGAGGTCCTGTGCAGGCGCACTTTGATCTGCCCTGCTCAGGACCTCCGGCAACGGATTCCGTTTTTTTTTTTAACTGAGCATGCTCCAATTATTATTTAGACTCCAGCTAGTTGGATCAGTCGCAATCTGTGACGGATCCGTCGATCCGTCGAGAAAACGGATTGTGACTGATGGCAAAAAACTGATGTGTGAAAGGAGCCTTATACTCAGAATGTCCTTTGTTACCCATAACAACCAATCGGAGCTGCTATTAATGACCTGTATCTCCCAGCTCCATTGACTTTAATGTAAGCAGGTTTTTTGGTGAATAATTGTAAAGCGTTGGGTTAAATGTTTCCCTCAACATATTCAAATTGTCTCTCCAGGAAAGGAGACAAACTCTAGTGCAGCTCCACCTATTGGAAGTAGCGATCCTAAAAGTCAGAAGTGGATTTTTAACAATCCTTTGCATGACTTAGGATTTTATGCCAGACCTCAACATAGTCTATCATGCTCTCTGAGTCTGTGCAAAATTTCGTGATTGTAAATGCGGATTCCTTTAGCGGACATACACACGCACAAACATACATACTGTACATACATACACACATGCATTCAGCTTTATGTAATAGATTTTGTTTCTTAAATGACATAAAACGGGAAAGGTTTATGTCTGATTTCATGTTAGTTAGTGAGAAAATCTGCAGATGTGTTTTTTAGATAATGTATGTAAACCTGCTTTCAACTGTACATTAGATACTTTAAGGATTATTCCTGTGTAAGGTTAGTCATTTCTTTTCGGCTTATCTTTTCATATAGCCTTATTATTTATTTCCATACCTTATTTGATAACTGATTTGATACTTTGAAGGTAGTTCCTGTTTTTATTAGTCCTTTCCATTCCTACTGCCTTTTTAATTTTACTTCCATATGTTATTTACTAATGTTCAATCATTCCTTTAATCAACAAGTAACATGTAAAATGTAAGTAAATGTATTTGCATTTGAATAGACCAAAAGCATATTGGCACAAATCATACTCTGCACAACATATAAACACATGAACAGAAATAGACACTTCATGCAAGTTTATTGAAACTTAAGATATTAAAGTAAAATCTCTGATTTGAAAAAGAAATGCACAGCAGATTTCCTTTAGTAGGCATATTGAAGAACACCACAGGGTATTCCTTGACATCTAAAGTAGCTAATATAGAATAGAGAACAATACTACATAGAAATTTAAAAGAAAAAAATTCCAAGTTATATTTGGGTATGGAAAAAGTACAGGGTTTTTTGTAAGGTAACCACAGTAGTTTGCAGCAAAAAAAGATTCAATCTAAAAACACACTATCATGTTACATTTTTTTTAAATCTTTTTATAGATTCAGTATTTCTGTATAACAGATATGTGTCTAAATAATGTAATACATAAGCTAAAAAAAGTATTTATAATGCAATATTTATTGTACAACATTGGCAGCCAATATGAAGAATGACATAGTCAAAGTTGAACATGACCGACTTAGGCCAGGATTAGGTCTCATGCATACAATCATCCTTAGGTTCAGTGTAGGAATAAAAGATTTGATCGAAAGGAAAGCATCCCATTCCTTCCTAGATCAGGAATGACATTAGCTGTAATAATAGTTAGGATAAACAGGTTAAGACCGTTTTTACATATCTGACATTTACAGACTGCGACGCCCAGATCCGTTGCAGGACTACTGACCAAAAATGAAAAGCCCCAATGTCTCAATCTGTACTTATGTACTGATGGTGGTTCTGGTGCTGTATTCTTATACTGACAATTTTTGGTGATGTATTTCTGTATCTAAACTCCCTGACAGAAGTTTTGTCGCTTATCCATGTTATGTAAATAAAAGCTTATAACCTGACTTTAAATTCTTCCATTAGTTTTATAAATTACTCTTTTGAAAGCTGAAACCCTCCCAAATTTGGTTTAGGCTATGAAAATAAAGTTGCTGCAAAGCTTAAATATTGATCATTTAATGAACACAGAAAGGTCAGATTTTGGCAAGACAAACGTTTTGTCTCCCACGGAAAATAATGTAGAATTCAAAGAAATAATTAACTTCTAATACAAAGATATGCTGTATAACATTGGTGAATGATGTAGGGGTGCTGTTAGAGCCATATTTAATATTTTGTGTGACTTCCATGAGCTTGAAGGACTGCATCCATGCGGTTCAACAATGATTCATTCAATTTATTGATGAAGTCATCAGGAATAGCAAAGAATGTAGTCTTACATGCCTCCCAGAGTTCATCTAGATTCTTTGGTTTTGTCTTCCAAGCTTCCTCTTTCATCCTACCCCAAACATGCTCAATGATGTTCATGTCTGGTGACTGGGCTGGCCAGTCCTTGAGCACCTTGATCTTCTTTGCCAGGAGGAACTTTGTTGTAGAGATAGATGGATGAGATGGAGCACCATCCTGCTGCAGAATTTGACCCCTTTTATGATTAGGAATGTAAGAGGTAGCTAATACTTCTTGATATTTTAGGCTATTGATATTGCCTTCCTCCTTTCAAATGTTTTGCACACCCCCATACTGAATGTAACCCCAGACCATGATCTTTCCATCACCAAACTTAACTGTTTTCTGGATCCATACGGGCTCCAGTAGGTCTCCTGCAGTATTTGCGGTGGCTGTGGTGTAATTCAACTGAAGATTCATCAGTGAAATCCACCTTCTGACACTTTTCCAGCGTCCATCTGTTTAGCAAGCTGTGGGACTTGGCAAATGCCACATGTTTTATTAATTGCCTTTTGTTTAGTGCTGGCTTCTGGGCACTGATTCGACCATGGAGACCATTTTGAGACAGAATCCTACAAACTGTTCTAGTTGACACAGGGACTTGAGGTGACCAGGCCTTTTGGAGCTCTGCTGCAGTTGAAGAGGGACTGTCTTTGGATTTTATAACCAACAAACCTTCCTCCTAAGCAGTTGTCTTGCAGGGTCTGCCGGACCTGGGCTGGTCAAAAACATCTCCAGTCTCTTCAAATCTTTTTTTAATTATTTGTACTTGACGCTGAGACACATTAAAGGTGCCAGCCACCTCTGCAGTGGATCTGGTCTTCAGCCTCTTGATAATCAAGGCTTTGATCGCAGGGTGGGATTTTTAGCATGTTGTCAGAGGTCAAGTTCCAGGGGAGGCGCCTGGATTGAACACAAGGGTCAGTCACAACAGGGCGAGTTATGGACTGCCCTTGTGAGTGCAGGAGTTTGTGGGTAGCAGAAGGGTCAGCTTAGTCCCTAAAAAGGTTAGTGACTGGACCAAATTTGGACCAAAGACTGCGGAAGTCCGATCCACTATCTAAGATAAGTTGATCGGGGTGAGATCATGTCACTATTGAGTGGTTATTTTTGTACAGCTATTATTGTATCACACATAACATGCTTTGTGCTAATGGGCATTGTTACCATCTAGGATAAGCTATATTTATAAGGCACAAACCATTTTATAGGGTGTATTCGTTGGGTACCCGGTGTGCCTATATATAAACCATATAGTGTTGGTACATTATTTTGTAGAAAGGTATCTATACATCCACTGATGTCTAAAGTACCCATATTCACTAAGAAATAAGTGATATCATATGTAATAACACACTATATATATTAGAAAGACCTTGGAGTGATTGATTTAATTGAACATGTATAGTGCCCGGGTGTGTATACTCTATATAGCTCATCGTTCTCCTGCTCTTTGTCTTTTTTGAGTGGACAGACAATCCCCTCACAACTATGAAATTGGTGGTGCCTTGTTGATAAACAAATATTGTGAATGGCCGAACCAATTTCAGGTTTTTAAATAGGTGTTGGATCACTGTGTTTGTTTGTTTTGTCCATCTTATAGAACCCCAATTATAGGTTACATTTTAATAATACATGCTGCTATTTCTGATCTGAGATACATGTTGGAATTGTGTTCTTGTATACCTAATGGTTATGAATGAGTGCTTTTTTCTTCAAGGTAGCTAATACTTCTTGATATTTTAGGCTATTAATATTGCATTCCACCTTGCAAATGTTTCGCACACCCTCCATACTGAATGTAACCCCAGACCATGATCTTTCCACCACTAAACTTAACTGTTTTCTGGGTGTATTTTTGATCCATACGGCCTCCAGTAGGTCTCCTGCAGTATTTGCGGGCGGCTGTGGTGTAATTCAACTGAAGATTCATCAGAGAAATCCACCTTCTGACACTTTTCCAGTGTCCATCTGTTTAGCAGGCTGTATGACTTGAAAATGCCACACGTTTTTCTTAATTGCCTTTTGTTTAGTGCTGGCTTCTGGGCACTGATTCGACCATGGAGTCAATTTCAGACAGAATCCTACAAACTGTTCTAGTTGACACAGGGACTTGAGGTGACCAGGCCTGTTGGAGCTCTGCTGCACTGGAAGAGGGGCTGGCTTTGGATTTTCTAACCAACAAACTTTCTTCCTGAGCAGTTGTCTTGTGGGGTGTGCCGGACCTGGGCTTGTCAAAAACATCTCCAGTCTTTTCAAATCTTTTTTTTTAATTCTTTACACTTGACGCTCAGACACATTAAAGGTGACAGCCACCTCTGCAGTGGATCTGGTCTTCAGCCTCTTGATAATAAAGGTTTTGGTCACAGGGTGGATTTTTGGCATATTGTCAGAGGTCAACTTGCAGTTCAAGTGAAGGTCTGGAGTGCTGAGCTTCTTATATACTTTTTATACACATCCACTAATTAAGCGATCATTTAGTGAGCACAGGTGAGGATGTAAACTAGGATTGGGTGCATTATATGACAAGGCGACAAAACTTTTGTCTTGCCAAAATCTGACCTTTCTGTGTTCATTAAATGATCAATATTTCAGCTTTGCGGCAACTTTATTTTCATAACCTAAACCAAATTTGGGAGGGTTTCAGCTTTCAAAAGAGTAATTTATGAAACCAATGGATGAATTTAAAGTCAGGTTATAAGCTTTTATTTACATAATTACATGGATAAGCGACAGAACTTCTGTCAGGGAGTGTACATGCTGATGGAGATTCTGCTGTAGTATTCATGTACTAACAGTGGTTTTAGTGCTGTATTTATGTATTGTGACCTTCGTTGCTTTATCTACAGCAATACAGGTTGCAATACCATTGTGCAATGGCATCAAGCTTGATCCCCTTACAGCCTTGGATATACATGTATATTTAAAAAAGGTCTAACAAAGATCGAAACATCACATATTTATATACATCACACCTTGGACATTGTAAATAAATATACAAGTTTTCATCAGCAGACCATCTACGCGCCACATTCTTTTCTATTTGAGATTATGGATTAGGACCCTATGTGGGCACCTACACCCTCAGGAGTGCAATTTTTCTTTTTCTTAACATGAACTGACGATGGTTATGGTGATGTATTTCTTTACAGTTTGTGGTTACAATAATATATTATTACTGAGTTAGTATTCTGTAGTTTACACACATGGACAACATAAGACTGAAAATACAGCCATCTGAAGCCCATATATGTTGGCCAAACAAGTGGTTGACTTAGGCCACCGTACACTTTAAATAACTGTTGTTCAGCTGATGGTTCAGCTAGCATACAGAGTATCAATACGTGTGCTGCTGAGTGCTCCTGTGTACTCTAAAGAGAGATGCAGTTAGATATCTCTAGTAGTGGCTTATCTCTTAGAGCAGTGGTCTCCAATGTTTCTTACCTTGGTAGCTACATTCACCTCTGAGAGAGGGTCACAAGCCACATTAAGCTCAGAGAGAAGATCACAAGCCAGATCTAGCTCCCAAACTCCTCACAGTTGTCACTCAGAGGCCCCATAACTGGTATACTGACAGCCAACGCTTTTCCACAGAGATCATACCAAGGTAGTTTACCAAGATCCAGGTGTTCAAACAATACCCTCATTCAGTATTTTTCCATCAAGCCCTCCCATCAGTTTTCTTCATCCAGCTTCAAGCACCTCCTCTGACAGGTGGCATCATCCTGTCTCAAGCTAACTATACTTAAATTATCTCTAAACATCTAAAGCCAGCATATGGCTACCAAGATATTTTCTTCTGTGCATAGCTAGTAACATAAATCACCATAAGGACATCTGCTCTTCATAGTGGTTTGCTACACCCTGTGCTAGTGCACCAAGCTGACAGAGAGCAACGAGCCACACATCATGGGCCTGCGAGCATAATGTGACTCCGAAGCCACACATTGGAGACCCCTGTCTTAGAGAATAAAATAATCTGCAGTCCGAAATTTTCCATGACAATCATCTGTCAGGGGTTCTCCTACATATTAGACTTTAGGCCGAACCTATCGATATCAATGGGTTCAGGTGATGTTAGTGTAATCTGTATGGGGGTGCTAACTACTATTTTAAAGGATATAGACAGTTTTAGTCTAACTTACCAGTAGGGAGCATGATCACAGAAAGTGCCTAGGGCAGCATGAATGCCAAATATAGCAATGCATACTGCTCCTTTTATAAACAGCTCCTTTGGATATCAGCAACCAAATAGTTTTTTGTATACAACCAACTAATTCCAAAACAGTGAAGGAGAGTGAACTACATTGCATAAAATGTTCAACTTCATTCCAAAGTTTTTCATGGAACTCACAAGGGAGCTTAGGAATTATCCGATTCCATACAATTTTAACACACTATACAGGTCTGCTCCATTATTAGCTATAGTATTTCATTAAACTTAAGTAGGAAATATATACATTACAATGCATAATGCAGTGCAGAGGCCTAGTATATAAAAGATATATGCATTTTTTGCTGAAAACAGCGCTCTACAAACAACCGACAGTATAACTATTTGGCTGTATATGGGCAAGTATCATGAATTATAAGCAGGCTTCAAGCTTTATTCAAGCACTTGGGCAGTAGATTAATATTTATGGTCCAATAAAGTGTGTTCTGAGAGGGATGAAAAGGAGAAAACCTCGTGCCTATTGGCACTCAACTTCTGGTTTCTTCAGGAGTCTGGCGATCCTAGCTTTGACAACAGTGTGTTACTCAGCATATGATAAAACCAATAATAATAATAATAAGTTTTATTTCTATAGCGCCAACATATTCCGCAGCGCTTTACAATTAAGAGGGGACATGTACAGACAATATGAGACAATACAAAATAACAAAATTAAGATACCAGGAGGAGTGAGGGCCCTGCTCATAAGCTTACAGTCTATGAGGAAATAGTGGAGACACAAAAGGTGAATGGGGGAAATGGGGGAGAAAAGCTTGTCATATATGGTCCAGCCATCGATTTAATAGGGTATTCAAAAGCAGCTGCATGAACCCGTCGGTGAGAATTTATACAGGTACAGGGGACGAGAACTGGAAGTAAATTTTTTGAAGGGCAGAAAGGGACTAGATTAGATCAGGGAAGTGAGGTGATAGGCTAGTCTAAAGAAATGCGTTTTTAGGGCCCGCTTAAAGGTGTGGATGTTGGGAATTAATCAGATTTCTCTTGGTAGTGTGTTCCAGAGCATAGGCGCAGCTCGTGAGAAATCTTGAAGATGGGAGTGGGAGGTTGGAATTGTTGGGGATGTCAGTCTTAAGTCATTAGCAGAGCGGAGGGCACGGGTGGGGTAATAGACAGAGATGAGGGAAGAGATGTAGTGTGGTGCAGAACTGTGGAGAGCGTTGTAAGTGAGAGTGATAAGTTTATATTGGATTCTGTAACGGATAGGCAACCAGTGCAATGACTGGCAAAGAGCAGAGGCATCAGTGAAGCGGTTGCAGAGGAAAATGATCCTGGCTGCGGAATTCAGAATGGATTGGAGAGGGGAGAGTTTAGTAACAGGGAGACCAATTAGTAAAGAGCTACAATAATCCAGGCGAGAATGAATGAGAGCGACAGTAAGAGTTTTTGCAGAGTCAACGGTAAGAAAAGGTCAAATTCTTGAGATGTTTTTGAGGTGGAAGTGACAAGAACGAGCAAGTGAACGAATGTGGGGAGGGAAGGAAAGATCGTGTCAAATATAACCCCAAGACAGCGGGCGTGCTGCTGGGGCGTAATGGTAGAGCCACACACAGAAATGGTAATATTGGGTTTCGGAAGGTTAAAAGAGGGAGGAAACAGGAGAAGTTCAGTTTTTGATAGGTTCAGTTTTAGATAGAGGGAGGACATGATGTTGGAGACAGCGGACAGACAATCCCTAGTATTTTGTAATAGTGCAGGGGTGATGTCAGGAGAAGATGTGTACAGTTGGGTGTCATCAGCATAGCGATGGTACTGGAAACCAAATCTGCTGATTGTTTGTCGAATAGGGGCTGTGTATAGAGAGAACAAGAGGGGGCCTAGGACTGAACCCTGAGGAACCCCGACCATAAGGGGAAGAGGAGAGGAAGAGGAGCCGGCAAAGGATACAGTGAATGAGCGGTCAGAGAGGTAAGAGGAGAACCAGGAAAGAACGATGTCCTTGAGCCCGATAGAGCGGAGCATAGTGAGTAGGAGCTGGTGATCCACAGTATCGAATGCAGCAGAGAGATCCAGGAGGATCAGCAGGGAGTAGTGACCATTAGATTTAGCTGTTAGTAAATCATTAGAGACTTTAGTAAGAGCAGTTTCAGTAGAATGTAAGGAGCAGAAACCGGATTGTAGAGAGTCAAGGAGAGAATTATTTGACAGATAGCGGATTAAACGGGAGTGGACCAGACATTCCAGGAGTTTGAAGATGAATGGGAGATTAGAGACAGGTCTGTAGTTAGCGGCACAATTTTAGTCCAGGGATGGTTTTTTAAGTAATGGGTGTATGCTGGCATGTTTGAAGGAGGAGGGAAAGACACCAGAGGAGAGAGAGAGATTGAATATTTTAGTTAGGTGAGTGGTGACAGCTTGGGTGACAGATTTAAGGAGATGTGAGGGAATAGGGTCACTGGTGCAGGTAGTAGGGCGAGAAGATGCAAGGAGCCTGGTGACTTCTTCTTCTGTGACTGGATCAAAGAGTGAAAGTGAGCTAGATGAAGTGTAGGAGGGCAGACAATGTGTGGTGTTATGAGGCTGGGAGGAAATTTCCTGGCGTATATGGTCAATTTTTTCTTTAAAATAATTGGCCAGGTCATCTGCACTGAGGTTGGTGGTTGGGGCCAGAACTCTTGGTCCTAGGAGGGAATGGAAAGTATCAAAGAGTCGTTTAGGATTGTTGGCTAGAGAGGTGATGAGGTGTTACGGTTGCTGTGGCACTGGAGACTATGTTCGGATTTCTTGCTACTGCACATGTGCAAGCACTATATATATATATATATATATATATCCTTCAGTGTCTCCGCCTTTTACTGATGTGTTGCCAACTTGTAGAGTCACCTAAAGTAAGAAGTTATGTCACAAGCTTTCAATGTAAGTCTATGAGAGCCAGAACGAGGCTCCATGAAACTCTGGATCAAGCTACCATATCACAAACTGCAGAAGACCTATTGCAGTGGCCCAGATAGAAGGAGAAGATGGTGTTAAGTGAGTATAAGAGTAGGGTCAGGGAACTTAGATTAGAAACTCCATTCCAGCTGTAAAATAAAAAACAAAACAAAACGCTGGAGTGGTGCTTTCATGAATTAATGTATTGTGAAAAAAATATAATGAATAATGAAAAATTTGCTTAATCCAAATATAAGGAGTTGAATACTAACATTATTTACTGAAAATCAAAATAATAGAATATTGCAGTTACTGTATGTAAACAATAATTTAGGCAATAACAGTACCCTAATTGTTGCTTATTTGATCAGGTCATGTTGTACATGTTATTCGATCTAAGGACACCACGGTGTAGAGAAGGAAAATCTGAGCAGTGTGATATATAGGTTTGTGGGAAAAGGTTTAACCCCTTCACGACCATGGACGGATCTTTCTGTCATGGATCGTGTCCCGGTAAGCCCCGCCCCCTGCCGCGGGCAGGTGGCGTGGATCGGCACACATATCAGCTGTTTTCAACAGCTGACATGTGTGCCTACATGCTCCAAGTGGAATCGCATTCCACCCGGAACATTAACCCCTTAGATCTCGCTGCCAAAGTCTGGCAGCGAGATCTATATGCGCGCGGCCATGTTTTCTACTTACCGCCGCCCCCTCCGGACGTCACGTGAGTGATCACGTGACGTTCGGTGGTTGCCATCGTAGCACAGGGTTATGTGATGACGCCTGCTGCTAAGAAGTTTCACTTTCCTTTTTCCTCGGCACGGAGCAGAGGAAAAAAGAAAGTGACTATTTCTGCTGTTTACAGCGGTATAGCTGTGATCAGCAGATAGCGATCGGCGATCGGATTGCTGATCGCTATAGCCCCCTAGGGGGACTAGTAAAATAAAATAAAAAAGTAAAAAAAAGTTTTAAAAAATTAAAAAAAAAACAAAAAACCTAAAAGTTCAAATCACCCCCCTTTCCCCCCATTGAAAATTAAAGGGTTAAAAAAAATTAAATATACACATATTTGGTATCGCCGCGTTCAGAAATGCCCGATCTATCAAAATATAAAATCAATTAATCTGATTGGTAAACGGTGTAGTGGCAAAAAAATTCCAAACGCCAAAATTACATTTTTTGGTCGCCGCAAGTTTTACGCAAAATGCAATAACAGGCGATCAAAACGTAGCATCTGCACAAAGATGCTACCATTAGAAACATCAGCTCGAGACACAAAAAATAAGCTATCACTGAGTCATAGATCCCAAAAAATGAGAACGCTACGGGTTTAGGAAAATGGCGCAAAACGTACGCCACTTTTATTGGACAAGCTTGTGAATTTTTTTAACCCCTTAGATACAAGTAAACCTATACATGTTTGGTGTCTACAAACTCACACCAACCTCAGGCATCATACCCACACATCAGTTTTACCATATAGTGAACACCGTGAATAAAAGATCCCAAAAACTATTGTGCCATCACACTTTTTTTGCAATTTTTCCACACTTGGAATTTTTTTGCTGTTTTCCAGTACACCATATGGTAAAACTTATGGTTTTATTTAAAAGTACAACTTGTCCTGCAAAAAACAAGCCTTCATATGGCAAGATTGACGGAAAAATAAAAAAGTTACGGCTCTCGGAAGAAGGGGAGCAAAAAACAAAAACGCAAAAACGGAAAGTGCCCCGGGGCTGAAGGGGTTAATATAAAATTTAGTTTTCTATTTAATTAATTGAAAGCCTTGATGTTTTTACACAAATGAGTCCAAAGGGCAGTCCTATTAGTTTACTAACAAAGGGGGTATTGCTCAGCACCACCTGAATTATTAGACAAATCATGTGCCATGTACCTATCAAATCACCTGAACACACACAATATGGCACAAAGAGGCACCAGACTTATGAATAATAAATAATTAATATGGAATAGACCTTGATGTGTGCAAAAAATACAATATTTATTTATTTATTATTTATTTATTTATAAAGGGTGGCAAAACACTCACAATTTTAAAATCATTTAAAATCAGACATAAACACTAAACAATGCCTCCAACATGGGACATATGAATTGCATAGACAAGCATATTGAGGGTAAACACAACAATACTGCCCCCTATCTAGGTATTCTTATACAAAATCAAGTATATACTCCATCTATGTTAAAATTGTGCTTGTATTGCATCAAGTTGTTACTGGATATCCTGAGACTGTCACCAAATGGTATATAACAAAGGCTAAACTAGCCAAAAATAATAACAATGAGTCCAAACAGTCACTAAGGAAGGTTACCAAAAACTGCAATACAAGGTCCCGGAGTCACAGTGTGAGAGCCTGACGCGTTACGCCAGGAGACTCTTGATGAAGCCAGCGTGACTGGCGTAATGGTGTTCAGTCCTATTAGTTGACACAGTATACAGTGCCTACAAGTAGTATTCAACCCCCTGCAGATTTAGCAGGTTTAATGTTATTTCTTTTTTTATTTTTTTTTTTTTAAATTGTGAAAAGTTTATTCAGAGGGTCATTTATTATTCAACCCCTCAAACCACCAGAATTCTGTTTGGTTCCCCTAAAGTATTAAGAAGTATTTCAGGCACAAAGAACAATGAGCTTCACATGTTTGGATTAATTATCTCTTTTTCCAGCCTTTTCTGACTAATTAAGACCCTCCCCAAACTTGTGAACAGCACTCATACTTGGTCAACATGGGAAAGACAAAGGAGCATTCCAAGGCCATCAGAGACAAGATCGTGGAGGGTCACAAGGCTGGCAAGGGGTACAAAACCCTTGTTGGTTTGTAAGATTTATGCATCTGTTAATAAATCCTGCTCTTGTTTGAAGTTTGCAGGCTCTAACGTATTTGCATCTTATCAACCCTGCTAAATCTGCAGGGGGTTGAAGACTACTTGTAGGCACTGTATGTAAGAATGAAAATATGAAAAATGGAACTGCATTACTGCTTTGAACATATGAATAAAGAGAAATTTAGCTATTGAATTGATCAATGCAACAGAACCTCAACATTACGCCAAAGTATTTCTCTACGTTTGGGGCCCCTAGCTAGTGTGTGTCCTCTCATGCAGTTAAAAAACTTACCGTGTATTGGAAGCTGAGACCCAGGCTATATATGTGTATAATGTGGACTGGCAATAGGTGTGGGTGGGGCCAGGGGGTGTTCCAGACGTTATTTCTTGAATGATTTGAAGTCTTTCATTTGTGAACCTGGCCCCAGAAAAGTTCGGTTTCAATGATCTTTTACAATCTTCCGCCAAAGGATTCACCAAATGGTTCATCAAACATTTTCAAACCCTATTGGATTCAATGGGAAGCAAAACTGAAGCAGAGAACAAACCTCAACGGGTCTCAAAAAGCTTCCAAAACAGCCAAAATGCATTTTACAGTGCAGCCCCACTGGTTTGGCACAGCCATTAGCTTTCCAAACTATTGACATAGGAAAAATTGAGGTGGATGAGAGACAGGTGTAGGGCTAGAACTCCCACACCCCTGCCAGTACAGACAAAACTCAACTTGGAGATCCATTTTGGAGTCCAGATATTTAAAAACATTTCCGGCAGACAGCAGGACAGTGGCATCAATTGCCCCCCCCATTTCACTACAATGTTTTTGAACAGCAGTCAGGTATGGTCCATGCAACTCACAAGTTGTGGCCTGGTGTAGCACCGGCATCCCTGTGCTCCCTGCTCTTTTCCTCCTGCAGAACTGCGCGCTACTCACTGCCACGGCCAGCTCTCACATTTGCCCCAGTGTCTCCTCACTCCATGTGTGCGCTCTCTGCTTTCTCCTCTCAGGGTCTGTGCATACGGCACAAGACCTTAGGGAGTGTTCCTTGGGAGCTCGCTGCTGCCTTTTCTTAAAGGGCCAGTGCATCAGTCCCAGAAAGCTACTCCGTGGCCCTGCAATAGCACAGACTGTGCCTGTCCATCCCGGCCATGCCTCCAGCCTCAGATACCTCAGTAGTCATTGCTAAACCAGGGACCCTGACAGTCTGTCCTGGCCTGCTATCTGCCTCTGCCACTCTGGTGAGCCTTGTTTACACTTGAAACTCTGCCCAGTCTACTCCTGTGTCTGCCCCTGCCCTGGGGGGTCAGCTGCCACAATCCCAGTCCTTGCCCTGGAAGTAGCACCTGGTGTCTGCCTTGCAGTGGGTGCTTAGTCAAGCCCCCCCCCCCCACTAAAAGAGTAAGCCCGGGTCCCCCTGTGGTGAAATGGGTCCACTTTTGCTCACCACAGTACCACAGTACCATCCCCGGCAGCAGGTGTGACAGTTTGATCAGGACATGGATTCGGTTGACTCCAGTCATCTGCCTCTAGCAAAAATATATCAAGAGATGTCGCAGATGTGTGAACAGCAAAGTCAAATGTTGGCCCATCTACAGTCTGAAATCCCCAACCCCTGCTTTGCTTGTATCCGTACCTTGTCTGGTAGCCCCTCTTTGCTTTGATGATGACCCCAAACAATGCTGGGGTTTCATCAACCAGTGCACCCTGCATTTTGAACTGCTGGCCTACCAGTTTTCTTCTTACAAGTCCAAGGTGGCATTCCTAATATCGCACCTTGGTGAGTAATCTTTTGCGTTGGTCAGTCCTTTTTGGAAAAGAAACGACCCTATTACAGCTGATATTCTGAAATTCCTGCAAGCCATCCGAAGAGACTTTGATGAGCAAGACCATGCAATGTCTGCTGCTTCTTCTCTTCTACAGCTGCACCAAGAAGTCCAGTGGGTGGGCCAATGTGCAGTTCAGTTCTGTACCCTCTCTTCTGGATGAAATAATCAGGCTATCGTGTCCACCTTTTGGGAAGGTTTATCCGGGAAGATCAAGGACGAACTGGCTGGTCATGACATTCCCATCTCTCTGGATTATCTTATCACGTTATCCAAATGGGTCGATCGGCGATTCTGGGAACGATCCAAGGAAGTCACCCGTGAAAGGAGGGCTACGCGGTTGGCTCTGGCCTTCCAAAAACTGTTAGCCCTTTGGGTTTCAGCTTCTGCCCTGGTTCCCGAACCATGCCACTACTATAGATGACATAAAGATGGGGGAACAGAAACAAGACCATCTCCGAGCCCTGGGGTTGTGCTTCTATTGTGGAGGAGCAGAGCACTTCATCCAGGTCTGTCCCCTAAGACCTGAACCCTCTTACCTTGGCTCAGTAGGAGGGGTCTCTTTCAGTAAAAGCAGTTACTCTTCTTCATTGGGCTTGTCTGTGTCCATATCTTATGGAGGAGTACAGTTCTCTGAGATGGCTCATCTGGACTCTGGACTGGTTCTGTAGGAAATTTCATTCAACAAGCTGTGGTGGAGCATTAACATATTCCCATTCGATGCCTTTGGAATCCATTTTCGGTGTTGTGTGGATGGAGTGCTCCTGTCTGAATCCATACGCTTCATCGCTGAGCTCATGGAACTGCATGTTGGAGACGCACATTCAGAGAAGATTTCCTTCCTTGTTCTTCCCAATTTGTCTTGTCCTTTTCTACTAGGTATGCCTTGGCTATGTGTCCATGGGCCCATTCTGTACTGGAAATCTGGTGAGGTACTCCATTGGAGGCAGAGATGTGATGAGAATTGTTTGGTGAAAACCCATCCATCCAGGCCTACCAGTCTGTCCCGTCTCCTGCATGTCTACCTGCTACCAGTGACTTTATGAAGGAAAGAGAGGAATTTCTAAGAGTTCCAGATAAAAAAAATTGTTTAAAAGAACAGAGAGTCCTCAGTGGTTGATACCTTTTAATGGCTAACTGAAGACAACTGCTTGTTCAGTCTTTGAGTCCAGGACAAAGGAATGACACCTTAACATGGGACCTATTTCTTATATGGCCCCTGCCCCCCGTCTCTCCTCCTGCTCGCTCACCCCCACCACCACATTCCTTAGGTAAAACCCCCATCCCTTACTCCTTAACCCTTTCCTGGATCTATCACTGCCTCAGTCATGTACGTTACGGCTATCTGCCTTCACTCTGCTTGACTGATGGACTAGTGAATTGCGCTCCTGGAAACCTAATAAATAAGACACCACACACTGCGTGACATGGATTAAAATTTTGGCCACAGCAGCCCTTTATTTTTAATAAGAAAAAACATCAACAAGAAAAAACAAGATTATCGGCCCAGAGATGTGGTTGTTATAAATCCCAGCCCCATATCCCCCTCCGCCGTGTACACCTAGCTCAAGGGGGAATCTGGGTATACCCCTTGATCATTTTCCTTGTGTCCGCTGAGCTCCTCCCCAGGGACCCATCTATTCCACTGTCCACTGAGCTCCTCCCCAGGGACCCATATTCCACTGTCCGCTGAGCT
This sequence comes from Anomaloglossus baeobatrachus, assembly GCF_048569485.1. Taxonomy (NCBI): domain Eukaryota; kingdom Metazoa; phylum Chordata; class Amphibia; order Anura; family Aromobatidae; genus Anomaloglossus; species Anomaloglossus baeobatrachus. The sequence continues at coordinate 303,157,894 of NC_134354.1, forward strand.
CTGGCCCAGGGACCCCATTAAAAACATAATTCTCCAACCAACAAAGAGGGGGTTTAAACAACCACATCCCGCCAAGACTCGCTCTTGTGACACCTTACAAGAGTGAGTTCCTCCACAACTTAATGGCTCGTTCTACTCCTTCTTGTATTCCCAACATCCATATATCAATGCCAATGTCATTAAGATGGACCTTATCATCTCTCCAAAAATGTTCTTTTGTATTTTCCAGCATCTGGTGACGTATGGCCACCCCTCCGTTTTCCAACACAAATTTTGTTATTTTTTTATTAACTTTTATCCTTGTATTATTGATGCGAGCCACTGATCGCGCTGTTCTCCACATTTGTCTAGCTACTATATCCGACCAGACCACCACTGTTTCTGGATAAGACCTCCATAAATTCAACATATCAAGCTTTATGTTCCTAACTAAATGTCTTGATGTTCTTATTGCTAAATCATTACCACCTAAATGGATAAGTAAGACGTCCGGGGGGCGGTAGAACTCCACATGATACTGGATTTCTCTCAACAGCTGATGCCACTGCATTCCCCTCTTTCCTATCCATGTCACCCGTGCCAAGGAACTGGGCAACCCCAACTGTTTGCCATTAGGCCTGACTGCTGCACGTAAGGCCCCCCAAAAAACAATTGAATGTCCCATGATCCAAACCAGGCATTGCTGTTCAGCTAAAACAAAAAACAAAAACACAATTATCACACAATTGTCTAAATGAAGACACAACTACTATAAGATTGCCACAATGTACACATATATATACATGTACGCCATTTATAATAAATGTAATCGAATGTAACTCTTAAATCTGCTCGATTCCCATCTCCCGATTTTTTTAACTATGTCAGGCTCTAAGCCCCATCTAGCAGCTTCTGTGGCTGCTCCTATCCTAAATGAGTGTGAAGTGAATGCATTTGGAGACTCTCCCAATATTGTCAGGCATTTTTTAAGAACTGCTGTGAATTGAAATTGTGACAATGACTTACAATCCTCATGAATTAGTAATGAACCTTGGATATTTGGCCTTCTTGAGACATAGTTTCTAAAACAGATGACCGGGCAGGCCCTGGAACCGCTTAAAGGAAACAATGTGATCCATTTTCCTCTACCCTGTTGATCAGTTTTTGACTTTGCCAGAAAACATTCTAATCTGTCTGTGTACTGATGCACGTCCTCGGCTTGTAGACCCCCTCTGTCTGTGTACTGATGCATGTCCTCAGCTTGTAGACCCCCACTTCTGGTGGAGCTACTCGACACCAACTCGCTGATTCTCAAAAGCGCCAAAAAAAAAGGCCAGTGTGAATGCACAACTAAAGAGAAACACTTCAAACGGACTGCTCCAGACTCAGCCTAGTACACTCAGCATCTGCTGCAATAACTGGAAAGAAATCGGACGCCGTTTATCTCTGGTCTTCTTACAACTTTTCCTGTAACCCTTTAGGGCCTGCTTAACTAAAAAATGCTTTGTGTAATCAGTGAAGTCGTGCAACTTAAACCAAAAAGCTAATCCAGACATTTTACTATCAATACTGGACAATGAAGTACCGTCCACAAAGGCCCTGCTAATGTAAAATAACAACAAGGAAACATTGTCATGTACACTGGCATCATGTGCCACTAGAGCACACAAGTCTTCCCATTCCCTCCATGCTGACTGGTACCTCTGCCATGTGCTTACACCTACAGACCGTTCTATCAGAGCGTATGCGGTGTCACTGGCAGTGACCACAGAAAATCCGGACACTTCTTGCCTTGTACCTCTGCCATCGGGGCTAACGAACGGAATCTGTCCCACTGAAAACGAGACAGAGCATCAGCCACAGAATTGCAAACACCGGGGACATGCACAGCTGTAATCTGACAATTTGACTTTAAACAGCGCAGCACTAGATGACGCAGCAACGTAACAACAGGCAGGGAAGACGCTGATTGTTTGTTGATGACTTCTACAACTCCCAAGTTATCACAATGAAATCTCACTTTTCGGTTTTGGAAAATATTGTACCAAATTTCACAAGCAACCACTATGGGGAACAATTCAAGGAGTACTAAGTTTCGTGTTAACCCATTGTTTCTCCAACTCTCTGGCCACCTATCTGCACACCACTGTCCAGAACAATATGCACCAAACCAGTTGACCCCGCTGCATCAGTGTGGATGTCTAGATCAAAATTTGAAACCGGTGGTCTGATCCACAATGACCTCCCATTAAACTCCATTAAGAACTGTTCCCATACCGCCAGATCGTCCTTTAATGTTCTAGCCAGCCGCACAAAGTGATGTGGAAAGGTTATGCCTGAGGTAGCTGCAGCTAGGCGCCTACAAAAAACTCTACCCATTGGAATAATGCGACACGCAAAGTTCATTTTTCCTAACAGCGATTGTAGATCCTTTAATCTGATCTTACGGTGAGATCTAGCTTCTCTGACTGCCTCCAGCAGATCACTGACCTTGTCATCCGGTAATCTGCACTCCATTGCTTCACTGTCAATCAAAATTCCTAAAAACTTGATAAGTGTAGACGGGCCTTCTGTTTTATCTGATGCTAACGGTACTCCAAAACACTTAAAAACCGACTGAATCGCTGCCAATAATGAAGCACAAACAAATGACTTTGGTGGACCAATACATAGGAAATCATCTAGATAATGCAGGACAGAACGCACGCCGGCTTCCTTCTTTACTACCCACTCCAAAAATGTGCTAAATGATTCAAACAAGGAGCATGAGATGGAGCAGCCCATCGGTAAACACAAGTCTACATAAAACATTCCCTGCCACTGACAACCCAAGAGATGGAAGCTTTCTGGATGGACTGGTAAGAGTCTAAAGGCAGCTTCAATGTCTGTTTTTGCCATTAAAGCTCCTCTGCCGTACTTCTGTACCCATGCAATCGCTGTATCAAATGAAGTATACGAGACTGTGCAAAGTTCCTGATCGATTCCATCATTAACTGAGCTTCCATGAGGGAAGGACAGATGATGGATCAGCCTAAACTTATTGGGTTCCTTCTTTGGGACCACCCCCAATGGAGAGACCCTTAAGTTTTCTATTGGCATTTTGGGGAATGGACCTGCCATGCGGCCCAGGTCAATTTCTTTGTTTAGTTTTGTGGAGACAATGTGAGAATATGTATAAGCTGAAGCAAGGTTACGAGAACAGGTTAATGGGCCTGAAGTAGATGGGATCTTAAAACCTTCTGAGAAACCCTCCCCCAGCAATTGTGCTGCTTTTCTATCAGGGTACCTGCTTAGATAGCCCGCCATCTCCCCGAGTCTAATTGGGGTTTCCCCCTTTTTGGTTAATCTCTGCTGTTGGGGTTTTATTTCGTGTAAAGCATTTTGATAGGCTATGGTTTCCACTACAGAAGCTGCATTCATGTTTGTACCTGCATGTGTTTCCGAATCTGCACTGGCTATCATTGAACTGCCAGCAGCAACCTTTTCTGTTTGCTGCCGACAATCCGCTTGCTGATGATCTGCCGACATAGCCCTGAAAGGGCTGATTAACCCCACGTGGCGCTGTCATGAGACGCATCCATAAACTAATATCTTTGTGATCCCAACGAATCCCTTGTCGACCAGCCTTTCGTTGGCGAAACTGCTCATCATAGCGCAGCCATGCTAAACCTCCATACACACGGTGCGCCTCCCCGATAGAATTCATGTAACAAAATAAGGCAGAGCAATGTTCAGGAGTTTTTTGGCCTATTACACTTGCTAATATGGCAAAGGCATGGAACCAATTGCTAAATGTTTGGGGGATGAGACAATACCGTCTTTCTTGTTCCTCTCTTTTCCTCTCATCAAACCTTACTCTATCCAAGTTATATTTTTCTAAGGGCAATAATGAAAATATTTCCACATATTCGTCGGCCCAAATCTTCTCCCTAACCTCCTGTTTCAAATGAATTCCTAGAGGACCCTCAAAACATACATATAATTCTCCTTTTGCTGCATCAGATAATGGAACCCCTTGTGAAATTACTGCGTCCTCCTGTGTGTCTGGATCAGCACACGACTGACTTAACACCTCCGGTGTCCGGGGACCATTCCCGCACCATGCAGCAATAGGAGAAGAAGTTATGGGTAAGCTAGACTGACTCAAAGCCTCCTTAACCCCTGACACTAATTGCTGTACTACTGAATTAAGATCCCATCCTACATTGCCGGGACCTGTACCCCCAACTGCGTCCACTGGATTCATTACAGGTGTTGTTACACTAGATATAGGACAAGAAAAAGTGTTCTCACCAATACCTGGCTGCGTCCTAGGTTGACCAGCCGTCCGTGACGTATTAGTTATAGTCTCTACAGCCCCTCCATTATTGAAGTGCTGCGTGCTGCTGCCCTCTAGTGGGGAGTCGTTATCTGTGTCATAGTCATTGTCTGGAATCTCTGCTGAGTCTTGTAGCTGTAGATTCATTGCCTGACTCCAATCCTGAGCCGGCCGAAGAAGTCTTTGTCTGGTTAAAGTACTTTTGCGCAGTTGTCTTTTTGGATTCCTACCACTCCTCGTGTAATGAGAACCCGGATCCGGAAATGTTGTGTGTCCTAAGCCAATCCCCCCGTGTTGGTTTATTTCCTGGGTTGAGGCCGTATGATGTCCTCTAGAATGATGCAAAGTTTGTTGAGGAAGTTCTAAGGATTCATGGTGGGCTGTGGTCACGTCAGTTGTAGCTTGTGTGGCTGCTTCTCTGGCTGGCACATCAGTAGAGCCGGACTTTCTCCTTGCACTTCTTGGTGTCTCTCTGGTTAGGTGGTCGGGCTCTTTTCTCTGTCCCTTGTTATTCTTGTACTGTAGTTTCCTTCCTGGTTTGTAAGCAGGATCAGAGGCCGTGCTGCGCTTTGCTCTTTTCCTAGAAGTAACGGAAGGACTTATGATCCTATTGTGAGTCCTATTGGCCATTTCAGAAGTTAGTCTCTCAGGAGGTCTGGATCTTCTTAGAGTTTGATGTTCAGAAAGTTCAGAAGGGACAGATGCTGTATCCCGGGCACTCTTTAGCAATTCGTCTAGCTGGGCCTGAATCCATTCGGGCCTACATGTCAAAGCCGCGGCCTGAACGCTCTTCAGCAAGGCATCCATACTGCTGGTTCAGTCTTTAAGTCCAGGACAAAGGAATGTTGTCTGTTCAAGGCATCGGTTTCGTGTGTAAAAGAATGACTCTCAAACAAAGACCAGCCAACCCATGCCTTCCACCAGCTGTCTCTTCTTCAATCATTCCTGAGGACATCTTCTCAGAGAAGAACGCTCCCTTTGACTTGCTGAAGGGGGATGTAAGGGGTTTTACTGTAGCGCTGACATCCCTGCGCTTCCTGCTCGCCTTCTCCCACCACTGCTGCCAGCTTTCACATATGTCCCAGTGTCTCTTCACTTCTGCGTGTATGCACTCTCTGCTTCCCACTCACGGGGCCTGTGCACGCGGCACAGGTCCTCTGGGAGTGTTCCTGGGGCACAAGCGCCACTGCCCTTTTCATAAAGGGACAGCGTGTCACTCCAAGGAACTGCCTCTCAGCCTATCGCTGAGAGGCACTGGTGTTGTGAATGTCAGTTATGCTTTGGCTGCTGGGAGGCTCCCTCTTGTGGCCAGGAATGGTTTGGACATAGACCAGGTGTGTTGAGCAATGGGCGTTTCCATTGCTAACTCTCTGCTTATTTAAATCCTGGTCTGATAGCAGGCTATGCCGGATGGCAGTTGTTCTTTGTTCACCAGCCTGCTTCATTCTGCTCCACACCACATGTACCCCAGATAAGTGCTTGCTCTTTATTTGTTGTTTGGTTCTTTTACTCTTATCTGAGTTTGTCATTTGCTGTGGTTGTTTTCAGTTTATTTTCATGCAGGGATCTTCCCTCTCAGTTGTTTAGCTTGGAAACTCCCTGCAGTTATGTTTGGAGTATTGCTCCTATTAGTCCATGTGTTTGTGGCATTTTGAATTTGTAAGGATTCCTGTTTTCTGTTCATTGGTATGACAAGAGCGCCTGGTATAGGACGGAGTGCAGATCGTGCGATCTGAGGGCCTTTTTGTACTATCAGGAATTTGGAATTTTGCAGGGTTTTTCTCTGGCCACCATCAGCCCCTTTCCTGTCCTTTCCTATTTTAGTCAGTGGGGGCCTCACCTTTTGCTAAGCCTATCATCTATCTGTGTATTGTGTTTTCCTATATCACCGCAGTCTTTGAATGTGGGGGGCTTGCTATTCTTTATCTATTTTCTGAGGCAGAGAGTTATTCATCTTTCCTTCCTTTAGGATAGCTAGTTCTCCGGCTGGGTTCGCGGTGCACAGGCTGTTAGTTCACCCCTCGGCTACTTCTAGTTGTAATGGTTAGTAAGGGGATGGCGGCCAGACTAGTTCCCAATGCTCTTGTCACCTTTTTCCAATGAATTATGGTGGTCTTCCATGGTTCTGGATCATAACACACTGGGTACATAAGGCTCTCTCCCACTAGGGGAGGTACCTGATCAATATGTTTAGTTAGTTAATGTTTGCTCTAGCCAGCCAGTTGTCAGATCCCCTTGCCCACTGTGCTTTTGTTACAGTGTATTACGCTCCTGCGTGTCCATCCCAGCCGTGGCTCCAGCTTCAGCTACCCCTGTGGCCTTGCTATATCAGAGACTGTGCCTGTCCATCCTAGCTGTGCCTCCAGCTTAAGCTACCCCAGTAGCCTTGCTATATCAGATACTGTGTGGTAGAAAAAAGAAAAAGCCGTACATCCAAAATTCATAAGTTGATCTAATGCCGCTAGGCAAAAAATTAAATACCTGAACATGAGGTTCTTGGTTTAACATTCTGATCAGACTGTATGAAGCCCACTGCCACATCACAATGAACCTCTGAGTGGGTCCCTAACTCTGACGCTTTAATGCTGCGGAACTGTGTGCCAGCCATCGCCACAGTGACACCTTACACTTTCTACCCTGATGGCCCGGCTATACTATAGACTGTGCCTGTCCAATCCGGTCTGTTTACCAACTTATCACCCTGACAGTCACTCTCCTCTTCTTCCTGACCTGACATCACAGTACAGTATGCGTGCACCTCAGATATCTGAGTATTATCATCATCTCCTCCAACCCCAGGGGTTAATCTCTGTTGGCAAGGGTCTGGATCCTGCTCAGGCCCAATTTATTAAGGGCCCGAATTCAACTCACAAAAATAAAGGGCATCGGTTCAGATGCTTTCCTCCTCTTAAGTCTGTGAATCTTTGCAGCAGACCTTTGATGCCCATGGGATAGAATGTGTGAACAGCTCTGCAGACTTGCCAATGTGTGGTTCCCCACAGTCAGTTGGGCAGTTGGAGAGTTGTGATGCAGGGAGAAACAAGTGTAATTGGGGTGGCACCTCTGAGGAATGAACTGTGTGGGATGTTGAGAGGCCATTTGATGCAGTGCCATCCTGTCACGCTCCCCGGGTCCTCACCCCCGCTCCCCGGCTCACCTGCCACGCTGCCCGCTCCTCAGCCCCCGGATTCCGTCCGTCCCAGGCCCCCTGGTCCCCGATCCCGGCGCCCGACGGCTTCCCAGGACCTGGCCGGCTCTCCTGCGTCCTCCTCTCAGCCTCCTTCCCTGGCTTCTGGCACCCGGGCGGCGCGCATGCGCGTTAGGGCGCGCGCGCGGTCACTGACCCTTTCTTAAAGGGCCAGCGTCCATTAACAGGAAATGAGGTTGAACAGGTACTGGGTATAAAGGGGGTTGTTGTCCAAGGGGGCGGGGCCTGATCTTCGTGTTCCCTGAGCTAGGAGTCAGGTCTCCTGGTGTTTATGTGCCTGTACTCACCTATCTCTCTTTGTAGAGCCGTACCTGCCTCGCCATCCAGTCAGCCGTATCCTGAACCCCGCACACTGTCCGTCTGCCATCTGACAGTCCGTACCATCTCGGATCCCTGCGGTGACCCGTCATCTCGCTCCTGAGGTTCCGGACCCCGCCTGATATCATCTCGGCTTCCGAACCTGAGCTACGTCACCAGGACTACCATCTGTGACTCCGTGGTCCCAGGGACTCCTCCGCTGCCTTCACTTGCACGGACTGTTCTGCTGCCCATCAGTGCTTCAGCTGCCGGACTCCCTACCACCATCTTCGAGTTCGGTCCAGTGGATCCACCTCCTGGGTCTGCCCGACCGCCCGGCCGTGACAGTAAGATCAGGCCATGGATCCCGCTGCAGCACTAGCGGCCTTGCAAGAGGAACTCCAACGTCAGCATGAAGTCCAGACCCGCATGTTGCAATTTATGACCTCCGTGGACACCCGCCTGTACACGTTACAAGCATCAATGACGCCTGCGGCACCCAGGTCCCCAGCTAGGCAAGCCATGGCTCCCGCACCAGTGGCAGCCTCTTCAGATGCTTCCCGTCTCCGTTTGGCGTCACCACCTCGTTATGCTGGAGATCCCAAGACCTGCAGGGGCTTCATAAACCAGTGTTCCCTTCATTTCACGCAGCTGCCACATCTGTTCGCCTCTGACCAAGCCAAGGTCGCCTTTATAATGTCTCATCTGGAGGGCGAGGCGCTGGCGTGGATGAACCCCTTGTGGGAGAAGGAGGACCCCATGACCAAGAACCTTCAAGACTTCCTGCAGGCCTTTCGCAGCACCTTCGACGAGCCGGGACGCGCCTCTGCGTCTGCTTCATCCCTCCTCCGCCTACGTCAAGGAACACTGACGGTGGGCCAATATGCCATCCGTTTCCGTACTTTGGCTTCTGAACTCGGGTGGAATAATGAGGCCCTGACAGCCGCCTTCTGGGAAGGACTCTCGAGTCGCATCAAGGATGAGTTGGCGGGCCGTGACGTGCCCTCCACCCTAGATGCCCTGATTGCCCTAGCCACTCGAGTGGACATTCGTTTCCAGGAACGCTCCAAAGAGCTGTATCGTGAGAGACGTGCAGTACGGCACTCCCCTCCTCCACAGAAGTCCTCTGTGCCTCACTCATCAACAGCTGGGATTCCTGTCCACGAGCCCATGCAGGTTGACCGAGTACGACAGTCTGACCAACGTAGAGCAGAGCGGCTCGCCAAAGGCCTCTGCTTTTACTGCGGAGAGGGCACTCATCTCTTACGCTCCTGTCCGGAAAGGCCGGGAAACTCCAAAGCCTAGGGTTGGTAGGAGAGGCCACCCTAGGTGCTGGGACTCTCTCAGACCCAGTTATGTGGACGGTACAAGTGTCAACAGGAGAGACGCGCTTCACGGCTGAGGCATACCTCGACTCCGGAGCAGCAGGCAATTTTATCCAGCAGGCCACGGTGGACAAGTACCAGCTGCCTGTTACTCCACTCGATACGCCCCTAGTGATTGCCTCGGTGGATGGGAGACCCCTCTCTGATACCATCTCCTGGATCACCAAGCCGGTGGAATTGCGTATAGGTGCTCTGCACACCGAGAACATCGCTCTCTACGTCCTTCCACACATGTCCCATCAAATCCTGCTGGGACTTCCTTGGTTGCGGACACACGAACCATCAGTCAGCTGGGGTACTGGCGAAATCACTCGTTGGGGCTCTGCCTGTCATGAGAGATGTCTAAAGTCCCTACAACCAATCCGACGTCCCCCGGCTCCAGAGAACCTACCGGAACTGCCCTCGGCCTATTGGTCCTTCGCGGACGTTTTTGACAAGAAGGAGTCTGAGGTACTTCCGCCACACCGTCCCTACGATTGCGCCATCGACCTGCTCCCAGGAACAACACCACCTCGAGGACGGATATATCCGTTGTCTCCAGCTGAAACCAGGGCCATGTCCACATACATCACGGAAAGCCTGGCAAAGGGATTCATCCGGAGATCCTCCTCTCCTGCGGGAGCAGGCTTCTTCTTCGTTAAGAAGAAAGAGGGTGACCTTCGCCCATGCATTGACTACCGGGGCTTGAATCAGATCACCATAAAAAACAAGTACCCCCTACCGCTCATCCCCGAATTGTTCGACCGGCTCAGAGGAGCCCGTGTGTTCACCAAACTGGATCTTCGGGGTGCCTACAACCTAGTTCGTATCCGCTCTGGGGACGAATGGAAGACCGCATTTAATACTCGCGACGGGCACTACGAATACTGCGTGATGCCCTTCGGTCTGTGTAACGCTCCTGCCGTATTCCAAGAACTGGTGAACGACATTTTCCGGGACCTCCTCTACCTCTGTGTAGTAGTTTATCTGGATGACATCCTTGTCTTCTCTCCGGACCTCCAGACCCACAGAGAGAACGTAAAGCTGGTTCTACAAAGACTGAGAGAGAATCGTCTCTACGCCAAATATGAGAAGTGCGTCTTTGAGCAGTCTTCTCTTCCTTTCCTGGGATACATCATCTCGGGTACTGGGTTGCAGATGGATCCAAAGAAGGTCTCCTCCATACTCAACTGGCCTCCTCCTTCTGGACTGAAGGCAATCCAACGGTTCCTGGGATTCGCCAACTACTACCGCCAGTTTATCCCGCACTTCTCCGCCCTGACTGCTCCTCTCTCCGCTTTGACCAAAAAGGAGGCTAAACCAAAGGACTGGTCACCTGCGGCCGACGCCGCGTTTTGCTCTTTGAAGCGAGCTTTCGCCTCCTCTCCTGTACTCCACCGACCGGAGTTAAACCGCCAGTTCACCTTGGAGGTGGATGCCTCCTCCTCAGGAGCCGGAGCAGTGCTCATGCAAAAATCCTCCTCCGGGAAGATGGTGACTTGCGGTTTCTTTTCTAAGAGCTTCTCAGCACCTGAACGGAATTACACCATCGGTGACCGAGAATTATTGGCGGTCAAACTAGCTCTGGAGGAGTGGCGTTACCTCCTGGAAGGAGCAGTGTACCCCGTGACCATCTACACGGACCACAAGAACCTGGAATACCTGCGGTCCGCTCAGCGACTGAACCCACGGCAAGCCAGGTGGTCCTTATTCTTTGCCAGGTTTGACTTCCAGCTCCACTTCCGACCCGCGGACAAGAATGTACGCGCCGATGCCTTGTCTAGGTCCCTCATGCCCATGGAGCAGGAGGAAGAGACTACCCAACCTATCATCCCTCCTAGCAAGATTGTTCCGGTGGCTCCCATCACTCTGGCCCAAATACCACCCGGGAAGACCTATGTCTCGGAGACCGACAGGCAAAAAGTCTTACACTGGGGTCATGCCTCAAAAACAGCCGGCCATGCAGGCCAGAAGAGAACATGGGGTGCGATTGTACGCCATTACTGGTGGCCATCCCTTCGCACTGACGTCGCCGCCTTTGTCTCTGCCTGTTCCTCTTGTGCCAGGAACAAGACGCCCAAACACCTGCCCTATGGCCGTCTTCTGCCTCTACCGATACCCTCAGTTCCGTGGCAACACATAGCTATGGACTTTATTACGGACTTGCCATTGTCATCCGGACACACAGTCATATGGGTCGTGGTGGATCGGTTCTCTAAAATGGCCCATTTCGTCCCTATGGCTGGACTGCCCTCTGCTCAGGAACTCGCGGACGCCTATATACAACACATCTTCCGCTTGCATGGCTTTCCATTACACATCGTATCAGACAGAGGAACTCAGTTCACTTCCCGCTTCTGGAGGGCTCTCTGTAACCATCTGGGAGTGACTCTGGACTTTTCATCTGCATACCATCCTCAGTCTAATGGCCAGGTAGAGAGGGTCAATCAAATCTTGACCTCTTTCTTACGTCACTACGTCAATGCCCATCATGACGACTGGTCCGCCCTTCTACCTTGGGCTGAATTCTCCCACAACCACCACTTCAGTGAGTCGTCCTCCAGCTCTCCCTTCCATGTTGTTTACGGGCTTCAGCCTTCCATCCCATTGCCTGTATCCCCCTCTTCGGATGTCCCTGCTGCAGATACAGTAGCCCGTGACTTTGCAAACATTTGGGACTCTGTCAAATCGTCCCTTGGGCGTGCTTCCCTGAGGATGAAAAGACACGCCGACAAGAGACGTCTGGACCCTCCGTGTTTATCTCCTGGAGACCTCGTCTGGCTTGCTTCCCAGTACGTCCGCCTGAAGATACCATCATACAAGCTGGGTCCTCGCTACATTGGGCCGTTTAAAGTCCTCAGCAAGATCAATGAGGTTTCCTACAAGCTACAGCTCCCGGCCACGATGAGGATACCCAACTCATTCCACGTCTCCCTGCTCAAGCCGGTTATCCTTGGTCCCTTCTCCGATGCTGCCAGTCCGGCCCCTCCACCTATTGCCGATGACGACATCTATGCGGTAAGGGATATCGTGGCCATGAAGACTGTTCGAGGTCGGCAGTTCTTCCTGGTGGACTGGGAAGGGTATGGTCCTGAGGATAGGTCTTGGGAGCCCAGGGAGAACGTGGGCACTCCTCTTATCCGTGCCTTCATGTCCCGGTTGCGGGGTGGGGGGCGTGGGGGGGGGGGTACTGTCACGCTCCCCGGGTCCTCACCCCCGCTCCCCGGCTCACCTGCCACGCTGCCCGCTCCTCAGCCCCCGGATTCCGTCCGTCCCAGGCCCCCTGGTCCCCGATCCCGGCGCCCGACGGCTTCCCAGGACCTGGCCGGCTCTCCTGCGTCCTCCTCTCAGCCTCCTTCCCTGGCTTCTGGCACCCGGGCGGCGCGCATGCGCGTTAGGGCGCGCGCGCGGTCACTGACCCTTTCTTAAAGGGCCAGCGTCCATTAACAGGAAATGAGGTTGAACAGGTACTGGGTATAAAGGGGGTTGTTGTCCAAGGGGGCGGGGCCTGATCTTCGTGTTCCCTGAGCTAGGAGTCAGGTCTCCTGGTGTTTATGTGCCTGTACTCACCTATCTCTCTTTGTAGAGCCGTACCTGCCTCGCCATCCAGTCAGCCGTATCCTGAACCCCGCACACTGTCCGTCTGCCATCTGACAGTCCGTACCATCTCGGATCCCTGCGGTGACCCGTCATCTCGCTCCTGAGGTTCCGGACCCCGCCTGATATCATCTCGGCTTCCGAACCTGAGCTACGTCACCAGGACTACCATCTGTGACTCCGTGGTCCCAGGGACTCCTCCGCTGCCTTCACTTGCACGGACTGTTCTGCTGCCCATCAGTGCTTCAGCTGCCGGACTCCCTACCACCATCTTCGAGTTCGGTCCAGTGGATCCACCTCCTGGGTCTGCCCGACCGCCCGGCCGTGACACATCCATACACTCTCATGCTGTTTCTTGCCTTCAATTACAAGTTGGAGAAATGGAGTGGAGTAGTCCGTCTAGTAACAGAAATTGTTCTCAGTTCTCTTGGAATAGCACAAGAAAGTGTTTTTCTCAGTAGAGCTTTGAATATTAAAACGTCCCCTACGTACACCTCAAACTCCCCTCCTATTGCCCCTTCCACCATGACCTACTACTACTATGATTGATGCATCCTTCCCCTTTGAAACAAATGTTTTGCAACCCTTGGCCCACACCTGTCAGACACCTGACACAAAAGAAAAATTCTGTATTTCTTGGCTGAGATGGCAATATTGGGATGGCCCACATAACTGCCAATACCTAGTTAGATGGTTCAATGGCAAATTTTTAGCAGCCACTAAAAAGTATATATATATATATATATATATATATATATATATATTGTGAGGCAGTGACAGGGGTAATATTTGAAGACCGCTATGTGTCCCCCAGAATGTGTCTGGAAACCCTCTGAGTTTGCTATAGCTATTACTGGGAGTATAGCACAAAGGGTAACAGGGAGACAGATCCCTCCTCCCAGTCCAGGTTTTGTAGCAATCCTCATGTCTGGCATTTTCGTTTAAAATCATGCAGAGCACAGCAGGGTGTGTCTCAGTTGAGAGCCAGGCTTGGTGAAGCTAACACACGCCGTGTGAGCTGGGCTGGCTCTGTGTGGAGTGAACACAGGCCAAGAGTGTGAGCCTAGGAGAACCTTACACAGATCCCTGCGGTTAACGGGGTCCTAAGGTAACAAGACTTTTTGATGCAAAGAATTTGTCTATATGCACCGGCTGTGATCCGGAAGAGACTATGACAGTGGGAAATTGGATCTATTTATGCTGCAACAATAAATAGACTGTTGGTGTGAACACGCTGCTGCCTCACTGCCTCACGTTTTTGCCCAAGCAACGCTGCTACCTCACAATATATATATATTTTGAAATAAAGGTTGTAGACCAGCTCATATATATAATTGCCCTATTCTGTCTCTCTGTCTGTCTGTCCAAGAAATTACGTCATACGCTGAAACCACCTAAACCACGCCCACACAGCTCCAACAGGCCGAACACCCCCCCATACACCCACCCCTCACTCCACCCTCACCCAATCAGCAGCAGCCATGCATCACATCCCCCACACACCCAAACCTTACTCTACCCACACCCAATCAGCAGCGACGACCGCTCAATTAGGACACGCCCACTCGCCGAAACCCTGACAACTTCCTCACCGCACATACACCGCCACTATCACTCCTATCATCACTGCACATACACCGGCACTACCGCTCCTATCGTCACCGCACATACACCAGCACAACCGCTCCCATCATCACCGCACATACACAGGCACTACCGCTCCCATCATCACCGCACGAACACCAGCACTACCGGTCCCATCATGACTGCACATACACCGGCATTACCGCCCTCCTCATCATCGCACATACACCGGCACTACCGCTCCCATCATCACCGCACATACAATCTACACAGGCAAATAAATCAAACCATAGATGTCCATGGATTAAATTATGTGTAATAATGAGAAATCACAAAGGAAAAAAAGTATATATGAAAAAGAGGCACAAAAAGGTTTTGAAAGTTATGAAATCAGCTGACTTCTATCATTAATTAGAAAGCAATCCTGCCACTTAGAGAAAAATTATATCAACTGGTTCAACTGATGTCCTATAAAAAAGGTGTTTCATTACCGAGGTGCCTCACAAGAAACATCTTATGATGGGTAAAGTCAGTGAGCTGTCTCAAGGCCTTTGCAAACTTATTGTTGCAAAATATACTGATGGCATTTCTAAACTACTGAAGGTTCCAATGAGCACTATTGGAGCAATGATCCGGAAACAGCACATTATTTCACCGTCAACCAGCCACGGCCATGTGCTCTCCTCAAAATTTTAGACAGAGAAGTGAAAAAGAATAATCAAAACAGTTGTCCAAGAGAAAAGGACCAGCTAGGGAGAGCTACAGAAAGAATCAGCAGGTTTAATTGTTTCAAAGAAAATAATAACTACTCAACCTCCATGGAATGGATGCACAGTCACTATCCAAGACTCTATTGCTGAACAAAAAGCATGTTCAAGTGCATTTAAAGTTTCCTCAATAACCTTTAGGCCAGGGGTCTCAAACTCAACTGGATGTATGAAAAAAATAATTTGGGGGGCTGGATTGATTGCAGGACTAAGTGACATTTTTATTGGTACCATATTTCTTTTTCTCTACACCTTTGGATCACTGTTCTTAAACATTTTTTGCACTTTTTTGTTTAAATATATATATAAAAATAAAATTTGATGGTAAAAAAAATGTCATGCTTTATTTTCTAGTCTTCTTCTAGTAATGTGCACCATACTTGTCCCCTTTTACTAATGTGCCCTACCTCTGTCCCCATCCTCTAGTAAAATATAGAAGAAAATCCAGCTCACCCCTCTTCACTCCAGAACACACCACTGGCGCACAGAAATGCCCTGACCCGGGCGGGATAACACTTGAAACAAAGGAAATTCCAGCGTCTCTAGGAGGATACCAAAATATTTAAAAGTAAATTATTTTTATTAGATCCTTAAAAACATCCATCAATAAATACAAAAGAGGCACATAGGGACAGGACAGAGGACCTTTCCTACGCATTTCAACCTGTTAAGGTCTTAATCATGGAATGCCATCCTCTAGTAATGTGCCCATCCTTATCCCTTTTACTAATCTACCATGCCCATACAAGTCCTCTTCTTGTAGTAATGTACCCGTAACTGATACTCTTCTTGTAGCGATGTCCCATCCTGGTCCCCTATTGTGCCATTCTACACACACACACACACACACACACACACACACACACACAATCAACGTCCCATCCTGGTCCCCTATTGTGCCATTTTACACACACACACACTAGCAATGTCCCATCCTTGTCCCCTATTGTGCTATTCTACACACACACAAATACATACTAGCATTGTCCCATCCTGGTCACCTATTGTGCCATTCTACACACACACACACCAAAATTTTCTTCTCACCTGTCCTCTGTTCCTTCAGCGTTCTCTACCCTGCTTCTTGCGGGCCACAGGCACACGCCGCCTTGATGATCATGGCCGCTGTCAGCACTTCCTCTAAAATTCAGATGAACATTTTGTATGTGCCCCCATCGTGGTGCAGCCACCATCCTGACTCGGAGTTAATCACTTTCTGTACTATTCCAATCACAGCCACTGGCCACTCATATACAAGCAGCCGACGTCATAAGCTGCTTGCCTCTGATTGGCCTTCAGATGCCACTATAATAGTGCAAAGGGAGCTTGACTTAAAATGTTCAAGCAGTAACGGCAGTGGCCCCTGCACCGACCGCGATAGTGAAGGAGGGTACATGCCTGCGGGCCGCAAGAAGAAGCCTAAGGGGCCGCGTGTTTGAAACCTCTGCTTTAGACTGATCTGTGAAATATTGGTAGAATACAGTCTGCTCATGTTGCGGACGGGGGCCGGGCCGCTGCAGGGGCTGCTCGGATCCGGGTTCGTTACTGTGGTGCGATTGGTAGCCAGACCTAGGCTCATACAGCCTTCCGTCCTCACAACCGTAGGAAAGGGGGTATTTACAGGGGATTAGTTTGTCACTCACGCCACCCGTGGGTTGCGGTGAGAGTTGGTAGCACCGCCGCTGCCTGGTGATGGGACGCCCGGGGCTGATGAAGCGGAGCAGCAGGATGGAATCCCCTCCACGGGTAGGGGAGGTATAGTCCCGGGGCCCAGGTGAACGGGAGTGGTGGCTGCGGAGAGTGTCATGCAGGGTTGGACCGGAGATGGATGGTGTACTCACAGTTCCAAAGAATTGCACACAGAGTCCAGTGGTAAACCAAATTGCCAGTGACCGTTTTCATCCGACGGGTGTACTCGGGGCCCACACCCTGGTGTAGCAAACAGGGGTCCCTTCCTCCTGCACTCAGTGTTTGTGTCTTCAATGGGACGACTCCGCTTGAAACGGGGAAGTCCGCTCCCGGTACTTTGTATGTTGGGAGCTGTGGCCTACGAAATCGGACCCTTGGGATCTCTTTGGTTTCTGTCAGACACCCTATCCCCCGTGTTGGGCTTTCGTTTCGCTCTCTGGGCTTACTGTGGAACAAGGCCTGAAATCTTGTCCACGGCTGGTCAATTGACAAGGGGCTTGAAACCTTCCTCGCCCTAGAGTCCAGGCACCCCGACTGTGCACAGCTGTCAGCACCGGCGGGCTAGAACCCTGCCCCGGTCCACTTAAGGTCTCCCACGACTGGATCTCCTTCGCCAGGGGTCCTACTTGCTGTCTGCCACCAAGTCCGGTAGTCCAGGGGCCGCAACCCCTGACTCAGCTGTCACTTCACACTCCTCCACTTCAACTGTTAGAACTGTTCTCTTGTCTGTCCCAGACTTCACTCTGTTGTGTTCCCACCACTGACACCTCAGGACCCCTAGGTGGGCGCTCCCATCCACCTGGTCCCGCCCACTGGTGTGTCCCTATTGTCATGGGGGGTGACTAGGCTTTACTGGCTGGTGTTGTGCACCTGGGTGTGGGTTTTGTGTTGGTATGCCAAGAAGAATGGAGCCTTGTACCTGAGAGATTTGTACAACCTCTGTGACTACCTGGTTTTACCAGGGCGTCACACTCAGATGAGACCAAAATTTAACTATATGGATGCCATAATACATATCAGGTTTGGAGGCCAAAAGGTACTGCATATCACCCCAAAAGCACCATACCATCAATGAAGTATTGAAGGTGGAACATAATGGATTGGGACTCTTTTTTAGCATACAGCACTGGCAAATTTCATATTATTGAAAGAAGGATGAATGGAGAAATGTACAAAGACATTCTTGATAAAAATCTGCTGCCATCTACCAGGATGATGAAGATGAAATAAGAGTCGATATTTCAGCAAGACAATGATGCCAACCAAACAGCCAAGAAAACTCTCAATTGGTTTCAGAGAAAGAAACTAAAGCTACTAAAATGGCCCAGCCAATCACCTCACCTGAATTTATGAAGGGAACTTAAGCTCAGAGTTCATTGGAAGGAGCCTACGTAGCCTTCAGGGTTTGAAGAGAGTTTGTGTGGAAGAATGGATAAAAACCACACAACTGAGCAATGTACGCAACTAGTTTCTCTATACAGGAGGTGACTTGAAGCTGTCTCTACCAACAAAGGCTTTTATACTATTAAATAAACTTCAGTAAGCATGTGCAATACTTTTTTCCTTTGTCATTCCTCATTAATACACATTACTTAATTTATGTTTAATTACATTATCTGTGTGTATTGGATGAGTTGTTTTCTGCCATCTGGTGAGAAATTCATGTCAATAGCACCTTTAGAAGTATATTTACTTACAAAATTGGTTAGGTGTTCAATATTTATTTCACCCACTGTATATACTTAGAGTAGCACAATCATTTAAAACAGCCACACAATAACACACTAAACCCTAAATTGTACTTAAAATCTTGTATGCTAAAAACTGATTTATGAAAAGAAGAGTATTTCATTAATCATGGTTGTATTGACATGGACTGTTAAAAAGGAGATCACAGAATAGATGACTGATGTGACTAGAGATGCACGGATTCACCAATGGTAGAGTTAAATGGAATTTCCAGTGAAATTCAACACTTTATGAGATGAGAGGATTGCAGAATTTAAAAAAATGCTCAACGTCATTACACACAAGGTTTTGCGTGTTCTAGCACCGGTAGTAACTGGGATAATCAGACCTTGTATAAAAGACTTGTACGTAATCCAGCAGACATTTTAGGGGGATTTTAGGCTAGTTAGAAGATGTTGGAGTTTAGCAATTGGGACAGTGAAACTAAATACTCTAGTCTATACTATGTAGTACAACTGCAATTAAATGACCGTAGGTTGTAGTCTACATACAGAGTTGCAATCAATAGGAAAAGTGAGATAGGATAGTAGCAGCAGTGCCAGTGTGATTAATTACTGAAATAATCTATTAGGTCTTCTGTATTTGTAACCAAATACACATCCTTCTGACAGCCTCCCTGCAGTACAATAGCTCTTTCTTTCACCCCAAATTGAATTTTTAAAACAAATTCACCGAAACCTCAGTCACAAATTTAAATTTCAAATGAGCCACTCATCTCTACTTCTAACATATACAACGCATATTGTAAGGTCAGAATATACAACTGAATTGCTCTAGTGTTGTGAAGAACTCTTGATTCAGGTAATGGTATTTTTTCTTTGCAAAGAATTATCATTCATTATGACAGATATATCAAAAGTATTTCCTTTCTATGAGAAATCAGATTAAAAACCTTACTTTTAGAAAATATGAACAACTCAGCTCATAATTTTTCCTTTTATAGTGTCAGCATCCTTTAAATATAGATTTCTCTTTTAATAAGCAAGTGCCTGCGGCCCTATGAAAAAGCAAGCACATACTCTTCTATATATAAGATATTTATAGGATTCCCATTGGACTATTTCCTTTGAAATGCTAAGAGGTGTAAGGAAACAGGAAAGGTTTTCATTTAAGTGTCAAATCTAAAAGTGCAAAGTGGGACATGTTTATGGAATTTATTCTTCATGTGCTACATATTGGGCATGGTAATAACTTCACCTGCAATTCACAAATATATTTATTTCTTGTTACTTATATAGTATGAACATATTCCACAGCACTGTGAAGAAATGGTGAACACTCAGTCCCAATGGGACTCACAAGCTCTATTCTCTCAGATGCTCTCACAATTTTGAAGGAAGCCAATTAACCTACCTGTATGTTCCTAGCATAGAGGAGGAAATAGTATTGCCTGGAGAAAACCCACAAAAGCACAGTAAGAACATACAAGTTCTATAAAGAAAGTGCCCATGGTCATATTAAAACCTAGAACCTCAGTTCTGCACAGCAAGAAAGCTGTTTTTTTAAGTAAAACTGTATAAAGCAGGTGGAAAATTTAAAAGCCCTGTCTGTAGAGTATAAAAAGGTACCCTTAAAGCCAGTAATCAGAACTTTACAAATCTTACAGCTTCAATGGGTTATTTGTAGAAAAGTAGCATGATCAAAATAAAGAGCTCAAGGATTTCAGTTCTCATTCACTCATGTTTTCAATCAAGTCAAGATGTACCAAAAAGTAGAGAACAGCGGATCTTTTGAAATTTCAATTCACCAGCTTGGCCAAATGTTCGCTAAAAATTTGATTTGAAAGGGATTTGGGTTCATGGTATATGCTCATAAAAGGACACAAAAAAAACTGCTTAAAAACTGATCCTAGCTATTTTTTTTATGGTGTGACTTTGCTGATATACTGCACTGTGGTTGATGAGGCTGCAGATAAACCATTTTGTCCACCATGTCATAAATACTGTAATTTCGGCTACTGCCATGTTTATTGTGGCTTTAGTTTTGGCACACACAGTGGAGTATTGAAACTGCAGGGAGCAGAGATGGTTCTTTTGGTCAGACGTGTTCAACACATGTTCAATTTACAAAAGATTCACTGTGCAGGCAACACAGCTCATTCATATGCCCAATTGTTCAGTTTAATGAGGTCAACTGAGGTTAGGTTACCTGTGAACACAGGTGAAAGACCATGAGAACCTCCTGTCATGACCGTAAATAACCTGAATGACGCCACCACTCATCGCACAGCTCAGTCTCTACCTGAAGCTCACAGCGGGTGGTCATGTTCTATTTCCGCACGATGTCACTTCAAATGTAGCAGAGCTGGAATCGTCATGTGACCTCAGGTGGATTACATTGGACCTGGATTTTTTAGGGATTAATAAATTGGTGAAAGAGGGAGGGTTTTTTGTATTTTATTTCAAATGAAGAATTTTTTCTGTTTTTGTATTTATTTCTTTTTACTTACAGATTGGTAATGGGGGGTTCACATTGACATCTCCAAGTACTAATCTAGGCCTTAGTGGTGGCTGTGTGAGCTGTTGTTAACCCCTTATTGCCCAGATTGCCACTGCACAATTGATAAAGTTCTAGGATTGTCACATCCAATGGATGTGACAATCCTGGGCAGCTGCAGGCTACCTATTTTTAGGCTGGGGGGGCCGATAAGTATGGGTCTCCCCAGCCTGAGAATACCAGTTCCCAGCTGGATACCATGTCTGGGTATCAAAATTCGGTGGGGACCACACGCCATTTTTTAAATTAGTTAGTTAAATATTTTTTTAAAAAAACAAGCCGCATGTGGATCCTCTTATTTTGAACATAGCCAAGATAACACAAATGGCTGGGTGATGCAGCCTGTAGCCGAATACTTTATCTGTACTGGGTATCATAATGTGGGGGAAGACTTTGCCAATTTTTTAATTTATTTATTTTTACACCAATCTAGACGCAGGCACACATAGTGCCTCTGATTGGTTGCAGTCAGAAAAGCTGTGACACAGGGTGGGGGCGCTGTCTGACTACAACCAATCAGAGATGCCAGGACTGACAGTGGGTGGGGAAAGCAGCGCAAATGCATGAAGCTATTTAGCGGCCCCAGAAGTAGAATGAGCAGTCCCGAAAGCAGAAATACAGTGGGAGTTGGTAAGTATAAAGCACTTACTTTATTATTTTCTTTCTTTTTCTTTTTTTTATTTCCCAGGTGGCTGGACGTGGATCGTTACCGAGAGTTCCCTTAGAAAGTTGTAAATGCTGCACCAGACCCTCTGTCATGTATGGCCCATGCTTGACTGCAGGGATAATACACTACGGGTACTGTTGGGCAATTGATGTCACTGTCCTGCTGTCTGCTTCTAATTTTTGGAAACGTGGAGACTCCAAGATACGTCTAAAAGTTGTATCTTGTCTATAGTGGCAGGGTTCTCAGAGCAACAGGCCTACTCTTGTCACTCATCCAATTTTTCTTATGTTAAAAGTCTAGGAAGTTATTGGTTCTGCCACAACTGTGTGGATCCACTGTAAAATGGTTTGAGCTGTTTTGGCAGCTTTTGGGGGCCCATAAAGGTCTTGGCTATGACTTTTAGTTTGCCTCCCATTAAAATCAATTGGTTCAGATGTGTTCATCGAACACAGGTGAAATTGACGAACACGAACCGAACCAAACCTCGAGACGTTTGCTAATCTCTATTCCTGACAGTGTGCAGTGCGTCTGGGTGAGAATTTAGAAGTATGCAGTCACATAAAGTGACTGCAGTCTCATCACAAACTTGGACAACCCCTTTAATGCTCCCAAAGTAAATTAAAACATA
Organism: Anomaloglossus baeobatrachus; assembly: GCF_048569485.1. NCBI lineage: Eukaryota > Metazoa > Chordata > Amphibia > Anura > Aromobatidae > Anomaloglossus > Anomaloglossus baeobatrachus. The sequence goes on from NC_134354.1 coordinate 303,180,237, forward strand.
GTAACCCTTAACTTGTCAGATGGTAGAATAGTTTATTAACATAGCTATATACAGTATATCATAATCATACATGTTATGGACTGTTACATGAGTGAATGATCAGAATCAATAACAGCACAAGAATACATCACCAGAATCACCAGTAGTACAGAAACACATCACCAGAACCACCGCAGTACAGTAATTTATCACCAGAACCCTCATAAGTATGGAAATCATCATCAGAACCACCAGCAGTATAGCAAGTCATCATCAAAATCACCATCAGTAATGAAATTAATCACTAGAACCACCAGCAGTACAGAAACTCATTATCAGAATCACCAGCAGCACATAAATACATCCATAAAAACCTCATCACTACAGAAACACAGCATCACAACCCTCATCAGTACTTGAATGCATTACAAGAACCTCAATGGTAATGTCTGGTCAGACCCATATACATTTGTATCATACAAACCTACAACTCCCAGTATGTTCTTAACAATGGTAAGGAGATACTGGGAGTTGTTATCACTCAGTCACACAGTAACCACAGTACTGATGTGAATTAGAATTAGTCTGTATCACAAATAATCATTTACATTTCGGTACCTTATAGATGACGTTGTCTTTAAATGGAGTTTTTTTTTCTTTTCTTCATCTTTTCCAGACTCCACAATGATTTTTTTACATCTACAAGCTATCTCTGCAGACTTCCATCTTCTCTTGTTTTCTGCAGAACATCCCAGCATTATACCCTTAAAAATAGCAGCATGATTATAATGCTCCTCAACAACAATATCTGCCCTATCCTGTGTCCCTGAAAAAATAATTGCCCCTCATTGTGTTCCCTACACAAAATATGATGTACATACTGTGCCTCTTATGGTACATGCCCTTCACACTGACCTGTCCTTTTGATACTGGGTCCCTTATTTACCCTGTTCTCTAACACTGTGTCCTCTTATACTGTGCCCCCTCATCACATTCCCCTTGCTCGCCATACTGTCCCCTCCTTGCTATGACCTGACACTCTCCTCCCATGCTGACCACTATCAATACCACCCCTCCACACGATCCAGTGTCTATTCTGTGCCCCCACACATTTTTCTGATCCCATACTATCTCCTCACTACCTCTACATCCCCTCTCATGCCTCATAATGTGTCTGCATATATTCGCTTCCTTGCTCTCCAAACTGTGTCCACACCGATCAGCCCTCACTCCTCATACTGTGTCGCCACACATTCTCCACATTTGCTCTCTATACTGTGTCCGTAAACCATCTCATCCCTCATTGCCCATACTGTGTCCTTAAATTCACCACTCTCACTTCCCATTCAGTACTCAAATTTGTTCCCCCTTCACTCCCCATACTATGTCTATACATTCCCTCCTCATTCACTATATGGTGTCTATATACATTCCCCCACTCTCTCGCCTTATACTTGTTCCTCAAATTTCTTCCCCTTCCCCTAACTGCAATAAATATTTGGTGTCTTAAGCTTCACTGGACCACTTACCACCAACGCTGCCAGGCTGTCAGCCGCCTATGCTGCGCCGGTGAGTGACATCAGCAGTATGATCAGCTATCCTGATAACTCTACTGTCATTGCCCTTACCAGGAAGTACCAACAGTCAGGGCTTCAATTGTACTCATGACTGAAGTCGAATTGATCACTGGGAATGAGCATGCTGCACCTTATCCCACCTGGCTGTCGGCTTTACAACCAGCTCAGAAAATGTCCATCTCCCACTATGAAGGTGGTGTGGCAAAATGCACCTGCTGGAGAGGTGCAGTACCTCGTACTGTCGCATCAGCCAGGCTGACAGCACCTCTCTGACAGCTGCGCATGGGGCAAATACCCTGCTTGCCCCCCTGGATACACTTGAATACACACTTTGTTATGTTTTGGGCTGCAATGATCAGTGTGACAGGTTGTGGCTGGAAGATGTCAACATGAAAGTCTAAACTTTGTATAAGAAACAACAGACGATGACTCCAATCAGATAAGATGTAAGCAGTCACTGGATGTAAATATTTATTCCGAACCTATATTGTATGACTCAAAATAATACTATTGTTTGTAAAGCAACCTCCCTTACGCCACATTTTTGTGATATATCCCATTTGCTGCCAGAATTTTTTTTGTTCGGATGGCACATGGATTTAAAATTTCATAGAGCTATTCGCATCTTTATGAAAATAATGTTTCTGAGAATGAGATTTGTGAGACAGAGCGTGTCTGGTTCTGATCCGATTTTGAAGATCAGGATAGGACATACTCAATGGATCTGTGTACTGTCTAAGAAAAAAAATCAGGCAACACATCGACACTTCACATGAATATAGGAATGTAACCTTATTTTGTTTAGCACAATCCATTAATATATAGTGTACTTTCTTTTCATACTGTATGTAGAGTTGTCCTAAATTACATTGTTTTCGTTTTATTATGAATAACACTGTACCTTATTATATAGCATCATCTTTAGATATATATGGTGCCATCCTTTATTATATAGCATCTTTATATACAGCACCATCTCATTATTACATAGCATAATTTCTTGTTATGTATAGCACTTTCTCTAAAGGCCCCGTCACACACAACGAGATCGCTAACGAGATCGTTGCCGAGTCACAGTTTCTGTGACGCAGCAACGATCTCGCCAGCAATCTCGTTATGTGTGACACCTACCAGCGTTCAGGCCCCTGCTGTGAGATCACTAGTCGTTGCGAATGGTCCGGACCATTCTCTTCAAAGGCGATGTCCTGCTGGGCAGAACGCATCGCTATGCTTGACGCCTACCAACGACCTCCTAACACGGTCCCAACGCCCGCCGAGATCGTTATAGAGGTCGCTGATCGTTACTGCGTTGTTGGTAAGGTCTGTCTGTGTGACATCTCACCAGCGACCTCCCAGCGACTTACCAGCGATCCTTATCAGGTCGTATCGTTTTTGGGATCGCTGGTTATTTTTTCTTATCACAGAGCCCTCTTTTTATTACATAGACGTTTATCTAGTATTTATCTAGTTATATAGCATTATCTTACTAGAAGACCAGTCCATGAGCTCCTCCATTAAAAAAGAATCCTTTTCATCAGCAGGCAGTCATTTCACTTTATATTTAAAAAGAGAAAACGCTATGAAATAAAGACTATAGATGAGCAAACCTGTTCTATAAAGGATCACCAATATCAAATTGGGTATGAGCCTCAGCCTGTTCAGTTCAGGCTCGGTAACACAAGCACTTTCCCCAAAAGTCGTCAATGTTCGTTTTTGTTCAAAAACACGATCGCATTTTCCAAAAATGCTTTTCGAAAAACATGGGGGATGTGTTTAATGAGCGGAGGGGATGGGGACCCGGGAGAAAACAGAGGTGTGCAGCACCTTTTTTTGCTTACCTTTGTTTGCGAATGTTCCTGCAGCCAATCACGACACAGCAAACATCCACAAGGTTCTGAGAGAAGGGCTTATGTCATTGGCTGCCTGTGACATGTCCCACTCCATATAAAATGAGGACATGTGGCGTCGGCGCCATTTTGTGAATGTTAAAGATTAGGGAAGATGCTGCTGCAGCTGCTGCTACTGCCAGTGCTATTAGACAGTTAGCTTAACTAGGGAATTTATTAATGCGTAGTTGAGATAGATAGGAGAAGATAGTGTAGAATAGAGACATGCAGTGTAGGGAGAGGTGTGTACCAGAAATTTACATTTCATGATAGAAATAGGGATTGCTACTTGTGCCTGCTAAAGAGTTGCCAGTGAATAAACTAAATAGGTATTGCTACTTAGTACAGTCTGCTCCAAACTACCCAGTAAACAACATTAGTAGGTAATGTTACTTAGTAGTGTCTGCACTAAATTTGCTAGTGAAGTATCTAAATAGGTCTTGGCACTTTTCAGTGCCTGCTTCAAATTACACAGTGAACCACATTTCTAGGTATTGCTACTTAGTAGTGACTTTCTCTAAATTTTCTAGTGAACTAGCTAAATAGGTCTTTGCATTTTTAACTGCCTGCTCCAAATTATGAAGAGAACCACATTTCTAGGTATTGCTACTTATTACTGCCTGCTCCAAATTACCCAGTGAACATCATTTCTTAGCACTGTTACTTAGTAGTTCCTGCTATAAATTTGCTAGTGAACTTGCTAAATAGGTTTTACCACTTTTCAGTGCCTGCTCCAAATTATGATCACATTTCTAGGTATTGTTTGTCTATAGTGCCTACTTTAAATTTGCTAGTGAACTGGGTAAATATGGTAGGTCTTGGTACTTTTCAGTGCCTGCTCCAAATTATGCAGTGAACCAAATTTCAAGCTATCACTTCCTGTCCAATTAACCCAGTGAACAACATTTGTAGTTATTGGTACGTTCTACTGCCTTCACAATATTGCCATCTCAGGCAAGAAATAAAGAATTTATCTTTTGTGTCAGGTGTCTGACAGGTGTGGGCAAAAAGTTGCAATATATCTGTTTGAAAAGGAAAGGGTATATCAACCATGAGTGGTAAATCACGACAAGGTTGTGGTGGAAGGGTGAATAGGTGGGGTGTTTGAGGTGTATGTGTGGGACATTCTAATGTTAGTCAAAGCTCTACTGAGAAAACACCAGCTCATCCTATCCCAAGAGAAATGAGAACAACTTCTGTTACTGGATTTCATTGGCAGCAGCACATTACTTCAACTTCAAAATGAGGGTGATGAACAGCATGTTCTAGAGTGGATGGCAAGCGCTGCATCATGGGGCCTCTCATCCTCTTCCAGCAACTCAACATCACACACAGTTTATTCCTCAGAGGTGCCACCCCAATTACTCTTGTTTCCTGAAAAATTCACAGCAAAAAAGCAACAATGTTTTACCGTTTCAGGCCACAGAAACAAATGCACTCCAAGGATGCAGCAAAACTCCTTAATAAAGATGGAGGTAACAGGTGCAAAATGCTAATGGAGCAACCACTCACACACTGCCACTTCATAAAGGGGGTGATTGCGTAGTATTAAAATTGCACGCAAATGGCTTGTATAGGGCACCGTTCACACATGTAGGTGCACAGTGTCTGGCTTACAGCCTGTTGATAACGCCCATACTATTAGACTAGGCGGGCTACCCAGCACTATATACGTGCATCACAAAGGAACAGAGACCCTAGTTTACAAGGCCTACATTAACCCCTTCAGCCCCCGGGCACTTTCCGTTTTTGCGTTTTTGTTTTTTGCTCCTTTTCTTCCGAGAGCCGTAACATTTTTATTATTCCGTCAATCTTGCCATATGAGGGCTTGTTTTTTACGGGACGAGTTGTTCTTTTAAATGAAACCATAGGTTTTACCATATAGTGTACTGTAAAACAGCAAAAAAATTCCAAGTGTGGAAAAAAAGTGTGATCGCACAATAGTTTTTGGGATCTTTTATTCACCGTGTTCACTTTATGATAAAACTGATGTATCTATGTGATGCCTCAGGTCGGTGCGAGTTTGTAGACACCAAACATGTGTAGGTTTCCTTGTATCTAAAGGGTTAAAAAAAATTCACAAGTTTGTCCAAAAAAAGTGGCGTACGTTTTGCGCCATTTTCCGAAACCCGTAGCGTTCTCATTTTTCGGGATCTATGGCTCAGTGATGGCTTATTTTTTGCGTCTCGCGCTAACATTTTTAATGGTACTATTTTTGCACACAGATGCTACGTTTTGATCGCCTGTTATTGCATTTTGCGTAAAACATGCGGCGACCAAAAAACGTAATTTTGGCGTTTGGAATTTTTTTGCCACTACGCCGTTTACCAATCAGATTAATTGATTTTATATTTTGATAGATTGGGCTTTTCTGAACGCAGCGATACCAAATATGTGTATATTTATTTATTTTTTAACCCTGTAATTTTCAGTGGGGTGAAAGGGGGGTGATTTGGACTTTTAGGTTTTTTTTTTTTTTATTTTTTAAAACTTTTTCTTTACTTTTTTTTTTTATTTTACTAGTCTCCCAAGGGGGCTATTGCGATCAGCAATCCGCTCGCTGATCGCTATCTGCTGATCACAGCTATAGAGCTGTAAACAGCAAAAATAGTCACTTTCTTTTTCCCTCTGCTCCCGGCCGTGGAAAAACGAAAGTAAAACTTCGTAGCTGCAGGCGTCATCACATGACCCTGTGCTACGATGGCAACCACTGATAGTCACGTGATCACGCACGTGACTTCCGGTGGGGGCGGCGGTAAGTAAAAAACATGGCCGCGCGCATTTAGATCTTGCTACCAGACTTTGGCAGCAAGATTTAAGGGTTTAATGGCCGCGGGTGGAAGTGATTCCACCTGCGGCTAGCAGGCACACATGTCAGCTGTTGAAAACAGCTGATATGTGTGCCGACCGCCGCCGCCTGCCCGCTGCAGGGGGCGGGGCTTTACGGGACACGATCCATGCCGGATAGATCCGTCCAAGGTCGTGAAGGGGTTAATGGGCCTGGCTGCATCCTGTATAAAGATATAAGTGTAATAAAAAATATATGATATATATTTTTATACACGGTATATATAAGGTATTAGTTGATATTTTGGCCAAAATACGGATGCTCACAACCCACATCAAGGATCCTCATGCTTGTGAGTCCCTATACTAAATTTAAAAGCTAAGCCACAAAAAGAGGAATTACATTTTCCCTGAAAAATTCACAGCAAAAAAGGCAACAATGTTTTACCTGTCCAGGCCACAGAAACAAATGCACTCACAGGATGCAGCAAAACTCCTTAATAAGGATGGAGGCAACAGGTACAAAACACTGATGGAACAACCATTCACACACTGCCACTCCATGGAGGGGATGATATCTTAGTATTAAAATTGCACACACATGTAGGTGCACAGTGTCTGGCTTACTGATGATGCCCATACTATTAAACTAGGCAGGCTGCCCAGCACTATATATGCGCACCACACAGGAGTGGAGACCCTAGTTTACAAGAGGTACCTTAATGGTCCTGGCTGCATCCTGTATAAAGATATAAGTTCAAAAAATGTATATGATATATACATGAGGTATTAGTTGATATTTTGGCCAAAATATGGATACTCACAACCCATGTCAAGGGTCCTAATGGTGGTGAGTCCTTACACTAAATTTAAAAGCTAAACCACTAAAAGAAGAATTAAATTTTCCCCCAGAATTCAGAAAAATTTTACCTACCCAGGCCACGGAAACAAATGCATTTACAGGATGCAGCAAATCCCTTAATAAAGATGGAGGCAACAGGTGCAAAACACTGATGGATCAACCACTCACACACTGCCACTTCATGGAGGGGATGATTGCTTAGTATTAAAATTGCACACAAATGGCTTGCATAGGGTGCTGTTCATGCATGTAGGTGCACAGTGTCTGGCATACAGCATATTAATGATGCCCATACTATTATATTAGGAGGGCTGCCCAGCACTATATACAGTGGGTGCAGAAAGTATTCAGACCCCTTTCAATTTTTCACTCCTTGTTTTGTTGCAGCCATTTGGTAAATTAAAAAAAAAATCGTTTTTTTCTCTTTAATGTACACTCTTCACCCCATCTTGACAGAACACCCCTCCCCCCCCAAATGTAGAGATTTTTGCAAATTTCTTAAACAAACAGATTGAAATATCACATGGTCATAAGTATTCAGACCCTTTGCTCAGTATTGAGTAGAAGCACAATTTTGAGATAGTACAGCCATGAGTCTTCTTGGGAATGATTCAACAAGTTTTTAACACCTGGATTTGGGGATCCCCTGCCATTCTTCCTTGCAGATCCTCTCCAGTTTCATCTGGTTGGATAGTGAATGTTGGTGAACAGCCATTTTCAGATGTCTCCAGAGATGCTCAATTGGGTTTAGGTCAGGGCTCTGGCTGGGCCAGTCAATAATGGTCACAGAGTTGTTCTGAAGCCACTCCTTTGTTTATTTAGCTGTGTGCTTAGGGTTATTGTCTTGTTGGTAGGTGAACCTTCGGCCAAGTCTGAGGTCCAGAGCAGTCTGGAAGACGTTTTCTTCCAGGATATCTCTTTACTTGGTCACATTCATCTTTCCTTCAATTGCAACCAGTCATCCTGTCCCTCCAGCTGAAAAATACCACCACGGCATGATGCTGCAACCACCATATTTCACTGTTGGGATTGTATTGGGCAGGTGATGAGCAGTGCCTGGTTTTCTACACACATACCGCTTAGAATTATCAACAAAAAGTTCTATCTCATCAGACCAGAGAATCTTATTTTTCATAGTCTGTGAGTCCTTCATGAGCTTTTTTCAAACTCTATGCAGGCTTTCAAATGTCTTGCACTGAGGAGAGGCATCCCTTGGGCCACTCTGCCATAAAGGCCCGACTGGTGGAGGGCTGCAGTGATAGTTGACTTTGTGGAACTTTCTCTCATCTCCATACACCATGAAATTTATTGGGCGATTCATGGATCAAAAACCTAGTGTGAATTTTGCCTTTAAGTTGCTTGTTAGAGAACAGCAAGTTGTGCAGCAAGTACTGAAGCATTGAACAGTTGGACATATGCATTCAAAAATTTATAGAAGGTCACATTAGATTCACCTGAAAAGGTTAGAGTGCATTTTAAGGTACCGTCACACTTAGCGACGCTCCAGCGATCCCACCAGCGATCTGACCTGGCAGAGATCGCTGGAGCTTCGCTACATGGTCGCTGGTGAGCTGTCAAACAGGCAGATCTCCACAGCGATCAGCTACCAGCCACCAGCGACCCGTGTAATGACGCTGTGCTTTGTAACCATAGTACACATCGGGTTACTAATCAAAGCGCTTTGTTTATAGTTACCTGATGTGTACCTTGGCTACGTGTGCAGGGAGCAGGGAGCCGGCTTCTAGAAGCTGTGGACGCTGGTAACCAAGGTAAATATGGGGTAACCAAGCAAAGCCTTTGCTTGGTTACCCGATGTGAACCTTGGTTACCAGTGTCCGCAGAAGCCGGTTCCCTGCTCCCTGCACATTCAGATCGTTGCTCTCTCGCTATCAAACACAGCGATGTGTGCTTCACAGTGAGAGAGCAACAACCAAAAAATGGTCCAGGACATTCAGCAACAACCTGTGACCTCACAGCAGGGGCCAGGTCGTTGCTGGATGTCACACACAGCGACATCGCTAGCAAGATCGCTGTTGTGTCACAAAACCCGTGACTCAGCAGCGATGTCGCTTAGTGAGACGTGGCCTTTAGGATCATTCTGAAATTTTATCTGAAAGCCAAACATCACTAACTTTGTGAGTAGTAGTTGACACATGAGTAGTGATGAACAAACCTGAACTGTAAAAGTGTGTCCGAATGCGGGACCCACACAAAGATTTTACCTGTATGTCTGGTTCCTGTTTCGGTTTGGTCGCCCAGATAATAAAAAAAGGAAGCAAAATGGCAAAATGATTAAATGGTTAAAGCAGGACATGCTTACCAGTCCCCACACGAGCATCTGTCACACTGCTTCTGCATCTACTCATTATATCTCATGTATAGTCACAGCTTCCCCTGGCCATCGTCTGTGACAGGCTGCAGTCAGACTCCAGGCATGCTGGTGTCTTTGATTGGTTGCCCTCATAGAGGCTGTCTGGGTCCCCAAATGGAGTGTTCAAATAAGAAGAAAAAAATAAAAACTGACGTATGATCCCCATATATTCATGCCCAGCACAGAAAAAGCAAACGATTTCTGGCTGCGGTCCCCAGCTATGTGTGTGATTTTGGCTGTGTATCAGAATAAGAGGGAACCCATGCGGCTTCTTTTAAAGCGTATGGTCTCCCCCCAATTTTGATTCTCAGCCAAAATAAAGTTGGGGGCTGGTATTGTCAGACTAGGGAGGCCCATGATTATTTGCCCCCAGCCTAAAAATAGCAGCCCGCAGCAGCCCAGAATTGTTGCATCCATTAGAAGTGAAAATTCCAGCTCTTTACCTGGCTCATCCCAATTGCCCTGGTGCGGTGGCAATTGGGGTAATATAAGGGGCTAATGACAGTTAAGATTTGTCAAAAATCACAGCTGGCACTAAGCCATGGATTAGTAAAGGGTAGGGACTAGGGATCTATGAGGCCCCCCAATTACTAATTCTGTAGGTAAAAAGAACCAAACACACAAAAATCGTTTGTAAAAAGCCCCTTCTTTCTCCAATTTATTAACCCCTAAAACACACAGGTCTGATGTAATCCATACCATAAGGTTCCATGATGATCCTGCCTCTGCTACATAATGAAATCGCAGAGGGCGGGCACATAGAGAACATGACAGCCCGCTACAGCTCCAAACAGACACTGACTGAGCCACAGCTCTGAGACTCTGTCAGGTGGAATACTGTGGGAATCTCCAGCTGTGACCATAGGTAAACTCAGTGATGGCATTGTTCACACCTGCGGCTTAGTCAGTGTCTGCCTGAATCCACATCAGGCGGTCATGTTCTCTAACGTGCACTGCCCACGCACTGAGACTTCAATATATAGCAGAGCCAGGATCATTGCGGGATGTCATGGTGTGGATTACATTGGACCTGGATGTTTTGGGGGTTAATAAATTGAAGAAGGAGGGTGTTCTTTTTAAATATAGGATTTTTCCTCTGTGTTTTGTATTTATTTTTACTTACAGGATTAATAATGGGGGAGTCTCCTAGATCCCTCCCCATTACTAATCAAGCGCTTAGGGGCAGCTGTGATTTTTGACAAACTTCAGCTTTCATTAAGCTCTTATATTACCCTAATTGCAATCGTACCAGGGCAATCGGGATCAGCCAGATAAAGCGCCGGAACTATTGCATCTAATAGATGCAACAATTCTAGGGCAGCTGCAGGATGATATTTTTAGGCTAGGGAGAGGGGCTATAACCTTGGGTCTCCCTGGCTGAGAATACCAGCCCCCAGTGGGCTATATCTTGGCTGGGTATTACATTTTGGGGGGAGTGCACATCATTTTTTAGCTCCAACATAGGAAAAGTAAACAACCCCATCAGAAAGAATGTAACCTGTAAATTACCTAATATATCTACTGTATCTTGTTAATAAGTTTTGCAGAATTGGAATCTATCACTATCTGGTCATCATATGGTGGTAATATCGGTCTTAGTTTTTGGGATTTTATTCACTAACATTATTGCCATTGGCCATTTTGTTATTGTTCCTATTTAGCCATTATTATTTGGGCGCATTAACAGAGTTGTATTCATGGTTACCTAGGCTTAGGCGGGCTTTGCACGTTGCAACATCGGTAACAATGTGTTACCGATGCTGCAGCGATAGTCCCGCCCCCGTCGCACGTTCGATATCTAGTGAAAGCTGCCGTAGCGATTATTATCGCTACGGCAGCTTTACACGCACATACCTGCCGTGCGACGTCCCTCTGGCCGGCGACCCGCCTCCTTCCTTAGGGGGCGGGTCGTGCGGCGTCACAGTGACGTCACACGGCAGGCGTCCAATTGTAGCGGAGGGGCGGAGATGAGCAGGATGTAAACATCCCGCCCACCTCCGTCCTTCTCATTGCAGCCGGCGGCAGGTAAGTTGAAGTTCCTCGCTCCTGCGGCTTCATACACAGCGATGTGTGCTGCCGCAGGAGCGAGGAACAACATCGCACCTGTCGCTGCACCGGCATTATGGAAATGTCGGAGGCTGCAGCGATAATACGATAACGACGCTTTTGCGCTCGTTAATCGTATCATCTAGGATTTACACACTACGACATCGCAAGTGACGCCGGATGTGCGTCACTTTCGATTTGACCCCACCGACATCGCACTTGCGATGTCGTAGTGTGCAAAGCCGCCCTTAGGATCACCCCCTGTACAGGCTCGTAGCTACATCTCTGCTTATGCATTATAGCTTTGCACCGCCATGCATCAAGGTGGTGATTAATTCACTACTGTTCACAGATTCCAACCTCCCTCAGCTGCGAACATGCAAACCATATACTACTTGCACACTAATAAAAACACTTGGCCCTAGACCAAACACTGACAAGAACAGATCTAGTCTACGTATTATCATCAAGTGTATATTTTCAAAGATAGTTCTCAACAAATATAGCAATAAACGATACAATCCTTGCCTAGTAGATAAACTGAACAATTAGAAGTGCATTTTGTACAATTTTCTCTGAGAACATTTATGTTTACATTTAGTTGCTCACTAGTAGAAAAAGGAGAAACTTTGAATGTCCAATCTACCTCAGGGTTTTAAAGACGGGATATCTCTGAAAATTGTTTCTATTCAAAACAGCTTCACTTTCTTTCTGGTCAAATATGGTACAGAAGTCTTGCTCAAATTCTGGGACACTTCGAGCTGTCATTATTAGAAATGAGCGAGTACTGTAATATTCGTAAATACTACACTCGAAAAGAGTACTTTGTACGCATTTGTACTTTGTATTTGCTCCAAATAGTGAGTACAATGCAAGTCAATGGGAAATGCGAGTAATTTTCTGCAGGTTCCAACAAAAGAGGTCTGGGGGCCTTAGAAAAAGGCAGAAATTGATGGGAAAGTGATAAAACTGAATGGGGAGAGCCTGGAGAATATGCCTGTATCATTTCTAACTCACATATGGTTTCCGGGAATAAGTATGTCACAGTATTATGCCACTTTTACAAATGCACAAGAACACCTACTAAACCTAACCTAAATTGCTTTTACAGGCCAAAAAGGTTAAGAAACAGCTTTTCCTGCATAACCACTTGTATATAAGGCTAAATAAACGGGAAAAAAAATATCCCTTTTAGCGTTTGTTCACACGTAGTGTTTTGTCATTTTTTTGGTCCCTCTGTCATACATAATTTCTAGTTAGTTATTCCCCAGCACTTTACAAGGCCAGCCAGAATGTACCCGTTGGTATGCTGCTTTTTGACCTGAGGGGCATCAAGTGGACCTGTAACATACGTTTTGGAGGGACTGCTGTTACTTATACATTTGGATGGTCCCTCCCTCATTGAGACTCAGAGAGTGGAATACATATTCCATAGCAGTTTTCAACGCGCCCATTATAGCATTGGGCTTTACCCTTCTCCTCCTCCTCCATGTCATTCTGCAGCCCTCAATTCAAGTTTTCAGAGAACCTGCAGGTGTCAGGAAACAAGAGTTTGGTGAGGGCCCTGAGGTGGCCCAGTAACATACTGTATGTTTGGTAGGGACTGCTCTTACTTATACATTTAAAGCTGGAGAGGAAAAAAGCGCAATAGGGTCTTACCCAGGAACGCAGAATAAAAATAATAAGGGAATGTGCTCACCTTATTGGGTTGTGAAACTCACAACCAGATATTAAGCTTGTAACCAGCTGCTGCAGAGTCCACATGCTGAAGAAGCCAAAAAGCCACTGAGGAACACTGTTAATGTGGAACTATTACAGTGCTGTTGAAGATACGGCATATATCTAGGAGAGGTATAATGCAAAGTGGTTTAATTCTACGCGTTTCGAAGTGTACCCCACGTCTTCCACAGGAAATCCACCAAAACGACATTATTTGATCATATTGGTGGATTTCCTGAGGAAGAAATGGGGTACACTTTGAAACACATAAAATTAATCCACATTGCATTATACCTCTCCTAGATGTATGTCGTATCTTCAGCAACGCAGTAATAGTTCCACATTAACAGTGTTCCTCAGTGGCTTTTTGCTTATATATTTCAGCGGTCCCTCCCTCATTGAGACTCAGATAGTGGAATACATATTCCACAGCAGTTTACAATGCGCCCATTGTAGCTTTTGGCTTTACCCTCCACCTCCTCCTCCTCTTTCATGTCATTCTGCAGCCCTCAATTCAAGTTTTCAGAGGCCTGTAGGTGCCAGGAAACCTGAGTTTGGTGAGGGCCCTGAGGTGGTCAGTAACATACGTTTGGGAGGGACTGCTATTACATATACATTTGGAAGGTCCCTACCCCATTGAGACTCCGATAGCATGGAATATATATTCCATAGCAGTTTACAATGCACTCATTGTAAGGGGTCACAGCCTGTCTTGTGTCGTCCACAACAGCCCCATTAATACTTTGCTAGTGGGCTTGCCAAATACAAAGCAGTACTACTAGCATTTTGGGCTGCCTTGTACAAAGTACTCACTGGTACTTTTTCCACAATATTTTTGGGGTCAAAGTTTGCTTGGCTTGGGCCATCAACATCTGAAAATATGTCACCAAAACCCAAAATAACAAAAAAGGGACAGGGATATGGACATGGTCAGTGGTGGGCGACAAGGAAATGAGTTTGTGTCAGGTCAGAAAGAAGCTTGATGCATCCACTATGTTCCTTGCCAAATTTCCCAGTCTGGAACTTAAACGTTTCTGAAAGCCAGAAGAGCGAGAACAGATTCTGTCTTAGATGGCAGACAACAAGGCCGCTTCAAATTTCTCAAGCAGCAACAAATCTTCCACAAACACACAGTCTACTGTGTATACACAGAAGGCTGGACCAGACAATCCTTATCCTAGTCCTTCTTCCTCCCCCCCCATCAGTCATAGGAGACATATGACCAAAATCTTGGCCAGTCTGAGGATCTGTTTCGTACGTATCCTTTGTTTGGCTCTGGCCTCTCACTGTGCAGCACTGAAGAGGGATGGGAGAAGGTAGTGTGCGTTGATGCACAAGTATTTGAGGACCTACAGCCAGACGTTAATGCACAAGTATTTGAGGTCCTACAGCCAGACGAAAGCCACTTTGAGAAACCTGATTTACTGTCTCTAGAGGTGGAGAGGGATGATGATGAGACCCAATTGCCATCACGTCAGCCTACAATCTAAATTGGGAAGGAGGAGGAGATAGAAGACGAGGTGGTCGATGATGAGTCCACTGATCCTACCTGGACCGTTGACTTCATAGCCAGCACAGCAACACAGAGGAAAATGGATATGTAGCACCAACACAGGCACCAAGAGGTAGTGGTTTACCAAGAGTGAGAACTGGGTCAATTGTTCCGAAGAGCACCCCCATTGTGGCCCAAGTCAGAGCAAGGGGGCATTCATCCGCTGTCTGGAAGTTTTTTTCAGAGAAAAAAAATTGTAATCTGTAACATATGCCATACCACGTTGATCAGAGGCCATGACAAAGGCAACCTGAGCACCACCAGTATGCGGAACCACATGGCAGCCAAGCACCCAAGATCTTGGTGCGAAAATCTCCCGCTCGAGCATCTTCTCCGAGCAAAGAAGGCGCAAAAGCGAAGCCCCGCCCCCAACAAATGGAAGTGCTGAAGAGTACCAAGGGGGGACGGGAAAAAGATGTCTGCGACCGATGGAGCTGTTGGAGGAGTGGCGGTTGCAGCTCCCGCCGCGCCCTTAGATGGAAACGGGATAGCATCTGCTCTGGTCGCAGGAGCGGGGGGGCCGCGGGCCCAGCGGTCGCCCAGGTGATGCCGTTCTCCTTGCCTTATGTGCCCGGTGCTACCTGGCTACCGCAGTACGACGGGAAGCCTGATGCTTTACAGGTGTTCTAGAAAAAGATCAGCCCGGTCATCGATTTATATCCTTTGGCTGATAGACAGCGGGCAGCAGTAGTGCTGGGGCAGCTAACCGGCGCGGCTGAGCAGGAGGCGGAGACCTGGACCGATGCGGACCGGGCCTCGGTGACTACCATTTTTGAGAAACTACAAATCGCTTTTGAGACCCGCACTGAAGCGGAGCTGAGGATGCAGTTTTATCAGTGCTGACAACAGCCTGTGGATAATGTAAGAAATTATGCCCTGCGCCTGCTAACAGCCCTCCGTACACTGAAGCAGGTGGACACTATTAACGATGTGGACAGTAATAAGATGCTAGTGGAGCAATTCCTGCAGGGACTGGGGTCCATGGAAGACCGCAAGCAGCTTCGGCTGTGGGCCTTAGAACACCCCAATCTGGACTTTGCAGTGCTGAAAGAGCGGGCCATCAAGGCCCTGCAGGCCCCAGCGCCAGACGCTCCTGAGGCGGCCCTGTGGCCGCTGAGACCGCTCCTATCACGGTGGCGCCTCCACCTCCGGCTCTACCAACTCCTGCTGCACCCATCGGGATGATTGAGGAACTAGCCGCCCAGGTCCGCCGCATGGATGGAGACCTAGCCAAGATCCTCGCCGCACTCCAGCTTCCGACAAGAGTCAAGCCCCCAGGAGGGGTCCAGCTCACTGACAGCCCGGAGGACGTTCTCTGGATGCAGCGGAGAAAGACCAATGACTCACGGTATGGGCCTCCTATCTGTTACAGGTGCAGCAAGCCTGGCCACTACTCTAGGCGGTGCCCGTTAAACGAGCAACCCCTGGGGCCAAGGGCCAATCCTCAGGAGTAGACACCAACGGCCCCCTTGATTGGCGAGACCGGTACGTTGGAGCTTGCCCCATCATCCCCCTGGCAGTGGACGGTATCCCGCTCATGGCCCTCTTGGACACAGGATCACAGGTAACAACCATACCATACACACTGTACCAGCAGTATTGGGGTACTGACGAACTTGCCCCCTCTGATGATAGTCTGACCCTGATTGCAGCCAATGGACTCCCGCTAACCCAGGTGGGCTATAAGCAAGTGACCCTGACTGTGGGACGTGCGGAGTTAAATAATCAAGGGATGATTGTGGTCATGAATGAACCCAGTGATCACACCCCGAAAGTAATCTTGGGGACCAACGTAATGGAACATTGTATGAGTGAAGTGCTGAGTCTGTTGCAGTAGTTGGCCGCCACCGCAGGAGGAGGCCAACAGAGGGCTGTGCAGTGTGAGATCCGGACCCTGCTGTATCGGCAACAAGTGAGCTCGACTGGCGGAGAGATTGGTGGAGTGAAGGTGATGGATGTGGCCCCCTTAGTAGTGCCACCCCGGAGTGAAATAATGATCTGGTGCAGGGCAGCAGTAGGCCCCCAGGGGCGCGACTACCAAGCGATGGTGGAACCCACGCCTTCTGAACACTGGCCCATGGTGATGGTGGCCAGAGGGGTGGTTGATGTCAAAAAGGGGGGAGTGCCTGTAAGGGTGCTGAATTGTGGAGAGGAGGAAGTCAGCTCCCCCGCTATGCTACCCTCGCCAAGTTGCTCACTTTAGACCCTCACACCATTCACAAAGCTGTCCCTCCTGCCTAGGCATCCTCTGTCAGTAACCATACACCCGCTGCAGAGTTAGAGGGGTGGTGCCAGGAACTACACGTAGGTACTGAAACCACACCCACGCATCACAAAGAGGGAGTATACAGGGTAGTGCAAGAGTATGAGCAGGTTTTCAGCAAGCACCCATTAGATTTCGGGAGGATTAAGGGGATTCAACACCATATCCCCACAGGCCTACACCCACCTATCAAAGAGAGGTAAAGGCCCATTCCTCCAGCACACTATCAATGCGCTAAAGACATGTTGAGGAACATGAAGGAGGCAGGGGTCATTCGGGATAGCTGTAGTCCCTGGGCAGCCCCACTGGTGCTGGTCAAGAAGAAGGATGGCACCATGAGAATGTGTGTGGATTACCGGAAGATCAACCAGATCACGCATTAAGATGCCTACCCTCTCCCCCGTATCGAAGAGTCGCTAGCTGCACTGAGAACTGCTAACTTCTTCTCTACCCTTGATCTTACTAGCGGGTACTGGCAGGTAGCGGTTGCGCTAGAGGACCGCAAGAAGACGGAATTCGCCACTCCCATGGGACTCTGCGAGTTTAACAGCATGCCGTTCGGGCTGTGCAATGCCCCTGGAACCTTCCAACGGCTCATGGAGTGCTGCCTGGGACATCTCAACTTTGAAACGGTCCTCCTGTACCTGGATGATGTGATCGTATACTCCCAGACGTACGAGGCTCATCTGGAACACTTGGCTGAAGTGTTCGCATCCCTAGCCAAATATGGGATGAAGTTGAAGCCCTCTAAGTGCCACCTACTGAAACCCAGGGTACAGTACCTCGGACATGTGGTGAGTGCGGAAGGCGTCGCCCCAGATCCTGAGAAGATCACTGCCATTCAGGATTGGCCGAGACCTACCACGGTGAGAGAGGTGAGGCAGTTCCTGGGCCTGGTGGGCTACTATCGACGCTTCATTAAGGGGTATATGAAGATGGCCGCCCCATGCAAGACCTCCTCGTGGGACAGACCAAGGGTGGAAGGCCCTCTGGAACCCCGTTGGCATGGGAAACGAAACACGAAGAGTCTTTCTGCCAGCTGAAGATGGCCTTGACAGGGGAGGAGATCCTGGCATACCCCGACTATAATCTCCCATTCATCCTCTACACCGATGCCAGTAATATAGGCTTGGGGGCCGTCCTGTCCCAGGTCCAGAACGGAAGGGAAAAGATGATCGCCTACGTCAGCAGAAAACTCCGGCCCACGGAGAGGAACCCTGAGAACTACAGCTCCTTCAAGCTTGAGTTCCTAGCCCTGGTGTGGGCCATTACTGAGCGATTCTGCCATTACCTCGCAGCAGCTAAGTTCATCGCCTATATGGACAATAATCCATTAACCCATTTGGACACGGCCAAGCTGGGCTCGTTGGAACAGCAGTGGGTGGCCAGGCTGTCTAATTATGACTTCACGATCAAATACCGAGCCGGCCGCAAGAACACCAACGCGGATGCGCTATCCCGGATGCCCCACCTATCGGATGAGGGGTCAGAAGGCGATGATCTCGAAGAAATCGAGCTCCCCGCATTTCACCGGCCACCAGTCGAGAGGTTGCATGTTCAGCAGCAGCAGGCGAGCCTGGACCCGCTACCCAGTCAGGGATGGCAAGAAGCCCAAGACCAAGCGCCTGCCATCCAACTGGTCAAGACCATGATTGAACAAGGTTCCACTGGACTGGACCCCGCTGCTCCGCCCGAGGCCCAACGGCTGTGGAAAGAACGAGCCCGGCTGCATCTGGACCAGGGGACACTGTATCGGGAACTGATCAACTCGAAGACCCATGAGAAGGTTTGTCAGCTGGTGGTTCCCCAAGCTAGTGCGCCCACAGTTCTACGGGCTTACCATGACGGGGCCGGGCACTTTGGGTGGCAGAAGCTGGAGATGCTGCTGAAGGAGCGATTCTATTGGAGTGGGACGCGAGAGTCTGTAGAGGCCTGGTGCCGAGAGTGCGGTTCCTGTGGACTGAGAAGAAGGGACGAGGCCAGCGAGAAGGCCCCTCTACGCCCAATCATCACTCATCAGCCGCTGGAGTTGGTCGCCCTCAACCACGTGAAGCTCACCCCTAGCCGAAGTGGGTACACCTACTCCCTAACTATTGTAGACCACTATTCAAGATTCATGGTGGTTGTCCCAGTCAAGGACCTGACTGGCTGTACCGCCGCTAGAGCATTCCAGGGTTATTTTTGCCGGCCGCACGGGTACCCGGAGAGGGTCGTCACAAATAACATCCAAACACCCCACCCCCATCAGACAGGGACACCAGCAAAACAAAAACCCTTGTTGCCTCCCTCCAGTGTCTGATGTTCACACCAGGTGGGGCGGAGTCAAGCGGTTGGCTCCACCCACCAAGGAGTTCACAGGCCTGGAGGCGGGAAAAGTGACAGTTGAGTGTTGAGCAGTGAAGTGAGAGGAGCGAGCACTTGGGTGTCTGGGTTTGTGGTCCAGGCGCTAACAGCAAGGTTGGCAGACGGTGGTGGCCGTCTGCAGGAGTGGTGGAGCAACGCGGAACCATAGGACCGGTGACAGGCGATGGCCCGCTGGTACCGACCGGGGAGCGAAGTGAAGCCAGCACACACAGGCAGGGCCATCGGACCCCGACCAGGCTTGGAGACGCCGACAATAGTCAGATCCGAATGTGACTGGAACCCCAGGGGTTTCACAACAGCAAAAGTCCCGATTGAAGGCAACAGCCCACACCGTGAGGATATACAGCTACCGCCTAAGGCTAGAGACCCAAGGGCCAGCGTCTGCGGGCAAACGGGCTCCTCTGGTACCCATACACCGGGGAGCGGACTACCGTTGGGAATCCATAGTAGTCAGAAAGAAGAACATCCAGGTGCAGGGGAAGACAGCCGCCATCACCTGTCCGGGGAGAAGCACTGCAGCCGGCTGCGGGACCCGTCCATCCAGCCGTTTGGTTTACCGAGGACTTTGTACCTTTCTTGCTGAGTGAGTACACCCGTGCCATCCGGCACCGCGTCGCGCTGTCCCTGCAACCCTGCACCTCACCAACCCTGCCTCCCTGTCACAACATCCCCGGGCCCCGGGACCACCGACCCCTGTTACACGTCGTGGCTCTCTTATTGCAAGGAATGAGGTGGTCCCCCATTCCTTGTCAGCCACGAGCCCTCCTGCTCAGCAGCACCAAAGGTCTGGGAGACTGCGCAGTCTGCAGGAGTTGCCTTCTCAGAGACACAGCAGAAGGGTGACACCTAGTGGTTCTCCCCTTGCAAGGAATGGAGCGGTCTCCCATCCCTTGCCTGCCACGAGCTCTCCTGCTCAGCATCACGGAGGCTCTGGGAGGTTGCGCAGTGTGCAAAGAATAGATGCTCAGGGAAGCAGCAAGACTTCCCATGTCTCTGCACATTGTGAAACCGGGGATCCCGCCTTTATGACCCAGAGGCAGGAAGATGAGCATGTGCTCCACGTGACGTCTTCTGATTCGCTCACTGATATCACACGGCCCCATGACGAGGCTGGTGATGTGCTGAATCCTGACTGGCTGGGCCAGGACGTCACGAACCCTGATTGGGTCACGCCCGTCTCGCGCCCGCCCTTGGGTGGAGCTACACCTCCTTAAAAGCTCCCCCTGCCATCATGGCGGTGCGTGACCGTCCTTCTATGTTTGGATGTCTGGCAGCGTGCTGCCATGCCACTGCTTAGGCATTATTGTCTTTTGTGGGCTTTGCCCTTGCTGCTCAGGCAGCACCTAGTTTGCAGGTCTTGCCCCTGCCTTGCTGCTCCGGCAGTATCCCGTTTAGCAGGCTGTGTTCCTGTCCCAGGTGAGCTCCTCGAGTCTCTGTCGGACTCACTTGGTTTCTGAAGCACACGTGCGTGGGCACCTCTGTGCTACCCCCGTGCCATATTCCTGTGACTACCGCTGGCACACGTGTGTAGGCACCTCTGTGCGTCCCCGTGCAATAGGTACACCGTACGAGAAGCCCCGAGCCATACAACCCTCACTGGTTAAATTCCCTAGACCAACCACCCCTTTCAATCACGGGCGAGGAGCGCCGCTCGAGTCCCCGGATCCGGCCCACCGCTCGAGCCACTGAGCAGCCGCAGCAGCGCCGGACCCGAGCGTTAGTGAGAGCGCAGCAGTGACGGCGTCCTCCCCGCCCGCGACAGTCACTCTCTGTGTCAACCATGATTCAGGTCATAGGGCTAATTTTTGTAAACAATGCACATTGTGCATTGGACAAACTGGGACAGTAGTTCTACAAAACTAATGTTTGTCATTGGAGACCACTGTCACAGGTTGTCCTACATTGTGACTGAAATAGGGGATACAGATTCAATAGCAATTTACAATGACTGTCGATGAACAAGTGATGTTCGTCTGAAAACTTGAATTGAGGGCTGCAGAATGACATGGTGGAGGAGGATAAAGTCAAAAGCTTCTTTGGAATATGTATTCCACTATCTGAATCTCAATGTGGGAGGGACCACCGAAATGTATGTTACTGGGCCATCTCTGGCCCAGCTGAAAATATGCTATGATATCACACTAGCACCCGGGCAGGCCAGCACCTCCAAGGCATATAAGGAGAGGTGCGTTTAGTTTATCAGGCAGCACAAAAATGCTAGTAGTACTGCTTTGTATTTGTCAAGCCCACTAGCAATATATTAATGTAGCTGATGTGTACAGTACAAGCCAGGCTGTCAACATTAAATATTGTGGAAATAGGACCACTGTGCTTAGTGTATCCGGCAGCACAAAATGCTAGTAGTACTGCTTTGTATTTGTAAAGGCCACTAGCAACGTATTAATGTGGCTGATGTGGACAGCACAAGCCAGGCTGTGAACCCCTAATTATTGTGGAAACAGGACCGCTGTGCTTAGTGTATCAGGCAGCACTAAATGCTGTTGTGAAGCCCCACAGGTGTTGTGTTGGTGCATTACCTTCAGTGACTCCACGTGGGATGGTCTGGTCACAGGTAGGGAACCTTCTCTTTAGGATTTTCGTGACGCCACTCTCGGTATTGCGGTCAGGGGACCGCCACTGCAGGTTAAGGGACGCCTGGGGTTGTTGGTAGGTGCAGTTATATGATGTGGCCCCCCGAGAGTAGGGCTGGCCCCAGGGCCCATTTTGAGTGGGTGAGACCACAAGGCGCAGAATGACTCAAACACAGTCCAGGAAGTTTTTCAGGGTTTTTACTCACAGTTAATGGTAGGGTGAGTAACCCGGGCGTAGCTGGGATGAACCAGGCTGGAACCAGGTATCCTTCCGGCTGGCTGATGAGGGTGACTACCAACTCGCCTTCCTAGCCCTGTGTGTTTTGGGGTGACCCCTACCTGAAGCCCTGCTGGGGTCGCCCAGGGAAGTTGCTGATGCCTCTCTCCCCTTCTTTTGGCCCATTTGCTTGTAGCCTGGACCAGGTCACTCCGGCTGCTTCCCTCCTGTGAACTATGGGCCCTCTCTTCGCTACGTGGCTCCGGACTCTGTGTGTGGTGGTGAGGGCGTAAAGTACCCCCACCTGCAGGTTGAGCAGGACAACTGAATGGTCCCCTACTCTGAGAACCTGCACTCATACGGGCCTGGTACCTCCCTGGCAGTACCCTTACTCAGCCACCCCTTTGCTCTCTCTAACCTTGGGTGGTTTTCGGGTAGCACTACCAGGTGACTGGTCTCCCCCGTTGGTAGTGACTGTGCGGATGCTGTCAGTGTTGTGTCAGCTTCCAGGGTCTGCTCCACACATCTCCTCTCCCTGAGCTGCACTCCAGACTGGCTCACTACTCCCTCCCCACTGTGCCTGCCTACGCCACCTAGCAACCAGGCTCTCTACCACACCCCTTGAGTGGACATGGAGGCTACGCCCCCTCCTGGATTCCCCAGGGGTCCCTATCAAAGGTAGATGTAAGATTTGATTACTATGCGCCTGTGTAGTCACACCTCGGTCAGCCTTCTGGTTTACCTGTGTTGCACTGCTCCCAGCATGGGTACAGTACTCAGTGGTGCCTGACCAGGTCAGGGGCACCACACTGGCAGTACTGCTTTGTATTTGCAAAGGCTACTAGCCACATATTAATGTGGTTGATGTGGATGCCACAAGCCAGGCTGTGAAACCCAAAATAATATGGAAACGAGTCCCAATTCCCTACCTAATCCACAATCGCTCCCTCCCTGCTGTGGTTTCAGCTCTTAAAAGAGCTATTATATTCTGGTAGTATGAAGGTAATGACACATTCCATTAAACACTGACCCTGCTCTAAAAGTTGGCCCTTTCTACGCTACTCTGATCTATACACTGCAGGTAGCCCTGAAAAGGGCTTTTTGTGTAATTAATAGGCCTACACTCTTCATAGCTGCTACTTGCTCTTTCCCTATACTGATACAATGCTGGCTCTGGATGCAATGTTATCAAAATGGCGGAAGGACAGCTTTTATAGACTCTATGAGTCTGCGTGGCCAGCAAATCACAATAATGTCACAATCAAGATGGCTAAGATATGATTGGTTAAGAAGACCAGCACGTTTAGTGGCTGCTAATCAGGCACCAAACCTGCTGGACGGGACATACAAATATAGTGAGGTGAATACACAAAAAGTCGCAATATAACGAGCAACACAAATACCGTACTATCTGTGCAAGTAGCGAATACTGGCGATTATATTCGCTCATCACTAGCCATTTTCTCAGTGGCCACTTAACCAGCTGCTCTCCTGCTATGTAGAAGGTGGCTGAACAGCTCTAGTGTCACAATCACACTCCCCCGCTCTACTTTGCTTCTCTCCCAATATAACCTTTCCTCCTCCCTCCCACTCAGAGTCGAGTAACATTATCAGATCACTAATTTCTGAACATGTTATACACAACAATAAAGTCTAAAGCTTGCAGCTGCTGTACCGGTTCTACAATGTCTAGTGGACTGATCAGAGTGGTATGACACAAGGAGGGTTGTCACTGTTGTAACTAACAGTTAATGACAACTTGAAGCACTGTTGTTAATAATAAAACTGAAAAGCATAAAGCCATAATTACAAATAACACTCATTGTCACCAGCTAACACATCATAAATACATGGATCCAAATACTGCAATTTTGTTATTACTAAATAAACTGTAACAAAGTAATGAAACTACAGCAAGTTGAATAAAATTAAGCAGTTATAACAACAGAAAGAAGTCAAAGAGCTGTTAATGATCTTTTATACAGTACTTTAATAAATGTATGCTACTAAACATGAATGATGATTTCATTGATTCTGCATTTTATTGAATACTTTTCTGCTTTCTCATTGGTTACCAAAGGATTTTTTCGATATGACTGCAGAAATTCATGACCCCTGCCTCCTTACTCTGCAAATAATCCCAGGTTCAAAGACATCTGTTCCTTTTCAGAGTGTCACAGCAGATGCTCAGTATTCCTTGCTTGTAACCAAAATCCTGCATCTATGTATAGCTTCAGTGTGTCTCTGGCCTTACATTCCTCTCTCTATCTCTGAGCTTTGAACATAACTTTCACTCCTTTTCCATTTCAGCTCCTCTGTATCCCACTCTGTGTTCCTGCTCAACATCCATTTATCTCCATCCCCTCCTATCCACCTTCTCATTCGCTCTCCCCCCTTCACTTTGTTCTTCAGCTGTGTAATTTGTGTCATTCTGAATAGTGTTAATTGCGACAGCAACATGTCTCTGTGCCCTAAGATAGAAGAGGGAAATGTGAGGGGGGAGTTACAGCTGAGTCAACAATCCCTCCCCACCAGACGCACACTGAAATTCTGCATTTAATTTACATAATCTTTCTTTGCCTGGCCATTTCCTAGTTCCGAGTGCTACATTGCGCAAAAATTTTCAATGCATGTTCCATGAAATCAGGGGTATGTACACACAATGTTTTTTTCAGGCAATTACGTTCCATAACCTACCCCAAAAAAGTGCTACAGATGTGTTAAAAAGAATAAGCATATGCATTGCAATGTAAAAATGACTTCATGTTCATGTTTAGTCTTTTGAGCTTCTTTTATTTTGCTTCAGGGTTCTAAACAAGCGAAGAGGTTAGAAGTAACCAGAACATTCTTTTGGCATTTTCCATGCACTTTTCTATATTTACTAGAGTTGAGTGATGTTCGAATCGAACGGTTCGCCAATTTCAAGTTAGAGTGATTTTGGGCTGTGTTCGAGTCGTTCGACGAACTCGAACGATTTGCTTAAAGTTCGGCAGTTCAAGTTTCCGTTTGAGAATGGTTCGATCACCAAAAGCGTGGCTTTTCACAGTAAGTATGTGTGCACGTTGCGTATCTGCATGCGTCCTGCGTTCCCAACACAATCCCTCTCTCTTTCCTACTCACCGATCACGGGCGCCTCGCTGCACGGCTGTCACAAATCTCCGGCGGCTTTTCCTCTTTTGAAAATGGCTGCCGCTTCATTATTAAATCTCTTATTCCCTGCTTTCCCCGCCCACCAGCGCCCATGATTGGTTGCAGTCAGACACGCCCCCACGATGAGTGACAGCTGTCTCACTTCAACTAATCACAGCCGCTGGTGAGCAGGACTATATCGTGGAGTAAAATAAATAAATAAATAATAAAAAAAATAAATAAATAAATGCGGTTCCCCTCAATTTTGATACAAGCCAGGATAGAGCCACATGGTTGGAGGCTGGTATTGTCAGGATGGAGAGCGCCACATTATGGGGATCCCACCACCCTAACAATATCAGCCTGCAGCAGCCCGGAATTGCCACATCCATTAGATGTGACAGTCCCAAGACTCTACCCGGCTCATCCCGAATTGCCCTGGTGCGGTGGCAATCGGGGTAATAACGGGGTTAATCATGACAGGCATCTCCCTGAGATACCTTCCATGATTAACGTGTATGTGAAAGTAAATAAACACACACGAAAAATCTTTTACTTGGAATAAAAGACAGAAAAACACCTAATTTACCTCTTTATTAATCCCCAAATACCCCTCCAGGTCCAGAGTAATCCACACGACACTGTCAGTTCTGCTACATGAAGATGACAGGATGCGCCGTAGAACTCAAGCGATCTGTGTCCTCTCCACGCAGCACCTGAAGTGAGCCCCGCTGTCACTGGAGACTTCACTCTGCAATGCAGAGGTCAAGTTGACCAAATCTTCCTATGTTTCTCATCAGAGGCAGTGGCTCAATGGTTAGAGCTACGGCCTAGGGAGCATTAGTTTACGAGTTCAAGTCCCGGCCGCCCTGGTAAAGAATTTAATTTATTTTAAATTATAATTATTTATAATTATAATTTAATTTAATTATGAACTGAAGGGAGGAGCCGGACATCAGCTGTGAGCTGTGGGACGCACCTCTAAAATCATAGCAGTTCACGGAATGAGGCTGCATTACTCTCTCCTCTCTCTCTCCTCTCTCTCTTCTCTCTCTCTTCTCTCTTTTTCTCTCTTTCTCTCTTTTTTTATCTTTCTCCCTCTCTCTCCTCTCTCTCTTCTCTCCTTTTCTCTCCTCTTCTCTCTCTCTTCTCTCTCTCTCCTTTCTCTCTTCTCTGTCATTCTCTTCTCTCCTCTTCTCTTCTTACTCTTCTCTCCTTTTCTCTCTCTTTTCTCTCTCTCAGATCTAGCGATGATCAGCTGATGCGGTGACCTGACAGAACCAGCTGACACTATAAGTCGAGCGGTGAGGCTGACTTTTTACCGCCCAGCTGGCTAAACTATCAGCTGCTGCTGTCGGACAGGAGTCTGCACAGAAGTGTGTAGTTTTTTGGGGTTTTTTGGACTGATGCATCAGCTGATTGTATAAAAGTCGTTTAGACACTCAACTGCTGTGTCATTTGATTCAGGCCCTTGAACCTGACACATCATCTGATCGCTTTGCCTTCCAGCAAACCGATCAGATGATATTGGATCCGGATTAGACGGCGCGGGACCCTTGACCCAGGATTACTGTGGAGGGGGGTTCTTTATTTCAATAAAGATGGAGTCACTAATTGTGTTGTGTTTTATTTCTAATAAAAATATGTTTCTGTGTGTTGTGTTTTTTATTATCTGTATTAGAAATTCATGGTGGCCATGCTTAGTATTGGCGTGACACCATGAATTTTGGGCTTAGGGCCAGTTGATAATATACAGCTAGCCCTAACCCAATTATTACACAGCGAGACACCCGTCACCAGGGCAGCTGGAAGAGTTGGATACAGCGCCAGAAGATGGCACTTCTATGAAAGCGCCACTTTCTGGGGCGGCTGCGGACTGAAATTCGCAGCAGAGGTGCCCAGACAGCTTGGGCACCCTGCATTGCGGATTCCAATCTCCAGCTGCCTAGTTGTACCTGACTGGACACAAAAATTGGGCGAAGCCCACGTCATTTTTTTTTTTAAAAAATTATTTCATGAAATTCATGAAACAATTAAAAAAAAAAGGGCTTCCCTATATTTTTAGTTCCCAGCCGGGTACAAATAGGCAGCTGGGGGTTGGGAGCAGCTCGTAGCTGCCTGCTGTACCTGGCCAGCATACAAAAACATGGCAAAGCCCACGTAATTTTTTTGGTGGCAAAAAACTCCTGCATACAGTCCTGGATGGAGTATGCTGAGCCTTGAAGTTCTGCAGCTGCTGACTGCTGACTGTCTGTATGGAGGAGAGCAGACAGCAGCTGCAGAACTACAAGGTTCAGCATGCTCCATTTACTAGTGTATGCAGGAGTGCAGACAGCAGCTGCAGAACTACAAGGCTCAGCATGCTCCATTCACTAGTGTATGCAGGAGAGCAGACAGCAGCTGCAGAACTACAAGGCTCAGCATACTCCATCCAGGACTGTATGCAGGAGTTTTTTGCCCCCCAAAAAAATTACGTGGGCTTCGCCATATTTTTGTATGCTAGCCAGGTACAGCAGGCAGGTACGGCTGCCCACAACCCCCAGCTGCCTATTTGTACCCGGCTGGGAACTAAAAAAAATAGGGAAGCCGTTTTTTTAATTATTTCATGAATTTCATGAAATAATTAAAAAAAAAATCCACATGGGCTTCGCCCTATTTTTGTGTCCAGCCAGGTACAACTAGGCAGCTGGGGATTGGAATCTTCAGCACAGGTTGGCCCGAGCTTTCTGGGCCCCTCTGCTGCGAATTGCAGTCCGCAGCCGCCCCAGAAAATGGCGCTTTCATATAAGCGCCATCATCTGGCGCTGTATCCAACTCTTCCAGCAACCCTGAAGCCAGGTGGCTTGCTTGGTAATATTGGGTTAATACTAGCTTTGTTTTACTAGCTAGTATTAAGCCAGAGATTCTTAATGTCAGGCAAGTTTGACCCGGCCATTAAGAATCTCCAATAAAGGGTTAAAAAAAAAGACATCACACAGAGAAAAAATACTTTAATAGAAATAAATACACAGACACACTTAGAGACTCCATGTTTATTACTCCCTCTCATCCCTCCACGATCCTGGTGTTCTGTCTTCCTTCTCCTTCAACCCATGCAGCTCTGCTACATCAGACAGTACTGAATGGGAGGAAGACGCTGCTGCTCCCATGCAGTCTAATCACTCAGTGAGTGAGCAGAGGCTGCAGGCTGTAAGAGGTGATGACACCGCTGCTAAAGTTATCTGGCAGGCGGGTTACTATAGCAACTGTGCTCCGATCACGTGATTCCTGGTGCCGCAATTCATCGGCTGTGGCAGCCAGTCCTTGCATGTGGGCTGACTCTTTAACGAGTGCCCACATGCAGGAACGGGGAAGCCAACCATGTTCCAGAGCATCTCGCCGGTACACGGAGATGCACAAACGAGCACCGCGTACCGGAGAGATGCACTGACAGGACCTAGCATGACGTCTAGCCATGTGACCAGTCTGTAGCCAATGAGATAATACACACGTGACTGGTCACATGCTATTTTGACATCATGGAAGGTCCTATCATCAGTGCTGGTTACCGGGAGGATGCAGCGATTATCGGAAGGAGAAGCGGGGGGAGACAGAGTGCAGGATGCGTCGCGGGGACCTGTAAGTGTAATGGCAATGTTTATTAACTGTATGTGTACATGTATAATGTGTTTTTTTGTGTTTATGTTTGCCTGCCATTGTTTTCATCGAGCCGAACTCGAACACTAGGGGGGTGGCTCATCTCTAATATTTACATAAGCAATAAAAAAATGCAGGAGGCAATGCTCACACAAAAATAACTAGAGGGATGCCAAAAAAGAAGTTTCATGAAAAACACCACCTGCATTTTCTGGTAGTGTTCTGCTTGAACAACTTGGTCGGATATCCCAAATTTGAAAAATAGTCAGGCCACATACCCATTCTACAACTTATCACTAAAGATTAGAGAACCAATTTGGTTCGTGTTTGACAATTTCAGATTTGGTGTAAGCCTTGGCCTGTTCATTCGCGAACACTTTGCACAAAAGTTGGCATGTTCGGAAACTGGGTATTTGCAGAAAAACCACTCCCGTCCCCATCACAGCCATGTTAAGTATTAGCATGGCTGTGATTGGCCAGGGAAATCACTGTAAAAAAGAAAGCAAAAGGGATAAAGCACAACATACTTACCGAGTCTCCCCGTGACTGTAACTTCTTCCATGGCTGTAATTGCTCTTGCGGCTATACTTCCGGGGCCACTCATTATCCCTCATCCATATTCACTCCTTTCTCTGGCCACTGGTGTTTCTGATTGGTTGCAGTCAGACCGCGCCCCCAGACAATGTCTGTAATTGGTTGGAATCACAAACCCTGTCTGCAGGTCTCTATCATGGTATAAAATAAATAAATAAAACAATTGGAGTAGGGTCCCCATCTATTGATACCAGCACAGATGAAGCCCATGGCTACAGGCTGCAGCCCCCAGCCATGTGCTTATCTTGGCTGTGTATCAAAATAGGAAGAACGCATGAGGCTTTTTTTTTTAATTATTTAAATAAATCATTTTTAAAAACTGGCATGCGGTCACCCTAATTTTGATACCCAACCATGGTAAAGCCCAACAGCTGGGGGCTGGTATTCTCAGGCTAGGGAGACCTATGGTTATTGAGCCCCCCCATTTAAAAATAGCAGTCTGCAGCCACCGCGGAATTGCCGCATCTATTAGATTCAATAACTCCAGCACTTTTTCTGACTCTTCCTGATTGCCCTGGTGCGGTGGCAATCGGGGTATTATGGGGTTAATTGCAGCTCACATGGCATTCGGTCACCCCAATTTTGATATCCAGCCATGATAAAGTCGACAGCTGGGGACTGGTATTGTCAAGCTGAAACGTCCCATAGTTATTAAACATCCAATCTAAAAATAGCACCCTGCAGGTGCCCAGAATTGTTTCATCCATTAGATGCGACAATTCTGGCACTTTACTCTGCTCATCCTAATTGACCTGGTGCGTTGGCAATTGGGGTAATATAAGGGGTTAATGACAGCTCACAGCTTCCACATGCTATTTTTTGCCCGGAGATGCAGATTTGGTGCAGGAATATTTTATATAAATGTCAGCACCAAATCTGCATCTCTTGGCAAAAAAGCACAGTTTTCTGCCAGAAGATGCAGGTCTGTGAACTCAGTTAGGTCAGTGAGGTGAAATCACTGAGTTCAATGAGGTCACCTGAAGTCAGTTTACCTATGGTCACAGGTGGGGTACCGTGGGAACCTTTTTCTGGGACCGCAAATAAACGTAGTAATGTCATCTCTCACAGTTGTGCCTTAGTCAGTCTCTGCCTGAAGCCACAGCGTACAAACATGTTCTGTGCTTGTGCGCTGTGACTTCAGTATGTACCAGAGCCGGAATACGGGACCTCGGACCTCATCTGGATTATGTCGGAACTGGGCATTTGGTGTTAAGAAAGTGTAAAAAAAGGGTGTTTTTTTGTATTTTATTAAATACATTTATAAAGGATTTTTTTTTACTGTTGTTGTTTACTTCTTTTCACTTTGATTTACAGATTTGTAATGAGGGGTCTCATAGTTGCCTCCCATTATTAACCTAGGGCTTAGTGGCAGCTGTGAGTTGTCATTAATTCCTCATGTTATTCTGAATGCCACCACACCAGGGCAATCAGGATGAGTTGGGTAAAGTGTCGGGATTGTCACATCTAATGGATGCGACGAATCTAGGCAGCTACAGTCTGCTAATTTTAGGCTGGCGGGGCCAAATAATCCTGGGTCTTCCCACCCTGCGAATAACAGTCCCCAGCTGTTGACTTCATCATAGGGGGACCGTAAGTTATTTTTAAAATTATTTATTTAAATAATTTTAAAAAGCCCAGTCGGGTTCCTCTTATTTTGATACACAGCCAAGATAAGCACACAGCTGGGGGCTGCAGTCAGTAGCTATATGCTTTATCTGTGTTGGATATTATAATATTTGGGGACCCTACACCAATTTTTATTTATTTATTTTTATACCAGCATAGATACACAGACAGCATATATGATTCCAAGCAATCAGACATGCTGTCATACAGGATGAGGGCACGGTCTGACTGCAACCAATCAGAGATGCCGGGACTGCCCGTGGGCAGGAGAAGCAGTCAATATGTTTCACGGTTAATGAGTAGCCCCAAAAATAGTGTTACAGCCATGCAGGAGATTTGGTAAGTATAAGGTTCCTGCTCCAATCCCCCTAGCCCTTTCTACCACAATTTTAAAGCAGAATTTTGGGGTTTAAAAAGACATATGGGAATCGGCATCCAGGCAAATATTCGAGAATAATTTCGGTCTTGAATAGTTTTTGGTTTAATATATACACTGCGCATGGTGATATATACACTGCGCATAACAATGCTGAAGTGATATGGTTCTCAGAAAATGCTGGACAAGATCAACAATAATCATGAAGTTAAAGTACATACCAGGGACCCAAGGGATGCTCCCAACGTGCGCTTCGCCATCTTTCTCAAGGGAAACAACCCTTGTGGCCCCCGTCTCTGAGCTGTGCATATATCTATATAGCTTTTCATGGACAAGTGGCAAAACACTTGAGGTCACTGTCCTGCTCTGCCCTTATTTACATTGAGGTTGGCACAAGGGGGTGTTAATATAAGAGACATGTTAGGACCATCCCGACTGAGTACGATTTGTCACAGTGGGATTGCTTTTACGATTTTTTTATCAAATAGTGTTAACCAAGCACCCTATGTTATTTACATATAATATTACTATTTATTTATATAGCAACTAAGAGTCTGACAGCGGATTTCAGTATTTAATAACGCATCTCAATATGTTCAGGAAGTGTTTATTGATTTATACTATTGATGGACTCATGCAGGTGACTTGCCCGCCCCAGGGCCTTAGGTTATTCGGTGTCGGGACGGACTAGTCCGGGGTAGTCAGCTGTGGTGGGGCCCGACTCCGTGACCCTGGCAGAGTCAATTAATGTGGCGGTATGGGGGAGATGGTAATAAAGTTTGTATAAGATTCGTGACGCCACCTGTAGATTGCGGCTTTGGAGCCGCAGCTGCTGGACGGCACCTCTGGGGCTGGTGTTGTGGCAGCTGAGGTGTTTCTTGCTCCCCATAGGTGGAGTGGGTACCCCGGGCAAAGGTTTGTAAAGTCTATGGTGGATGTTGATGAGGTGCAGGACAAAGCAGACAACACAGGGACTGCAGTTAAGATGTTTTACTCACTGTTGCGTTGACCGGTTACCCATGGTACGCCGGGGTTCACTGTTCCGGGCCTCCGCCGATCCCGGGCAGGTCAAAGGTTAGTACCGATGCACCCCTCAATGTGCCTTTCCTGGCCGAATCACTAGCGCCGACCTTCACAAGACTGTCCTGCGCCTCCGCCACCAAGCCTGTCCAAAGGGTGGCTGACCTCAGTCCTTTTATTGCTCCTCCTTGCAGGTGATGGGTGGCAGGTTGTGGCCTCGGGTGCCTGAAGCAATCTCCCGAGCCTTCGGATTTCTAAAGGGAAATGTTTTCCTCCTTTAGCCTGGGAACCGTCCCCGTTGTTGCGACCAGATTCCTCCACCCCGGTGTTCTTGGTGGAACAAGTCCACGGAGGCCTCCCGCACATCTGTGGCACTCTGGAACCCTTTTCATCCTCTTCGGTGTCACCTGGACCTAGCAGGGCCCCAGGGTCTTCACCACAAAAACCCAGTCTCCTCACTCCTTTCTCTCAGAATTCCTGTCCCCGTCTCTCTCACAGACTCCTGTCAACTGTCACTTCTCTGACAGACTGCCTAGTTCAAACTTGAACTAACCGTTTTTTCGTAACTAACCCACTGACTCCTCCTACACTCCCCCCTGCCAGGCTCCACCCCTCCAGGACAGTGAATGGGACTTAAGGCCCCATAACCAGGAATACTGGTCGCTACTCCAAGCATTAATGGGGTACTTGCCTTAAACCCTGACCCAGTGTGTGACCTAACAATTGGTGTGTGCAGGTTTTGTCTGTGAACCGGTAGATGACCCCCTTCTTACTCAGGATGGGATACCACACCTCTGGATGAGGTGCAGCACCTCTGTGGCGACAAACACCTCAGGGGCGCCACACTGGTATCTGCTTTTATGGGTAAGAGAGGTATAATGACGTCTATGTGTAAAACAGGTTTCCAAGAATGCAACTGTGCAGTAAAGGCAGCTCAGTGATGACTTATACCAGTTATTTATTTTACAGAAATAAAGAGTTAGCGGTGATAAGAGATAATGCGGAAATAATAAAAATAACTTTCAAGAGATAGATCAATATAAAATCAGTAGTATACAAAGCGAAAATGCTACCTTTTACATACAGATATTAAAGAATAATTAACAGGTACTGTATTATCTAGCATTAACTTAAAGGGAACCAACGAGCAGGATTTTCATATATAAAGTAAAGCAAGTTCTATACTGGAGCTAGGATGCTGAATGTAAGCATGCATTTTGTTCAGAGGCTGGATGTTTTATTTCAGAAATACAGTTAGGTCCAGAAATATTTGGACAGTGACACAAGTTTTGTTATTTTAGCTGTTTACAGAAACATGTTCAGAAATACAATTATATATATAATATGGGCTGAAAGTGCACACTCCCAGCTGCAATATGAGAGTTTTCACATCCAAATCGGAGAAAGGGTTTAGGAATCATAGCTCTGTAATGCATAGCCTCCTCTTTTTAAAGGGACCAAAAGTAATTGGACAAGGGACTCTAAGGGCTGCAATTAACTCTGAAGGCGTCTCCCTCGTCAACCTGTAATCAATGAAGTAGTTAAAAGGTCTGGGGTTGATTACAGGTGTGTGGTTTTGCATTTGGAAGCTGTTGCTGTGACCAGACAACATGCGGTCTAAGGAACTCTCAATTGAGGTGAAGCAGAACATCCTGAGGCTGAAAAAAAAGAAAAAATCCATCAGAGAGATAGCAGACATGCTTGGAGTAGCAAAATCAACAGTCGGGTACATTCTGAGAAAAAAGGAATTGACTGGTGAGCTTGGGAATTCAAAAAGGCCTGGGCGTCCACGGATGACAATAGTGGTGGATGATCGCTGCATACTTTCTTTGGTGAAGAAGAACCCGTTCACAACATCAACTGAAGTCCAGAACACTCTCAGTGAAGTAGGTGTATCTGTCTCTAAGTCAACAGTAAAGAGAAGACTCCATAAAAGTAAATACAAAGGGTTCACATCTAGATGCAAACCATTCATCGATTCCAAAAATAGACAGGCCAGAGTTAAATTTGCTGAAAAACACCTCATGAAGCCAGCTCAGTTCTGGAAAAGTATTCTATGGACAGATGAGACAAAGATCAACCTGTACCAGAATGATGGGAAGAAAAAAGTTTGGAGAAGAAAGGGAACGGCACATGATCCAAGGCATACTACATCCTCTGTAAAACATGGTGGAGGCAACGTGATGGCATGGGCATGCATGGCTTTCAATGGCACTGGGTCACTTGTGTTTATTGATGACATAACAGTAGACAAGAGTAGCCGGATGAATTCTGAACTGTACCGGGATATACTTTCAGCCCAGATTCAGCCAAATGCCGCAAAGTTGATCGGACGGCGCTTCATAGTACAGATGGACAATGACCCCAAGCATACAGCCAAAGCTACCCAGGAGTTCATGAGTGCAAAAAAGTGGAACATCCTGTAATGGCTAAGTCAATCACCAGATCTTAACCCAATTTAGCATGCATTTCACTTGCTCAAATCCAGACTTAAGACGGAAAGACCCACAAGCAAGCAAGACCTGAAGGCTGCGGCTGTAAAGGCCAGGCAAAGCATTAAGAAGGAGGAAACCCAGCGTTTGGTGATGTCCATGGGTTCCAGACTTAAGGCAGTGATTGCCTCCAAAGGATTTGCAACAAAATATTGAAAATAAAAATATTTTGTTTGGGTTTGGTTTATTTGTCCAATTACTTTTGACCTCCTAAAATGTGGAGTGTTTGTAAAGAAATGTGTACAATTCCTACAATTTCTATCAGATAATTTTGTTCAAACCTTTAAATTAAACGTTACAATCTGCACTTGAATTCTGTTGTAGAGGTTTCATTTCAAATCCAATGTGGTGGCATGCAGAGCCCAACTCGCGAAAATTGTGTCACTGTCCAAATATTTCTGGACCTAACTGTATGTTAGAATAAAGTTACACTGCCATTTGATTGACAGGTGCAGCAGGAAGAGAATATGTGGGCCAGGTTCCCGCCCTGTCTGCCTGCCTGGCCTTCCTCCCCCTGTTGCCATTTTACCGCCCTGAGAGGGGCCCGGCTGGCTTCTCCGCTGCTCGGGCCGAGCCGCTCGAGGTCTGGGCTCGGGTTGTCGGTGGCACGAGAGCCTCCGGACCGGGGGCCACGTCGCTCTGTTAATGGGGAGAGGTAGTGGGGTGGTGGTGGTGGAACGAGGCGCGCAGCCGGGGAGGGCCGCGCTGTCGTCTCACGGGTCGTGACGCCACCCACGGGTCGTGGTGACGGGGTACACCACCGCTGCGGCTGAGGTGATGGCGGGCTCGTCCGGGATCGGTGTTGCGGCCACAGCCGAGATGGTAGCCCTTCTGTGGGTAGGGGCAGTGTGTCCCGGGGCCCGGCTTGGGGGACTGCAAGCACTGATGTTGTTGTCGGGGTGCAGGGTGATGTGCCGCGGTGTAGTGTCGTGCCCGGATGGCACTGGTGTGCTCACGATTAATTCACAGTCAGATTCACTGGTAAACCAAAGTTTGGATGTGGTCGGTTCCCGCGGCCGGCTGCTGATGTCCCCTGTGGGGTTGATGGTGGCCCCTTTCCCGAGCACCTCTGGTTGTTGTGTTTCGGCTCCCCTGCCTGGGCAGTGGTAGCCCACTCACCGGCGTTGAGCTGCCGGAGGAGCCCTCGGTTGCCCACAGGCGCTGGCCCGTCGAATGTTTGGCCCTTGGCAGTGGCACTCACCCGGTATCGGTGAGCTTTTGCCTTCTTTCGGGACTTTGGGTGTGGATGAACCCGTGAGGTCCAGCCAGCAATCAGTCAATTTGACTCAGTGGCTTCTAAGCTAGGTCGGGTCTGAGTACCCGGTTTCTGGTGCTCCGGTACACAGTTGACTCCCCGGTTCAGGGTCGGCGGGCTCCAACCCAGGCCCGGTCCCTACGGTTCCGCCGGTTGCTGTACCGGTACTCCTGCAGACGGCCACCACTGTCTGCCTGCCTGACATTTCAAGGGTCCCAGGCTCCTACCCGGGTCCCTGACAGCTCTACCACTCCTCTCACTGTCACTCTACAACTTGTTCTGTTTGTGTTTCCTGCCTCAGGACAGTAGTCTCCTCGGTGGGCGTGCCTTTCTGCCTGAATCCGCCCACCTGGTGTGCTCTACTGGCCCTGAGGGAGGCATCAGGTCTCCCTTTTGGGTGACTGATGTGTCCTCACAGGGGGTGGGGGTGTGTGTGTAATGTTGTAGGTGTTACCTGTGACCCATGGGGTCCAGGGCTTCCCATTACCCCTTGGTTTAATGCAGACCATGCGCGGGCAGCCCGACCAACTCCGGTTTATTTTTATTTTTCTTTGCACTGTAAAAATGGTAAACATTTACAAATATAATAACATTTATACAAACTATGGTTACTGAAGGTCTTCCCATAACGGGAAGATAAGGTATGCACACCAGTGACTATGGAAGGGGAATACATGCAATAGCAGAAACTGCCGTGTGAATACTGACATGAAAAATTTAATAGCTATGTGTAAGAATGAAATGTGAAAAATGGAACCTGCATTACTGCCATGAATATATGAATAAAGAGAAATTTAGCTACTGAATTGATCAATGCAATAGAGCCCCAACACTACGCCAAAGTATTTCTCTACGTTGGGGTCCCTAGCTTGTGTGCGTCCTCTCATGCAGTTAAAAAACTTACCGTGTATGGGAAGCTGAGACCCAGGCTATATATACGATGTGGATTGGCAATAGGTGTGTATGGGGAGGGTTCACAAACGAAAAACTACTAACATTAAGGAATAACGTTTGGAACTCCATTCTATGTCTGAACTGGGTGCAAAAAACCTAAAAAACATCACTATGGGGAGATAAGGTATGCACACCAGTGACTATGGAAGGGGAATACATGCAATAGCAGAAACTGCCGTGTGAATACTGACATGAAAAATTCAATAGCTATGTGTAAGAATGAAATGTGAAAAATGGAACCTGCATTACTGCCATGAATATATGAATAAAGAGAAATTTAGCTACTGAATTGATCAATGCAATAGAGCCCCAACACTACGCCAAAGTATTTCTCTACGTTGGGGTCCCTAGCTTGTGTGTGTCCTCTCATGCAGTTAAAAAACTTACCGTGTATGGGAAGCTGAGACCCAGGCTATATATACGATGTGGATTGGCAATAGGTGTGTATGGGGAGGGTTCACAAACGAAAAACTACTAACATTAAGGAATAACGTTTGGAACTCCATTCTATGTCTGAACTGGGTGCAAAAAACCTAAAAAACATCACTATGGGGAGATAAGGTATGCACACCAGTGACTATGGAAGGGGAATACATGCAATAGCAGAAACTGCCGTGTGAATACTGACATGAAAAATTCAATAGCTATGTGTAAGAATGAAATGTGAAAAATAGAACCTGCATTACTGCCATGAATATATGAATAAAGAGAAATTTAGCTACTGAATTGATCAATGCAATAGAGTCCCAACACTACGCCAAAGTATTTCTCTACGTTGGGGTCCCTAGCTTGTGTGTGTCCTCTCATGCAGTTAAAAAACTTACCGTGTATGGGAAGCTGAGACCCAGGCTATATATACGATGTGGATTGGCAATAGGTGTGTATGGGGAGGGTTCACAAACGAAAAACTACTAACATTAAGGAATAACGTTTGGAACTCCATTCTATGTCTGAACTGGGTGCAAAAAACCTAAAAAACATCACTATGGGGAGATAAGGTATGCACACCAGTGACTATGCAAGGGGAATACATGCAATAGCAGAAACTGCCGTGTGAATACTGACATGAAAAATTCAATAGCTATGTGTAAGAATGAAATGTGAAAAATGGAACCTGCATTACTGCCATGAATATATGAATAAAGAGAAATTTAGCTACTGAATTGATCAATGCAATAGAGCCCCAACACTACGCCAAAGTATTTCTCTACGTTGGGGTCCTAGCTTGTGTGTGTCCTCTCATGCAGTTAAAAAACTTACCGTGTATGGGAAGCTGAGACCCAGGCTATATATACGATGTGGATTGGCAATAGGTGTGTATGGGGAGGGTTCACAAACGAAAAACTACTAACATTAAGGAATAACGTTTGGAACTCCATTCTATGTCTGAACTGGGTGCAAAAAACCTAAAAAACATCACTATGGGGAGATAAGGTATGCACACCAGTGACTATGGAAGGGGAATACATGCAATAGCAGAAACTGCCGTGTGAATACTGACATGAAAAATTCAATAGCTATGTGTAAGAATGAAATGTGAAAAATGGAACCTGCATTACTGCCATGAATATATGAATAAAGAGAAATTTA
This sequence comes from Anomaloglossus baeobatrachus, assembly GCF_048569485.1. NCBI lineage: Eukaryota > Metazoa > Chordata > Amphibia > Anura > Aromobatidae > Anomaloglossus > Anomaloglossus baeobatrachus. The sequence goes on from NC_134354.1 coordinate 303,219,123, forward strand.
GCTACTGAATTGATCAATGCAATAGAGCCCCAACACTACGCCAAAGTATTTCTCTACGTTGGGGTCCCTAGCTTGTGTGTGTCCTCTCATGCAGTTAAAAAACTTACCGTGTATGGGAAGCTGAGACCCAGGCTATATATACGATGTGGATTGGCAATAGGTGTGTATGGGGAGTATATTCATATATTCATGGCACTAATGCAGGTTCCATTTTTCACATTTCATTCTTACACATAGCTATTGAATTTTTCATGTCAGTATTCACACGGCAGTTTCTGCTATTGCATGTATTCCCCTTCCATAGTCACTGGTGTGCATACCTTATCTCCCCATAGTGATTTTTTTAGGTTTTTTGCACCCAGTTCAGACATAGAATGGAGTTCCAAACGTTATTCCTTAATGTTAGTAGTTTTTCGTTTGTGAACCCTCCCCATACACACCTATTGCCAATCCACATCGTATATATAGCCTGGGTCTCAGCTTCCCATACACGGTAAGTTTTTTAACTGCATGAGAGGACACACACAAGCTAGGGACCCCAACGTAGAGAAATACTTTGGCGTAGTGTTGGGGCTCTATTGCATTGATCAATTCAGTAGCTAAATTTCTCTTTATTCATATATTCATGGCAGTAATGCAGGTTCCATTTTTCACATTTCATTCTTACACATAGCTATTGAATTTTTCATGTCAGTATTCACACGGCAGTTTCTGCTATTGCATGTATTCCCCTTCCATAGTCACTGGTGTGCATACCTTATCTCCCCATAGTGATGTTTTTTAGGTTTTTTGCACCCAGTTCAGACATAGAATGGAGTTCCAAACGTTATTCCTTAATGTTAGTAGTTTTTCGTTTGTGAACCCCCCCCATACACACCTATTGCCAATCCACATCGTATATATAGCCTGGGTCTCAGCTTCCCATACACGGTAAGTTTTTTAACTGCATGAGAGGACACACACAAGCTAGGGACCCCACCGTAGAGAAATACTTTGGCGTAGTGTTGGGGCTCTATTGCATTGATCAATTCAGTAGCTAAATTTCTCTTTATTCATATATTCATGGCAGTAATGCAGGTTCCATTTTTCACATTTCATTCTTACACATAGCTATTGAATTTTTCATGTCAGTATTCACACGGCAGTTTCTGCTATTGCATGTATTCCCCTTCCATAGTCACTGGTGTGCATACCTTATCTCCCCATAGTGATGTTTTTTAGGTTTTTTGCACCCAGTTCAGACATAGAATGGAGTTCCAAACGTTATTCCTTAATGTTAGTAGTTTTTCGTTTGTGAACCCTCCCCATACACACCTATTGCCAATCCACATCGTATATATAGCCTGGGTCTCAGCTTCCCATACACGGTAAGTTTTTTAACTGCATGAGAGGACACACACAAGCTAGGGATCCCACCGTAGAGAAATACTTTGGCGTAGTGTTGGGGCTCTATTGCATTGATCAATTCAGTAGCTAAATTTCTCTTTATTCATATATTCATGGCAGTAATGCAGGTTCCATTTTTCACATTTCATTCTTACACATAGCTATTGAATTTTTCATGTCAGTATTCACAGGGCAGTTTCTGCTATTGCATGTATTCCCCTTCCATAGTCACTGGTGTGCATACCTTATCTCCCCATAGTGATGTTTTTTAGGTTTTTTGCACCCAGTTCAGACATAGAATGGAGTTCCAAACGTTATTCCTTAATGTTAGTAGTTTTTCGTTTGTGAACCCTCCCCATACACACCTATTGCCAATCCACATCGTATATATAGCCTGGGTCTCAGCTTCCCATACACGGTAAGTTTTTTAACTGCATGAGAGGACACACACAAGCTAGGGATCCCACCGTAGAGAAATACTTTGGCGTAGTGTTGGGGCTCTATTGCATTGATCAATTCAGTAGCTAAATTTCTCTTTATTCATATATTCATGGCAGTAATGCAGGTTCCATTTTTCACATTTCATTCTTACACATAGCTATTGAATTTTTCATGTCAGTATTCACACGGCAGTTTCTGCTATTGCATGTATTCCCCTTCCATAGTCACTGGTGTGCATACCTTATCTCCCCATAGTGATGTTTTTTAGGTTTTTTGCACCCAGTTCAGACATAGAATGGAGTTCCAAACGTTATTCCTTAATGTTAGTAGTTTTTCGTTTGTGAACCCTCCCCATACACACCTATTGCCAATCCACATCGTATATATAGCCTGGGTCTCAGCTTCCCATACACGGTAAGTTTTTTAACTGCATGAGAGGACACACACAAGCTAGGGACCCCAACGTAGAGAAATACTTTGGCGTATGTTGGGGCTCTATTGCATTGATCAATTCAGTAGCTAAATTTCTCTTTATTCATATATTCATGGCAGTAATGCAGGTTCCATTTTTCACATTTCATTCTTACACATAGCTATTGAATTTTTCATGTCAGTATTCACACGGCAGTTTCTGCTATTGCATGTATTCCCCTTCCATAGTCACTGGTGTGCATACCTTATCTCCCCATAGTGATGTTTTTTAGGTTTTTTGCACCCAGTTCAGACATAGAATGGAGTTCCAAACGTTATTCCTTAATGTTAGTAGTTTTTCGTTTGTGAACCCTCCCCATACACACCTATTGCCAATCCACATCGTATATATAGCCTGGGTCTCAGCTTCCCATACACGGTAAGTTTTTTAACTGCATGAGAGGACACACACAAGCTAGGGATCCCACCGTAGAGAAATACTTTGGCGTAGTGTTGGGGCTCTATTGCATTGATCAATTCAGTAGCTAAATTTCTCTTTATTCATATATTCATGGCAGTAATGCAGGTTCCATTTTTCACATTTCATTCTTACACATAGCTATTGAATTTTTCATGTCAGTATTCACAGGGCAGTTTCTGCTATTGCATGTATTCCCCTTCCATAGTCACTGGTGTGCATACCTTATCTCCCCATAGTGATGTTTTTTAGGTTTTTTGCACCCAGTTCAGACATAGAATGGAGTTCCAAACGTTATTCCTTAATGTTAGTAGTTTTTCGTTTGTGAACCCTCCCCATACACACCTATTGCCAATCCACATCGTATATATAGCCTGGGTCTCAGCTTCCCATACACGGTAAGTTTTTTAACTGCATGAGAGGACACACACAAGCTAGGGATCCCACCGTAGAGAAATACTTTGGCGTAGTGTTGGGGCTCTATTGCATTGATCAATTCAGTAGCTAAATTTCTCTTTATTCATATATTCATGGCAGTAATGCAGGTTCCATTTTTCACATTTCATTCTTACACATAGCTATTGAATTTTTCATGTCAGTATTCACACGGCAGTTTCTGCTATTGCATGTATTCCCCTTCCATAGTCACTGGTGTGCATACCTTATCTCCCCATAGTGATGTTTTTTAGGTTTTTTGCACCCAGTTCAGACATAGAATGGAGTTCCAAACGTTATTCCTTAATGTTAGTAGTTTTTCGTTTGTGAACCCTCCCCATACACACCTATTGCCAATCCACATCGTATATATAGCCTGGGTCTCAGCTTCCCATACACGGTAAGTTTTTTAACTGCATGAGAGGACACACACAAGCTAGGGACCCCAACGTAGAGAAATACTTTGGCGTATGTTGGGGCTCTATTGCATTGATCAATTCAGTAGCTAAATTTCTCTTTATTCATATATTCATGGCAGTAATGCAGGTTCCATTTTTCACATTTCATTCTTACACATAGCTATTGAATTTTTCATGTCAGTATTCACACGGCAGTTTCTGCTATTGCATGTATTCCCCTTCCATAGTCACTGGTGTGCATACCTTATCTCCCCATAGTGATGTTTTTTAGGTTTTTTGCACCCAGTTCAGACATAGAATGGAGTTCCAAACGTTATTCCTTAAATTCCCATAACGGGAGGCATTTTGCCTTAACGTTGCATAACTTTTATTAAACGGAACGGGTTCATGTCCTTCCGACTTTCCCACCAAAACAAGCTAGCCTTGATGCTGCCCCTAAGAAATTGGCAGCACCCCTTTTCCCCAGTCTGGAAACAGGAACATGGCCAGATCACCCAGGCAGGAACGGGTACGGTGCGGCGCACCCAGCAGTTGTCAAAGGGCTCCCCGGAGGATGGTCACCGGTCCCAGTAATGACCAGACCCCAGCCTGCTCTGCTGCGGCTCCTACCTCCAATATGCCTCTCCGGAGGCTAACGGAATGGGAAGGCATGTAAAAGGGGGGAGAAAGGGCAATATTTACAAGCCCAATAGTTTTTTTGTGGCCGGCAAGTCCACAGCCTTGTCCATGAGCAGTCACTCATGCAAAAGGGTTGTCAACGGGGTTTCAAACACAAGTCCGAACGGGGACGGGTTCTTTTTAGTAGCCAACGGGCTACCAGCTTACTTCAACTCTTTCTCCGACGTGGATTCAGCCTCCACCTCAAACATCTCCAGCATGCAACAGGCCTGGTGGGAAAGGGCCATCCGGTATCCATTTCCCTCGCATCGCGGGATGTATGTGGCCGTCGAAGCACTGCCATCAAGGAGACTTTCGTCGGCCTCCTCCGACCCTAAGACTGGCTCGGTATCGGGACCGGAGTCACTGCTATCAGTCCCCGCTCGGCAGGGCCTCACCTCCCTCTGGGCCGGGCGGGCTGCCGGGGCCATCTCTTTCTCTGCGTCCAGCGGGTTGTCATCAGCTGCCGTAACCTCCTGGCTGGCTGCTCCTTCAGCCACCCCGACCTTCGGGCCTTTCGGAGTTGGCGCTTCGGGCCCCGCCGCCATGGCCGGGGGCGGCAGGCCAGGCAGATCAGCAGTGGCGGTTCCCATGGGTGACGGCGGAGACCGTATAAGGGCCAGGGGTAGACCAGGTCTCTCAGCCGCAGCGGCCGATCCCTGCGGGACATAGAGGCGTGGGTCACTCACCAGCTCCTCCAACTCGGCCTCCATCTCGTGCACCCGGGTGATCGCACCCAGCGCCTCCACCTCTACGGTCCACTGCTCCATCAAGAGGCGTATCTGACTCTGGTGGCACTGACAAATCTCCGCCGTCCTGGCTCTCATCCATGCCGCAGTTCCGGGCGCGGGCTCTGGATCCTCTGGCTGCTCGGAAGGGGCGGACATGCTGCTTCTGCACCGACGGGGTCCAGGAACGGATGCAGGGTCCTGGAGTCCCTGCCTTTTTATCTTCTTGGTTACATCAGGCAGCCTTCTCGCTCCCCTTCCCCTTGGTTTTCTCTTCGCATTCCTCCTTCGGGGGCGGGGCTTCACTTTCGCGCCTTCACTGCTCGGGGAAGATGACTCGAGCGGGAAACTTTCGCGCCAAGATGGCGGGACTTCAACTTTTTTGGCAGGACGTCGCGGACGAATATCTCTAAGGTGCACTTCCACAGGTAAGTGGACTATCCGAATCCTGTTCGTGACGCCAGAAGAGTCGATATGTACCGCCCTGAGAGGGGCCTGGCCGGCTTCTCCGCTGCTTGGGCCGAGCCGCTCGAGGTCTGGGCTCGGGTTGTCGGTGGCACGAGCGCCTCCAGACCGGGGGCCACGTCGCTCTGTTAAAGGGGAGAGGTAGTGGGGTGGTGGTGGTGGTGGTGGGATGAGGCGCGCAGCCGGGGAGGGCCGCGCTGTCGTCTCACGGGTCGTGACGCCACCCACGGGTCGTAGTGACGGGATGCACCACCGCTGCAGCTGAGGTGATAGTGGGCTCGTCCTCGATCGGTGTTGCGGCTGCAGCCAAGATGGTAGCCCCTCCGTGGGTAGGGGACTGCAAGCGCTGATGTTGTTGTCGGGGTGCAGGGTGCCGTGCCGCGGTGTAGTGTCGTGCCCGGATGGCACTGGTGTACTCACGATTAATTCACACTCAGAGTCACTGGTAAACCAAAGTTCGGATGTGGTCGGTTCCCGCGGCCGGCTGCTGATGTCCCCTGTGGGGTTGATGGTGGCCCCTTTCCCATGCACCTCTGGTTGTTGTGTTTTGGCTCCCCTGCCTGGGCAGTGGTAGCCCGCTCACCAGCGTTGAGCTGCCGGAGGAGCCCTCGGTTGCCTGCAGGCGCTGGCCCGTTGGATGTTTGGCCCTTGGCGATGGCACTCACCCGGTATCGGTGGGCTTTTGCCTTCTTTCGGGACTTTGGGTGTGGATGAACCCATGAGGTCCAGCCAGCAATCAGTCAATTTGCCTAAACTCAGTGGCTTCTAAGCTAGGACGGGGTCTAAGTACCCGGTTTCTGGTGCTCCGGTACACGGTTGACTCTCCGATTCAGGGCCGGCGGGCTCCAACCCAGGCCCGGTCCCTACGGTTCCGTCGGTTGCTGTACCGGTACTCCTGCAGACGGCCACCACCGTCTGCCTGCCTGACGTTTCAAGGGTCCCAGGCTCCTACACAGGTCCCTGACAGCTCTACCACTCCTCTCACTGTCACTCTACAACTTGTTCTGTTTGTGTTTCCTGCCTCAGGACAGTAGTCTCCTCGGTGGGCATGCCTTTCCGCCTGACTTCACCCACCTGGTGTGCTCTACTGGCCCTGAGGGAGGCATCAGGTCTCCCTTTCGGGTGACTGGTGTGTCCTCACAGGGGGTGGGGTTGTGTGTGTAATGTGGTAGGTGTTGTTACCTGTGACCCCTGGGGTCCAGGGCGTCACACCATCATAGATGTTAATTCTGATTCGGGCGCAGTAGTATTTGTAAGTATTGCAGAAAACTCTTTACTAAGATGGCATTGGAGTCAACGCCTGCGTATAGCGCTATCTCCAGTGCCATCTTTGGGAACACTCTGTCTTCCTGCATTGGACTGTCATAGGCGCTATGCGAGGGCGGTGCATGTGCTTTCGCATTCTCTGCTCTATCATTCTCTGCTCTCGATATGTCTGCTCTCGCTGTGACCATGCTTTCTCCCGCAGTCACAATGAGAGCAGAGGATGAGAGAGCACATGTGTCACCGTCACACAGTGCATAGTGCATACAACAGTCCAATATATGTTTGAACAGGAAGTAACTTCTATCTGCTGTGTCCAGTATTCAGCATCTGATCTTCGGTGCTTGACCTGCAAAGTTGGATTCTCTGTGACAGGTCTTCAGTTCTTAACCTGCGAAGTCTGGTTCTCTTTGGGTTTGGATCAATATCCGGTGCTTTTACTGCTGTAATGGGCTTGAACCCACTCCGTATGCCTTTTCTCAAGTCTTGGTGCAAACTCCTTTTCTTGAGAGTCCCCAGCTATTATAATAGACCACTACGCCACAATTGTCACCTGACCCAGTGTCTCTTCTAAATTCTTCCTTTGAGGGACAAACACTCTATGCCTTTGTTCTCGGCTGCATGGTGGAGGCAGCAGATGGTGACATTTGCTTGCAGATACTGTAGAGTATTGGATGTGTGCATCTTCTCGCTGTCATCCCCTTACATATGCACACATCTCACATCTTGCATGGAAGAGCTCATATGTAGGGCCATTAAAGGTGTTTACTGAAATATGGCAGATAAATGTATACCATAGAGCTGAAGAGAAAAATATTTTACTAAAAATATATTTAAGCTACAGTATATAGTACGATAACGATTAAAAACTGAACCCCAATTGTAGTTTCATTCAGTTGTTTGGGAACTGTTCTTTATTGTGGAAAAATAGCACATGAAAATGAACTTATTGAGCTCATGTACAGACTACAGAGTAAGATCCTTTACATTCACAGTGGGGAATTTGTAATCTCATGTATAATGAAATGACTGTAGCATGTAAAGAACTGCATCTGCAGTTTCTTATCCCACTTATTATTCTGGGATCATTATGTATATGATTTTCATCACACACACATATCTACCTCACCTTTATTGTTAAATTATAACACTTCTGAATGACAGAAACAGGTCACTGCTGATAAATGAGTATGCCTATTCTGTCCCAATTGTAAGCACACTTATTTCTCCATTATTTCTCTGAAATAAATGATTTGTTGAGCTACCATAATTCAGAATACTATCCCAAGAACACACAAACCAGAGCATAAGGTTATCATATGTATCAAGGATGTTGATATTATAATAGTGATGCACTGTTACCTAGAAGATATACATTTTAAAAAAGAAAATAAGGTAAATATAGTTTAAAACAGTATAATATATTTTTATTGCAAGTTATCAATGTTTACAAGTTCAGTTTTGTAAAAATTAATTACCTTTCAAGTGGATTTTTTTTTTTTAGAAATATAGTCTGTTTGGAGTACAGTTGTGTTTGTAATTGGTACATCTACAGCAGTATATGAAACCACATTTGCAACAAGCACCTTAGAAGCATCTGTTATAGGCAATCTTTGGTGGGCATTTGTCAGGGGTGTACATAAAAACCATGGGGCCCCATAGGAAAATCTGACATATGAGTTGCCCAACCTCCCCCTTCATTATGTAGTAATGCCTCCCATTCTGTATTAATCTTCCCCATCCTGGGCCACGTCCTCGTAAATATGTCTCCCATCTTGGTAAATAAGTTCAACATCCTGGTATATATGTCCCCATCATGGTATATTCAGTATATCCCCATAATGGACCTATCCTGGTATATGTCCACATCCTGAGACCATCCTAGTATATGTCTACATCCTAGGCCCATAGTGGTATATTTCCACCTCATGGCCAATTCCTGAAATATCTGTCCTGATCCTGGGCCCACCCTGGTATATGTTCCGATCCCGGTATATGTCAACACCATCGCCCCATCCTGCTATATGTCCCCATCATGGCACCATCCTGGTATATGTAAACATCATGGCCCCATCCTGGCATATGTCTACAACAAGGTTCCATCCTGGTACATGTTCCCATCCTGGTATATATGATCCCCATCATGCAGCACACAGTAAAAATAAACAATTATACTCACTTTCCCTCTGCTTCCCTGGTGTTTGATGTCCTCATTTGGTGCTGACAACTGACTTCAGGGTGTAAACGGTGCAGAGCCTGACGTCACTGCCATTTGCACCCACTTACATGGAAGTCAGCTGACAGCTTATTTACTGCTCCCCATGTCCGGAATTAGGGATGTGGGGAGCTGTGAACATTCATTCTTTTTAACAGCAGCACAAGTGATCACCCAGCAGCTACAAGAAGTCTGAGGCGTGGTGATCACAGGTGCAACTATTAAAGAAAAAAAGAAAATTAATACTTACTGCTCCCCACACCCATAATCTCACCTTCCTCTGTATCTCATCTTTTTAGACTCGCTTGTAACAGGGTTGGTGCCTCAGGATTGGAGGATTGCTGATGTGGTACCCATATTTAAGAAAGGTAAGAGGGTAGATCCAGGCAACTACCATCCAGTAAGCCTGACATCAGTGGTATGCAAAGTTTTTGAGGGCATTTTAAGGGATGACATGCAAAAATATATTGCAGAAAATAATATAATAACTGACAAACAGCATGGATTCATGAAAGATAAGTCGTGTCTAACCAACCTGTTGGGGTTCTATGAGGGGGTAAGTGCAATCCTGGATATTGGTAATGCAGCTGATGTGATTTATTTGGACTTTGCAAAGGCATTTGATACTGTATCACACAATAGCCTTATATTAAAGCTCCAGAAGCAAGGACTAGTTGAAACTATATGCAACTGGATAAGGAATTGGCTAAAAGATAGGAAACAAAGAGTAGTCATAAATGTTACATTCTCTAAATGGGCTATAGTCAGCAATGGGGTGCCGCAGGGATCTGTGCTAGGACCGATTCTTTTTAATCTCTTTATTAATGACCTTGTGGATGGGATTGATAGTAAAGTGTCAGTCTTTGCTGATGACACCAAACTATGTAGGATATTAAAAACTGACCTTGATAGTACAATATTACAAAAAGATCTGGATAAGATGTCAGAATGGGCAGATACTTGGCAAATGAGATTTAATGTTGATAAATGTAAATTAAGGCACCTAGGACGGAGTAATCTTATAGCTGCATATACATTAAATGGAAGTAAACTCAGGACTACAGAACAGAAGAAGGACTTGGGTATTCTTATTACAAATAAGCTGAGCAGCAGCACTCAATGTGAAGCAGCAGCTGCTAAAGCAAACAAGATTTTAGGGTGTATGAAAAGAGAGATTAGATCCCGTGATCCCAACGTATTGTTACCCCTCTATAAATCACTTGTAAGGCCACATCTGGAATATGGGAACCAGTTTTGTCTCCACATTTTATAAAGGACATTCAGAAGTTTGAGGCAGTTCAAAGGCGGGCAACTAGACTATTACAAGGAATGGAAGGCCTCCCATATGATGAGAGGTTGAAAAAGTTAGATTTGTTTAGCTTAGAAAAAAGACGTCTCAGAGGAGACCTCATTTATATGTATAAATACATGTGTGGTCAATATAAAGGACTGGCACATGACTTATTTCTTCCAAAGACAATACTAAGGACCAGGAGGCACTCACTGCGAGTGGAAGAAAAGCAATTCCGACAGCTAAATAGGAAAGGGTTCTTTACAGTTAGAGCAGTCAGACTGTGGAATGCCCTACCACAAGAGGTAGTAATGGCTGATACTATTACAGCTTTTAAAAAAGGGCTGGATGATTTCCTCAGTACACAGAACATTGTTGGTTATAAATGACTTAGTGACCAAATGTAGAACTGGTGGAGGAAGGTTGAACTAGATGGACCTAGGTCTTTTTTCAACCTAAGTAACTATGTAACTATATAACTGGCTTCAATGCCAAGAGATGGGTGGAACTATGGATGTGTGGAGCAGTGAATATTCATTTCCTTAAATGGCAGGCATATTTGCAGTGCAAGGACCAGACAGATCTCTGTGCTGCAATGCATTTAAGCTGTATGAACACCCTGGATGCACATCCAGCTGAATCAGGTGCTGGGGTTGATGGGTGTGCCACCCAGGGCTATGGGGTACTCGGTCCTGGGCCCTATATGTACGGGGATGCTGTGTCACGGTTGTGTAATGGCCGATGCCCGGTTACATGACCCTGGGGGTCGCTTTCTAACAGGGGATATATACAGGGGAGATTAAAGAGTTTATATTGTGACGGCACTTGCGGGTTGCTGTTATGGTGATGAAACCGCTACTGCACAGTCTTTTACCACTGGGGCTGATGGTGATGGCAGCCTGGATGGTAGGCCCTCTGCAAGTAGGGCAGGGCCCCAGGGAGTGGATGGTGGGATTCGGCGCAGAAAGAAAGGAGACCACACGATGGGGATGCAGTGCAACTGTTGTTTTACTCACTGAGTTGTTGAGGCAGCTGCGCTGGGGACAGCTGGTTAAGACCCCTGGTCCCTTTTGTTCCAGTGCTGGTGTGGTAACCTGGTGGCCTCTTTCTCCAGCACTTCTCACTGCTTGATGGAACTTGTAGCTTGGAGCATCTATGGGTCCCCTATTGTCTGTCGGCAGTTTCTCATCCGCACAGCAGGCAGTGTGAACCCTGTAGGGTTGGTGTTCTGTTCCGGTCCCTGGCTCTATCTTTACTGCTGGTGATCCCGGATTCTTGGGTCAGTGAGGTTCTTGAAGGTCCCCTCACTGTGCAGGTATTTGTCAGGTAGCCTGAAGCGTTCACCTGACCTAGGGCCCTGTGCCCCGTCGGTGCTCTGGTTACAGGGGTACCTGGCTGTACCCTCCTGGCAACCACTCTCCTGTGCCACCTAGGTCACTGATACACGACCCCGTCTGGAGACATGTCCATCCCCTTTAACTGTCACTACCGGACTCCTCTGTGTTTCTGTCTGTCCCCTCCCACTTCGTTGTTGGCTAGTGGACTGGACTGGCTCCACTCCTGGGTGGCCATCCATTGGGTCCCGGACTAGTCAGTCACCCATGGTTGGGAGAGGGAACTGGGGTTAATTATGTGTTTTGGTGGTACCAGTACTGGTCTTCCAGGTCCCTGGGGGTAGGCCCTGCATCTTTGACAGGATGCAGTACCTAGTAGTGCCCTGATGGGTTCAAGGGCGCTACATGGGCACCCACAGCTCATGGGCCCTATAGCAGTCGCATGGCCTTCCTCCATTGGTGGTATGCCACGGGCATCTGTGAAAGGTACGCTGCGGGAAATCTGTGGCAGGAGCTATGGTGGAGTATCTGAAACTTAGGACATCATGGTGGCATAAACTATCACATACAGTAAGTAACCCTAATGAAGCTCTTCCTACTAGAGATGAGTGAACCTTTCAAAGTTTGGTTTGCCGATACTTGCTGAACAAATGCTACATTGGCTGAAATATTTGCCAAACCATTTCGAACCCAATTAGATTCAATGGGAGGTCAAACCTAAGGCAGAGAAAACACCTTTAGGCAGGTCGAAAAGCTTTAAAAACAGCAAAAATACACTTTATAGTGCAGCCCACTGTTTTGGCATAGCCACTAGCTTCCTAGACTATTGACATAAGAAATTTTGAGGTGAATGACAGACAGGTATAGGGATGGTGCTCCCACACCCCTGCCAGTACAAACAAGACACAGCTTGGAGACCCAACTTGGAGTCTTGATATTTAAAACATTTCAGGAAGACAGCAGGACAGTGGCATCAATCCCCCCCCCCCATAGTGTATTTACAAAGCAAGGAGGTATGGTCCATGCAACACACAGGATGTGGCCGGGCATTTCAATTTTAAAAATCAAAAGGCAAATGAGTGTCAGGATTAGGCCTCTTGCTTCCACACCCCTGCCTATATGGACAAGACACAACTTGGAGACCCATCTTGGAGTCTTGATCTTTAAATACATTTCAGGCAGCAAGCAGGACAATGGCATCATATGCCCCCTTGCCCATTTCCCCATAGTATCTTTGCACAGCAGGGTGGTATGGTCCATGCAACACTCAGGATGTGGCTTGCCATTTGCATCTTAAAAAGTGTGCGCACAGCGACTGTGCATTCTGCATCAGCACATCCAGGCCGGAATAGTAGCCTAGAAATTTTTGTACAACCAGGATGAGGCCATGAACCATGCAATGCACATGTGTGTGATGTCGCCTAGGCATAGTATCGCCACCAGGTTTGCATCATTATCGCACACAGCCTTCCCCGGCTCCAGGTTCAGAGATCAAATTGATCAAATTCGGCCTGGATAGTGGTGCACAACTCTAAAGCTGTATGACTTTCTTCTCTAGTACATATTAATTTCAGTATTGCCTGATTGTATTGACTTGCACAAAGGATGTGAACTAGTATTTCCATTTTAAAAATCAACAGTTGACACCCACACCCCTACCAATACAAACAAGACACTGCTTGGAGACCCATCTTGGATAGAGATGAGCAAACCTCTCAAGGTTTGGTTCACTGAGCCCAACCGAACAATCGGTACATTTGCCAAAACTTTTGACGAACCGAATCCGACTTATCAAACATTTCAGAACCCCATTGGATTCAATGGGAGGCAAAAAATCTTCCAAAGCAGCAAAACTACGTTTTACAGTGCAGTACCACTGTTTTGGCATAGCCATTAGCTTCCTAGACAATTGATATGAGAAATATAGAAGTGGATTAGAGACAGTAAGGCTGGTGCTCCCATACCCCTGTCAGTACAAAGAAGACATAGCTCTGAGACCCATCTTGGAGTTTCAATATTTAAAAAACTTTTAGGCAGACATCAGTACAGTAGTGACTTGACATTAAAATGTTAAAAACCAAGAGATGCAGACAGACAGGCGTAGGCCTCTTGCTCACAGATGTCTGGCACTACACCATTGTCTAGTCTGCATAGTCTGGGACTGTGATGTCAGAATCAATGGACATGCTTGACTTTTTCATCTTTATGAACATCTTTATGAACATTAGGCAGTTTACACTTTCAGGGGACAGCCGGATGTGCTTTCGAATCAATACACTGTCTGCAGCGCTGAAGACACATTCTGAGAGAACACTATCTGCCGGGCAGGCCAAAACTTCTGGGCGGCATGCTGGCTCAGTGGTTAGCACTGCAGTCTTGCAGCGCTGGGGTCTTGGGTTCAAATCCCACCAAGGACACTATCTGCAAAGAGTTTTTATGTTCTCCCAGTGTTTGCGTGGGTTTCCTCCAGGTACTCCGGTTTCCTCCCACACTCTAAAGACATACAGATAGGGACTCTAGATTGTGAGCCCCAATGGGGACAGTGTTGCCAATGTATGTAAAGCGCTATGGAATTAATAGCGCTATATAAATGAATAAAATTATTAATTATTATTATTAAGACTGGCAATCTCAGGCCATTCTTCCATTTTTGAAGACTAAAATGCAAAAGGGTCCAATGCCACCCTTACGGCATCGATATCGAGCTCTAAATACTCCTCAACCATCTTCTCCAGTCGTTCACTATGTCTCAGACTTCTACTCTGTTTTGCTGGTGCATGCGATGATGTTAAAAATGTGTCGCAATAATTGCAGAAATTGCTTCTGACACTTGAACTGCTGGTGCTAATGTTTCTGTGTTGATGACATGATGTTCCTGTGGTTTGTATTCTACAACTGTGATGCCTGCTGTGTGCCTCACTGCTGTCTTGTGGAAAACTACTGTTAAGATGGTCTACAAACTTGTTTTAAAACTCCAGCATCCATGCGTCCCTTTCCAGGGGTTTAAGCATCTTGCTAAATTGACTCTTGTACCATGGATCTAGCACAGAGGCAACCCAGTAATCAGCACTATTTCTAATACTAACGATACGGACATCATGTTGCAGATAGTGCAGGAAGAAGGTGCTCATGTGCTGGACGCTTCAATGTGCATTGGTGGAGGGGTAATGTTCAAGCTTGCCTCCTCTGTCCCCTCCAACTAACTACGGACAAAAGAGGTGGGATCAATATCCTCTTCCTCCTCCATTTGTTCCTTGGCACCTGCACCTTCACTACCAGTTTGTCTGTTACCATGAGCCCACCTCCATCGATGGACTACACATTCCCGTGACACCCGCCAGCGCGACGACTGTCCGGACCTTACAGGAAATGGTATCCCTTCCTCATCCTCCTCTACTTTCTTCTCTTCCTCTTGTACCCCCACTTCCTCCGGCAGACTATTCAAAGTGTCTTCCAACATGTGGATCAGTGGAATAGTGATGCTGATGATGGCAACATCAGCGCTAACCATCTGACCAGCGCTAACCATAACAAATGTAGCCATTTTGAAACTGTGCAGGAGAGTGAGAGGTCCTTCATCTGTGTCCACTCTGCAATTGTAATTTGCCCCACATCCATACTGTATTGTCCAAGATTATGTATCATGGCATAGGGCAACAGGGCTTGCTGATACTGCTACAGTCGCTGCAACATGTGCAGAATGGAATTCCACTGTATCGGCTCATTGCATATTAACTGGTTAACCAATAGGCCAAAAGTCCTTTGTAACGTTGCAAGTAGATTAGCTGCGGGATGTGAATGGCGGAAGTGAGCACACACTGACTGTCCCTTCTGCAGCAGCGCATCCAGCCCAATATACTGGGCTAGATATTTCTGTACAACTAGTTTCAGGATGTGAGCCATGCAAGGCATATGTGTGATGTCGCAGAGGCGTTGGGTCACTAGCATGTTTGCACCATTGTTGCACACGGCCTTCCCTTGCTCCAGGTTCAGTGGAGACAGCCATTGATCACACTCGGCCTGGATAGCAGTCCACAACTCTGCAGCTGTGTGACTGCATTCCCAAATGCATAATAATTTCAGCACTGCCTGATTGCGTTGAGTACTTGCTGAGCTGTGTACAGAGGTGTGGAGGATTCTCTCTGCATTCTTGGAATGCATGTTACATTAAGGAAGGGTTGAGAGCACAGATGGAGGGCTTTGATGAGGTGGAAGAATCAGAAGTGGAGGAAGCGATAGATCCAGAGGTTTGTCCCACAAATCTTGGGGATTTCAAGATTTGGGAAGTAGCCCCTTGCCCATCTGCCCCCTGCAGCCAACAGAGTAACTCCGTGCTCAGTCAGCTAGATGTAAAGCCCCTGGCCATGATTGCTTGTCAATGTGTCAGTGTTGAAATGTACCCTAAGAGACACAGAGTTTTTAAAGGAAAAAGTAATCTTACCTGCAACATGATGGTGTAGAGCAGGGACAGCTGTATTAGAGAAGTAATGGCGACTGGGAAACTAGTACTGGGGGACTGTGTAATGACCAGAGGTCCGATTGAGATCCAGCGAGCTCAAACTGAGGCCCAGGCAGAAATGTCTCAACAATGTATTTACTAGAAGGGATAGTGTGGCGCCCCTGACCTGGTCAGGCACCACTGAGTACTGCACCCATGCTGGGGACAGTACAATACAGGTAATCCAGAAGGCTGACAGGGGTGTGGAACACAGGCGCATAGTGATCAGGTCTCACACATGTACCCATGAGAGGACCCCTGGGGATCCCAGGAGGGGGCAAGCCTTCACCTTCACTGGAATAGTGGAGGGGGTAGAGCCTCCATCTCCTCTCAAGGGGTGTGGTAAGAGAGTCTGGTTGCTAGGTGGCGTAGGCAAGAACAGGAGAGGAGGGGCAGTGAGTCAGTTAGAGCAGAACTCCATAGGGCTCAGTGAGGAGCAGACCTGTGGGGCTGTTGCTGTCTAACAGCGCCCTCGCAGTGGCTACAGACGGGGGAGAACGGTCAACTAGGAGTGCTGCCTGAAAGCCAGCTTCAGCTAGCGAGTGCAACGGAGTGGGAAGTAAGGAGACTGCTAGAGAGCACCAGGCCCAACCGGGCGGCAGATCCCGAAGCGGGGATAGATTCAACTTTCTTCTGCTAAACCTGCCGGTGTGGGGCTCTTAAAGCCCACACCACAACACTACAAAAGCCGCAGCCACGTAACCGCAAGTTTGGGCCCATAGGTCATAGGAGGCAAGAGGCTGGAGTGGCCTGGTCCGGGGAACAAGCACACGGCAAACAACAAGGGGAGAGAGGCTGCAGCATCTTCCCTGGGTGACCCCCATAGGGACTAAAAGTCGGGGTCACCCCAAACCACCAAGGGCTAAGGAAGGCGAGTCAGTAGTCACCCTCATAAAGTCAGCCTGAAGGATACCTGGTTCCCACCTGGTTCATCTCAGCTACGCCCGGGCTACTCACCCTGCCATCAAATGTGAGTAAAGCCCTTGAAAGACATTCCTGCTTGTGTGGTCATTCTGCGCCTTGTGGTACTACAAACTTACACCGGGCCCTGGGGCTTGCCTCACTCTCAGGAGGCTATTCCAACTAACTGCACACACCATCAGCCCCAGGCGTCCCCTAACCTGCAGTGGCGGTCCCCACTGACCGCAATACTGAGAGTGGCGTCACGATCAAAACAGAAGATTTCCTACCAGTGACGGAGATCCAGCAACGTGGAGTCCCTGAAGGTAACGCACCGACACCGATACAACACCTGCGGGGCTTCACATCTGGCGTCACGAACAGGATAAGGACTAGACCTGTTCAGACAGGTGACCATGTGCTTAGGCGGTCCGCTTGAAAAATTGGAAGCGCCGCCATATTGCCACCATGAAAAGCGCGCTGAAAAACAACAGCGGCCCGCGCTGGAAGAAGTTACCGCCCACGAAGAGGTGTGGCTACCCAGAGATCCCCTGCAGAGTCCTGACCTTGCCGGCTATGAAAGCGGAAGCGTCCAGAAACGGCAGAGCAGAAGAGAAGCCAGCAGCTTGCTAATGAAGATGGCGTCTGAGAGCAGAGATCCAGAGCCGGGCTCCGCTGCCTGGTGGTGCCGGGAGCTTGCTATTTTCTGTGACCAGCTGGAGGCTAGGATTGTGCGACAGCTCAGGGAAGAACGCACGGAGCTCCTGGAGATGGCTGCGGCGGTGCGGACCTACGAGGAGGGAGCCGCGCGACGCCTGCCAGATCGAGCGGCGACGACGCAGACCCCGATGCTGCCACAGATGGGTGAGTCGAGTGATGCCCCGGCCAGCGCAAGTGCCCCGGCCCCTGCTGCCACGCCCGCGGTCCCAGAAGAGGCGCCCGGCGCGGCGACGCTGGACCAGGCCGCAGCCACGCTAGAAGCGGCCCGCCAAATCCAGGCCGCCGCAGCGATGCCCCGCCTGTCCCGCAGGGCTCCGACCACCACGGCAGTGCTCATCCGTGCTGCAGGTGTGACGCTGACCCAGGCTGCCACCCTGCTGAACCCGGTCCGCCAAGACCCCACCGCAGCAGCGACGCTTGTCCGCGCCGCAAGTGAGATGCTGAACCAGGCCGCAGCCCCGCCAGGTGCGGCCCGCCAAGCTCCGATCGCTGCAGCGACGTCCAGCCCAGCCTGCACAGAGCCCCCTGCAACAGCGACACTGATCCAGGCCGCCGCCATGCCAGGCGCGGCCCGCCAAGACCAGGCCGCCGCCATGCCAGGCGCGGCCCGCCAAGACCAGGCCGCCGCCATACAGGGCGCGGCCCGCCAAGAAGAGAAGACTACCTCATCATTTTCCCCGGCCTGCAAGGCCAGAGCAGACACCGCTCCCCAGTCAGAAGAGGTCCCTGCTGGAAAGCCCACGCTGGGGGAGGACCCCGAATACTGGCGGCTGAAGGCTGACATGGAGGCCAAGTTTCCACAATGGTTGGTGGACCGGTACATGCTCCCTCCGCATACCCCCAAGGAGATTCAGGCAACCCCTGCAGCTGCGCCGGAGAGTCCACCGCCTGGGCCAGCTGAAGAACACTCATCCCCAACGCTGCCACAACCAGGGTGCAGCGAAGAACTAAGGGGGAGGGGAGGCCAGGAAGCTGAGGGGCTGACTCCGACTCCAGTGCCACCAGCAGTGGACCCATACCCAGAGCCAGAGATGCTGCCCTATTCTCGCTGGGATGAGGAAGATCTGACCCCGTCTGCTGACGAAGATCAACCTAAAGACCTCACCTGGAAGCCTGCAAGCATGAACCCAGCCCGCAAGACAAGGCGCAGCAGAGCAAAGCATCCTCCAACACCACAGTCTCCAGAGCAGAGGGAGGTCACAGCCAGAGACCTGCAGGAGAAGAGGTGCCTAAGAAGGTCCGAAGCCCAGGCTAGAGGACCCCTTTACAGAGGGATAGTAGAGGACTTCAACCTGAAAAGCGGATACGGCTTCATTGTCGTGAAAGGAATAAAAGAGGGCATATTCGTAAATCGGAGAGATGTTCAAGCCCACCTGCCCAGAGGACATTCAGGCAGAAATTTGAAAATTGGGGACTTAGTACAGTTCACCTTACATCAAGGAGAAAGGGGCTACTATGCCTTAGACGTAGCACCATGTCCAAGACAAGAAAGACAAGAAAGACAAGAAAGACAAGAAAGACAAGAAAGAAAAGACAGAGATAAAGAAACAGATACAGAAAAAGAAACAGACGAAGACCAAGAAAGGAAAGATAAAGATCCTATAGATGCAACAACCACAGACAAAGATCCTACAGATGAGACAACCACGGACGACGACGGAGAGCAAGAAAGTCACAGGTGCCGGTGCCCTACATGCCCACGCCCTGGTGAAATGGAGGAGTAAAAGTAAAGTAAGAAGAGAAGTTACTGTTTGACCAGTTAAAGTTTTGAAAAGTTTGCAACGTTTAAGAAATGCGCCCACAAAAACTATTGTGAGAAATAAACTTTAAGGCTATGAACTTGCTATAGCCACAAACTCTCGCAGTGTAAATAGTTACACCAGTGGCACCACCACCAGAGCCAGCCTGTTTAGGGGCTTGGCTCGTCTGCAACCAGGAGGGGCCCGTCCGTATATAGGGCCTTGGCTCACCTGCGACCAGAGAGCACGCCTGTTTATGGGGCCTTGGCTCACCACCACAAAGAGGGTACCTGGTCAGCACCAACTGTGGAGGCCGCCTCTGAATCCTGCCAGAAGAGGCTGACGGCGCGGATCCACCAGGCCAGGTATACCCTGAAACCACCAGCCCATGAAAGCCGCCTCTACATCCTGCCAGAAGTGGCTGAAGTCGCGGCCAACGGGAGAGGAAGATTGGAGGAAAGGTCTGGGGAAACGGATGACCCAGACCTGGTTACCAACAGAACCGGTGACCTGCCTCCTGAGAGGGTTTTGGGTGGGTTAACGGACTTGTGGGTGGAGGGTGGTGATGTCTGATATCTGGTGCTTTTAAATGTTTTACATGTTTTAATGTTTTATGCATTTTAAAATGTTGTCTTGCAGCCCGAGGACGTGCTGGTGATAACTAAGGGGGAATGTGGCGCCCCTGACCTGGTCAGGCACCACTGAGTACTGCACCCATGCTGGGGACAGTACAATACAGGTAATCCAGAAGGCTGACAGGGGTGTGGAACACAGGCGCATAGTGATCAGGTCTCACACATGTACCCATGAGAGGACCCCTGGGGATCCCAGGAGGGGGCAAGCCTTCACCTTCACTGGAATAGTGGAGGGGGTAGAGCCTCCATCTCCTCTCAAGGGGTGTGGTAAGAGAGTCTGGTTGCTAGGTGGCGTAGGCAAGAACAGGAGAGGAGGGGCAGTGAGTCAGTTAGAGCAGAACTCCATAGGGCTCAGTGAGGAGCAGACCTGTGGGGCTGTTGCTGTCTAACAGCGCCCGCGCAGTGGCTACAGACGGGGGAGAACGGTCAACTAGGAGTGCTGCCTGAAAGCCAGCTTCAGCTAGCGAGTGCAACGGAGTGGGAAGTAAGGAGACTGCTAGAGAGCACCAGGCCCAACCGGGCGGCAGATCCCGAAGCGGGGATAGATTCAACTTTCTTCTGCTAAACCTGCCGGTGTGGGGCTCTTAAAGCCCACACCACAACACTACAAAAGCCGCAGCCACGTAACCGCAAGTTTGGGCCCATAGGTCATAGGAGGCAAGAGGCTGGAGTGGCCTGGTCCGGGGAACAAGCACACGGCAAACAACAAGGGGAGAGAGGCTGCAGCATCTTCCCTGGGTGACCCCCATAGGGACTAAAAGTCGGGGTCACCCCAAACCACCAAGGGCTAAGGAAGGCGAGTCAGTAGTCACCCTCATAAAGTCAGCCTGAAGGATACCTGGTTCCCACCTGGTTCATCTCAGCTACGCCCGGGCTACTCACCCTGCCATCAAATGTGAGTAAAGCCCTTGAAAGACATTCCTGCTTGTGTGGTCATTCTGCGCCTTGTGGTACTACAAACTTACACCGGGCCCTGGGGCTTGCCTCACTCTCAGGAGGCTATTCCAACTAACTGCACACACCATCAGCCCCAGGCGTCCCCTAACCTGCAGTGGCGGTCCCCACTGACCGCAATACTGAGAGTGGCGTCACGATCAAAACAGAAGATTTCCTACCAGTGACGGAGATCCAGCAACGTGGAGTCCCTGAAGGTAACGCACCGACACCGATACAACACCTGCGGGGCTTCACAATAGGGGAGAGGCTCAAAAGGAAATGCATTTACGATTTTTCCCCAGTCACTACTATACTTATTTACATAGACAGGCTATACACTATGGTCGGGGTGTTAGCTCCAGAGATCTTTCCAATATGTATCACGAACTGCAGGAACAAATGTATGTAAGGATCCTATGTGGAACAAACAGCGACTCTCTAATGCTTCAACAGACAGGGTGTAAATTCAATGGGTGTAACTTAGTGAAAATCTCTGGAATTAACACACCGGCTTATAACTTACCAATTTTAAATGTTACAACTGCAAGTGCAACATATGCATGCTTCAACTGCTTGGATACCCGGATATCGTTAGTGGTACCATGTTACTGACGGAGTCCAACACAGGCATGTGGCATGTCCCAGCTGTAGCCGGTGTGGGTGGTCTTCGGCGCCAAAACTCACGAGGAGGAATTGTGACGCCCTGGACTAGCCAGGTAGTCACAGATAGACCCCCACACTACACCTGTCCCCCAAAAAGGTATCATCAGCCAACCATTAAAACCTAGTCACCTCCCTCAGTGTTTGATGAACACACCAGGGGGGCGGAGCCAAGCGGTTGGCCACGCCCACCGAGGAGTTCAGTGGGCCTAAGGCAGGAAACAGTCAGTTGTGTAGATGAGTTTTGGTGTTGGGAAGTGGAGGAGGTCAAGCCTGTAGGTCAGGTCTGTGATAGTCTGACAGGTGCTGGGGTTAGAGCCCGAGCACCTTTGGCTAGGAGGCATATGGTGGCCTTAGCCTGCAGGAGCCGGGAAGACGGCTTGGTGGAACCGTGGTGGACCGGGACAGGGTAGTGGCCCGCTGGTACCGACCCGGGGAACCGAATCGGAAACCGGAGCACACAGGGGGGTACTCAGACCCTGAAACTGAGTTAATTAACTGATTGCAGTCTGGATTATAGGTCCTTTCCCACCCAAGTTCCAACTAAAGACAACAGCCCATCGAGGGGGATAGAAAGCCACCACACAGGCAGAGAGGTCCCACGGGCCAGCATCTGCGGACAAAAGGTCTCTCCCGACATTCACAAAGCTGGGGAGCGGACTCCCGTCGCTGAAGCGTAGGCAGCCCAAATACATAACATGGTGCAAGAGAAAGGCCAAGACCACCGAACCGGGTGGGGGACCAGACGCAGCCGGCTGCGGGCACCGACCACCATCAACTTGGTTTACCAGAGACTTGTGTGTGCCAATAACAGTGCGTAGAACAGTGCCATCCGGCCGTGCACCGCCCTGCACGGCACAGCTACCCCCAACAGGTCCCGGGGCCACCATCCCTGCCCACGGAGGGGTTAACAACTTGCTGCATAAAACATCTCCCCTGGGTGCCCCGTAACTGCAGCAGTGGTGTCTACCTTCACCACATCCCGTGGGTGGTGTCATGAACTCAAGCGCGGCTCCAGACGTGCACCTACCTAACCCCCACCAAAAGCGCCAGCATCCCCTTTCAGAGTGAAGTGACCCCGGGTCCGGAGGCGCTCGAGCCACCCACCAACGAGCCCGGACCCGAGCGGCTTGGCTGTAGCCGAGTGCGGGGCGGTACACATCGACTCTTCTGGCGTCACAAACAGGATACTTACCTATTCACTTACCTAGTGAAGTGCACCTTGAAGTGAAGTCGGCGGAAATTTGCAATCTTGCCGCCATCTTTTGGCGCGAAGATTCCCGCCAGAGTCTACTTTCCCGCCGAAAGGGCACGAAAAACTGAAGCCCAGCCCCCTGGGAACGCTGCTGTGCAGCAAAGCGAGAGGTCGAAAAACAAAACTGATCTGCCGAAGAAGGGAGTGCCGCGAAAAGACCAAGGGGGAGAAGCGAGAAGATGTCCGCGCCTAACCGCGATGACGGAGTGGCGCCGGCCGCTGGAGAGGCAGCACCCGCATGTGTGCCCGACGATGGGAACGTGGCGGCGCTCGCTCCGGTCGCAGGAGCGGGGGAGGCCGCGGCTCCGACTGTAGCCCAGTTAATGCCAATCTCCTTGCTCTACGTGCCTGGTGCTGCCTGGCTACCCCAGCACGATGGGAAGCCTGACGCCTTGCAGGTGTTACAGAAAAAGATATGCACGATTCTCGATTTGTATGCCATGACTGGCAAGCAGCGTGCAGCGGTAGTGCTAAAGCAGCTGACCGGCGCGGCCGAGCAGGAGGTGGAGACTTGGGCTGATGCGGACCGGGCCTCGGTAACCGCCATTTTTGATAAACTCCAGGTCGCCTTCGAGACCCGCACGGAAGTGGAGTTACGGATGCAGATTTACCATTGTCGGCAGCGACCAAAGGACAGAATAAGAGACTATGCCTTGTGGCTACAAACAGCCTTGCGTACCCTAAAGCGGGTGGACCCCATCAATGAGACTGATAGCAACAAGATTCTAGTGGAGCAGTTCCTGCAGGGACTGGGTTCCGCCGAAGATCGCAAACAACTGCGGCTGTGGACTTTGGAGCACGCTGACCTGGACTTTGCAGCGCTGAAGGAGTGGGCCATCAAGGCCCTACAAACATCAGAAGCCGGCGCCCCCGATCCACCATCTTGGCCGGTTGATACCACTCCCGTTTGGGTAGCGCCCCCCTTGCTGTCCCTGCCGGCCCCTGCTGCAGCCACCGGAGCTCCAAAAGATCTGACATCGCAAGTCCGGCGCCTGAATGAGGACGTCACCCGGATCCTCGCCACTCTCCAGCTGCCGACAAAAGTCAAGCCCACAGAAAAGATCCAGCTCGCCGACAGCCCGGAGGACGTCCTTTGGATGCAGCAGAGGAGGAACAACGACCCACGGTATGGACCGCCTATCTGCTACAAGTCTAACAAGACCGGCCATTACTTCAGACGGTGTCCATTAAACGAGCAACCCCTGAGGCCAAGGGCAAATCCTCAGGAGTAGATCCTCAAGGCCCAGCTGATTGGCGGGATCGGTACATTGGAGGCCACCCCATCATCTCCCTGGTGGTGGATGGTGTCCTGACCATGGCCCTGCTTGACACCGGATCACAGGTAACGACTATGTCTTACTCGTTGTACCAGCGATATTGAGCTGATAGTGAACTTACCCCTCCGGACGATGGCTTAACTATCATTGCGGCCAATGGGCTCCCTATGATCCAGGTGGGGTTCAAGGGGGTGACCCTGACTGTGGAACGAACAGAGTTAAGACGTAAAGGGATGATTGTGGTGCTGAATGATTCCAGTGACCATAACCCAAAGGTGGTCCTTGGGAACATGATTGAGCACTGCATGGGGGAGGTGTTGAGCCTGTTGCAACAATTGTCTGCCACTGCGGGAGGGGGTCGGCAGAGGGCACTGCAGCGTGAGATCCGGGCCCTCCTGCAGCGACAGCAGGTGAACATGACAGGTGGAGAGATTGGTGGTGTGCGGGTGATGGATGCCGTGCCTTTGGTGGTGCCATCGCGGAGTGAGATGATGATTTTGTGTAGGGCAGCAGTAGGACCCCAAGGACAGGATTACCTGGCAATGATAGAGCCCTTGCCTTCAGAGTATTGGCCCACAGTGATGGCAGCTTAGGGGGGTGATTGATGTCAAAAAGGGGAGAATGCCCGTGAGAGTGCTGAATTGTGGAGAGGAAGAGGTCAGGCTCCCCTGCTACGCCACCATAGGCAAGTTGTTCACCGTAGATGCACATGCTATCCATGAAACAACCCCCACAACCACTACACCACACTCCGGCAGTGACCTTCCACCCGAACAATTAGAGGAGTGGTGCCGGGAGTTGCATGTTGGCACCGAGGCTACACCCATGCACCACAAGGAAGGGGTATACAGGGTAGTGCAAGAGTATGGGCAGGTTTTCAGCAAGCACCCGCTAGATTTTGGGAGAGTTAAAGGGGTTCAACACCATATCCCCACGGGTATGCATCCACCCATTAAAGAGAGGTACAGGCCAATCCCACCTGCACACTACCAGTGCACCAAAGACATATTGAGGAACATGAAGGAGGCAGGGATCATCCGGGATAGTTGTAGTCCCTGGGCAGCTCCATTGGTGCTGGTGAGGAAGAAGGATGGTACCATGAGAATGTGTGTGGATTACCGGAAGATCAACCAGATAACGCATAAAGATGCCTACCCTCTTCCCCGCATTGAAGAGTCGCTTGCTGCGCTGAAGACTGCTAATTATTTCTCTACCCTTGACCTTACTAGTGGCTACTGGCAGGTGGCGGTTGCATGGGAAGAATGCGAGAAGACTGCGTTTGCTACCCCCATGGGACTCTGCGAGTTCAACAGTATACCGTTCGGGTTGTGCAATGCCCCGGGGACCTTCCAGAGGCTCATGGAGTGCTGTTTGGGCCATCTCAACTTCGAGACTGTTCTGCTGAACTTGGACGACGTGATTGTGTATTCCATGACGTATGAAGCCCACCTGGAGCACCTGGCAGAAGTGTTTGCGGCCCTCGCCAAGTACGGGATGAAGTTAAAATCCTCTAAGTGCCATCTGTTGAAACCCAAAGTGCAGTACCTCGGGCATGTAGTGAGTGGGGAAGGCGTTGCCCTGGATCCTGAGAAGATTACCGTTATTCAGAGCTGGCCGCAACCAACCACGGTGAAGGAGGTGAGGCAGTTCATGGGCCTAGTGGGCTACTACCGCCGTTTTATCAAGGGGTACACGAAGATGGCCGCGCCCATGCAAGACCTCCTCGTGGGACAGACCAAGAAGGGTAGATCTCCCGGACCCCCATTTGTCTGGGGTGAAAAGCACGAGGAGTCCTTTCAACAGCTGAAGTCGGCCCTGACAGGGGAAGAAATCTTGGCTTATCCTGATTACAGCCTCCCGTTCATCCTCTACACCGACGCCAGCAATGTGGGCCTGGCTGCGGTCCTGTCCCAGGTACAAGATGGAAAGGAGAAGGTGATCGCCTACGCCAGCAGGAAGCTCCGGCCAACAGAGAGGAACCCCGAGAATTACAGCTCCTTCAAGCTCGAGTTCCTGGCCCTCGTGTGGGTGATAACAGAAAGGTTTAAACATTACCTCGCAGCGGCGAAGTTCACTGCCTACATGGACAACAACCCGTTAACACATCTGGATACGGCCAAGCTGGGCGCCCTGGAACAGTGGTGGATGGCTCGACTATTCAATTACGACTTCACCATCAAGTACAGGGCTGGCCGTAAGAATACCAACGTGGATGCGCTGTCTCGGATGCCACACTTGCCCGTTGAAGGGATGGAGGAAGACAGCCTGGAGGAGATCAAGCTACCTGCATTCCATCGGCCACGGGGTGAGAAGCCCTGCGTTAGACAACAGCAGGCGAACCTCGACCCGCTGCCAGGCCAGGGGGGCAAGAAGCCCAGGATCAGGAACCTGCAGTTCAGCTGGTCAAAACAATGATTGCCCAAGGTTCTTCCAGGATGAACCCCACAGCCCCCTCCGAAGCTCAGCGGTTCTGGAAAGAGAAAGATCGTCTGTAGCTGCATCAAGGGAAGCTGTATAGGGGGCTGATTAACCCAAAGACCCATGAGAAATTTCACCAGCTGGTGGTGCCCCAGGCTTGCGTACCCAAGGTCCTGCAGGGCTACCATGATGGCGCAGGACACTTCGGCTGGAAGAAGCTGGAGATGCTGCTGAGGGAGCGGTTTTACTGGAGTGGGATGCGAGAGTCCGCGGAGTCCTGGTGCCGAGAGTGTGGTCCCTGTACGCTGATAAGATGGGACGAAGCCAGCCAGAAGGCCCCGCTGCAGCGGATTGTCACCCACCAGCCGCTAGAGTTGGTCGCCTTGGACCACATCAAGCTCATGCCCAGCCGAAGCGGGTACACCTATGCCCTGACCATTGTGGACCACTACTCAAGGTTCATGGGGGTTGTTCCCGTTAAAGACTTGACAGGCCGCACTGCAGCCAGAGATTTCCAGGCCTACTTTTGCCGGCCGCATGGCTACTCCAAGAAGGTGCTCACAGATCAGGGCCCAGCCTTTGAAGTGGAGGTGTTCGAGGAGTTCTGCCACTTGTACAGGTGCAAGAAGATCCGGACCACACCCTATCATGCCCAAATTAATGGGATGTGCGAGAAAATGAACCATCTGGTCCTTAACCTCCTCAAGACATTACCCCTGGAAGAATGGAATCTGTGGTTGGAGAAGCTGCCCGATTTGGTGGACATGTACAATAACATCCCCTGCAGCTCCACCAAGTGCACCCCCGCGTACCTGATGAGAGCCCGGCCGGGGCGGCTACCAGTAGATCTAGAAATGGACATAGAAGTACACGAAACTCTTCCTCCCACTGGCAACTGGGATGCCAAGCGCAGACGCAGTGCCAACGGATCCAAGAGTATGTGGAAAGGAATCTGCGTCAAAATCGAGAAAAGCAAGATCAGCGCTTCAACAAGTGGGCTCAAGCTGCTCCTTTTGGACCTGGAGATGTGGTGCTGAAGCGCAAGCGAAGAACGCATAAGTTCGACGATCAGTGGGAAAGGACCCCCTACGTCATACAGCCAACTGGATGGGAGAACGAGAAGACCTACCTGATTAGTTGCGACCAGGGGAAAACTACGGCCACTGTTTCCAGGGACCACCTGAAGAGATGCTCGGGTCCCCTGAGACTGGTGGAAGAGGTCCCAGTGCCCACGCCGAGCGTGGAGGAGAAAAGAGGGGTGATCCATACAGTGATGGGTGACTTTCCAGCTGATTGGCCTACGCAGAACGGCGCAGTGATTGTTCCTGTAATAATGTTCCCACAACCCGTGGAAGAAATGGAGCCAGAGATGCCCGCCAGCGAGCCACCCGAACAAGCGCCCAGGGATGCACCTCCACCACGCCCCCTCAGGTCTCTACCCGCCATACCGGACACTCAGGAAGAGGGACCGGTCATCCCCTCTCCCCCATTGCCTCCACCTGAAAGTATTGGACCCAGGAGGTCCACGCGCCCTAACCTAGATCAGCCCCCACTTAGGTACAGGGAAACTGCCATCTAGGGGTGCAACATGTTGATTATGTACATATGTGTGAATGAATGCCAATCACCCGAGACTCTCACCTGATTCTTAAGACTGTTGAGTAAGGTAGCGGTTCCCGACTACCGTACAGTCCGTCCCCGTTGGGACTTTATTTGATCCCTGTTAAATACCCCGTTTTACAATGAACAAGGCTGAGAACTTGCAAGCCACCCAAAAACATTTGGGCTTGTAAATAGTCCCGGACCACCCTTTCAGGTCCTACAGTCCCCGGGGAAGCTGGTTGGAGGAAGGGCCTGCGGCAGAGGAGGCCGAGGTCCCGTCACTATAGGAACCGGTGACTACCTTCCGGGTCAGGGGTCCCCTGGACGTGGGGCCTCTGGGAGACTGCCGGGTAAGGAACTTTTTACCCCGTCCGTATGGGCAATACCCGTACCATTTCCTGGACTGGGGAAAAGGGGTGCTGACCTGTTTTTAGAGGCACCATCAAGGTTAAGGTTTGCTTGCGTGGGCAAATGAAAGGACCCGATCCCGTCCCGTTCCCGGTTAATAAAAGTGTTTCCTTTTATATGTTTGCAACATTTAAGTAACATGCCTCCCGCAAGGGAAGAAACACAAATATGCATGATTGTAAATACTGTTATTATAATTGTACATATGTTCTCTTTTATCTTTTTCAGTTACAAAAATAAATGGTTGTGGTCGGACAGCCCGCGGACGGTCTGTAGTTAACCAAGGAGGAGTGTGACGCCCTGGACTAGCCAGGTAGTCACAGATAGACCCCCGCACTACACCTTTCCCCCAAAAAGGTGTCATCAGCCAACCATTAAAACCTAGTCACCTCCCTCAGTGTTTTATGAACACACCAGGGGGCGGAGCCAGGTGGTTGGCCATGCCCACCAAGGAGTTCAGAGGGCTTGAGGCCGGAAACAGTCAGTTGTGTAGATGAGTTTTGGTGTTGAGAAGTGGAGGAGGTCAGGCCTGTAGGACAGGCCTGTGAAAGTCTGACAGGTTCCGGGGTTTCAGCTCGGGCACCTTTAGTTAGGAGGCATATGGTGGCCTTAGCCTGCATTAGCCGGGAAGATGGCTCGGTGGAACTGTGGTGGATCGGGACAGGGTGGTGGCCCGCTGGTACCGACCCAGGGAACCGACTTGGAAACCGGAGCACACAGGGGGGTACTCAGACCCTGAAATGAGGTCCAGAATCCACTGGACTGAGTTAATTAACTGATTGCGGTCTGGATTATAGGTCCTTTCCCACCCAAGTCCCGACTGAAGACAACAGCCCACCGAGGGGGATAGAAAGCCACCGCACAGGCAGAGAGATCCCACGGGCCAGCGTCTGCGGGCAAAAGGGCTCTCCTGACATTCACAAAGCCAGGGCGCAGGCAGCCCAAATACATAACACGGTGCAGGAGAAAGGCTAAGACCACCGACCCGGGTGGGGAACCAGACGCAGCCGGCTGCGGGCACCGACCACCATAAACTTGGTTTACCAGAGACTTGTGTGTGTCAATAACAGGGAGTACTTACTGCTCCTATTTTACCTGATGAAAGCAATTCTGCTGAAACGCGTTGTAATAATAGGAGTGCCTAATTAATAAAGTTTAAATAACTATCACCAGAAAATATCCTTATTGCGCTATATATAGACCGAAAGAATTATCCATATACCCCCTCCCTATTGGGAATCGGTAATAGCTGCAAAGGACCTGCTGACATATCAATAAACCCAGCTGGTAAGCTGGAGGATTGAGGAACAAAAACCTGAATTCCATGGTGCCGGTGGAAATCAGTAGCCGACATTGATACCCTAAATCTGGACTCCTGAAGCCTGGACACAGGATCTGTTCGGAGGAACTCCAGTCTGATAAGCTGACACTGAAGTTGTGCGGGGGCGCACAACCAACAAAGGTGAGCAATTCTAATATTATAAACGTTAAAAAGGATTCCACGGGTGCTTCTCATAGTGCGCTTGTTTTATTATCTATTTAAATAACAGGGAGTACAACAGTGCCATCCGGTCGTGCACCGCCCTGCACCGCCCATCTACCCCCAACGGGTCCCGGGGCCACCATCCCTGCCCACGGAGAGGTTAACAACTTGCTGCAAGAACATCTCCCCGGGTGCCCCGTAACTGCAGCGGTGGTGTCTACCTTCACCATATCCCTACCTACCTAACCCCCACCAAAAGCGCCAGCATCCCCTTTCAGAGCAAAGTGACCCCGGGTCTGGAAGCACTCGAGCCACCCACCAACGAGCCCGGACCCGAGCGGCTCGGCTGCAGTCGAGCGCGGGGCGATACAGAATCACTAGTCGCACAAAAAATGGTCCGCATCTCTGCCTGCAGCAGGGCCTGCAGATTCCCGATCCCCGTCCACTAACAGTTCTGCAGGATTCAAAGCACTGCTCAGGGTGTCACAAATGCTCTGCTCCAAGCTCCTTCTTCCCAAGCATCAGTTCACTTGGTGGCTCAGGGTCCCAACTGCCTGGCCCAGTCAGTGCCCGCTCTCTGCAGCCTCAATCACCATCCTCCATAAAGCTCTAAGCTCCCCACAAACTTGCCAGAAGTCCTTCTCCTCTGTCTCCCACAGTTCTTTCCTCACAGCACAGCTATTGTCCTCCCTCATAAACAGGCCCCCATCTTTGGCAGGGAGATTTTTCAGGTCCTGCTGCTCCCACAGTCATCACCACAAACAAGGAGTCACACACTGGAATGACAATGTCCACATCACTCTGCTGCCTGTTACAACTAGAGTTGAGCGCGGTTCGTGGTTCGTGGATCTCCAGTTCGCGGTTCGAGTGATTTTGGGGGCTGTTCTAGATCGAACTAGAACTCGAGCTTTGTGCTAAAAGCTCGATAGTTCTAGTTACATTCGAGAACGGTTCTAGCAGCAAAAATCCAAGCTAATTACTAGCTAGCTTTCCGCTGTAATAGTGAAAGTCACTCTGTGACTCACACTATTATGAAATTTCAGCTTATAGTGTGCGGGAACAGCGCGTTCAGATCACTGCTGCTGGGATAATGGCGATCGCCATTTTTTTTTTTTTCTGTTCTTCCTTCCCTCCCTAAGCGCATGTGTAGTGTGGCGGGCCAGCATGTCAGCCAATCCCAGACACACACAGCTAAGTTAACTTTTAGCCAGAGAAGCAACGGCATGTGTGATCGGATGTCCATGTCACATGTCCCTGCATTATAAATACGGGCATCTGCCCGTCTGGACGCCATTATCTGCCTTCTGCGTCTGGGTGTCAGTCACCGCAGGTGCAGCTCCTGTCTCCGATACTGCTGTGTACGCTCTACACACAGAGCTATACAAAATAGGGATAGAAGTTTCTTTCAGCCCTTGTAAGGGCTAATTACAGCAGGCTCAGAGCCATAGGTGACAGTCAGGTCCGTGGAAAGAGTTTTTAACAGCTACAGATAAGAGCGTCTGTGTAGCTAAGGTCAGGGAGTTCCTTGCTGCATTTCACCATTAGGAGGGATAGAAAGTGAGGCTTCCTTTCCTCTACACTGACCCACAACCCGGCCACTGTACCCTCCTGCCCTTTGCACACTCAAGCTCATTGTTACTAAGCCATTATACTAGCAAACACTGAGGAAACTTAGTGGCATCCTAAAAGTGGCTGTTGGACTTCATTAGTGTCCCACTAGTGCAAATCTATTTGCAGCACCTCTGCATTGCACACTCAAGCTCATTGTTACAAAGCCATTATAATACCAAACACTGAGGAAACTTAGTGGCATACAAAAAGTGGCTGTTGTACTCCATTTATGCCCCACAGGTGCCAAGCTATTTACAGCACCTCTGCATTAAACCCTCCTGCTCTGTTTTTAAAAGCTATAATAATAGTAAAAAAGGCTGCAACTTAGTGGCATACAAAAATTGGCTGTTGTACTGCATTTGTGCCCCACTGGTGCAAAGCTATTTGCAGCACCTCTGCATTGCACACTCAAGCTCATTGTTACTAAGCCATTATAATAGCAAAAACTGCTGAAACCTAGTGGCATACAAAAATTGGCTGTTGTACTCCATTTGTGCCCCACAGGTGCCAAGCTATTTACAGCACCTCTGCATTACACCCTCTTGCTTTGTTTTTAAAAGCTATAATAATAGCAAAAAAAAGCTGCAACTTAGTGGCATACAAAAAGTGCAGAAGACACATCCGCTCCTGTCAGCTCCACGCAGCTAAAGAAGGGAATAGTGCGATCAGCTGAGCTGTCACTGAGGTTACCCGCGGTCACTGGATACAGCGGTGGCCGCGGGTAACCTCAGTGACAGCTCAGCTGATCGCGCTACTCACCTCATTAGCTGCGTGGAGCTGACAGGAGCGGATGTGTCTTCTGCAGCTCCAGTCACCTCCATGCAGCAGAGCTGGAAGCGACGCTGGAGCATCCTGAATTACGCCGGACATGGAGGGCTTTTTTGGGCTTATTAAAGTGGTGAACCAGGGTATATGTTTGTGTTTTTTATTTCTAATAAAGGATTTTTTCGGGTGTGTGTGTTTATTTACTGTCACTTACAGATTAATCATGGAAGGTATCTCGGGGAGACGCATGACATGATTAATCTAGGATTTTTTGGCAGCTATGGGCTGCCATTAACTCCTTATTAGTCCGATTTGCCAACGCACCAGGGCAAATCGGGAAGAGCCGGGTACAGTTCCAGAACTGTCGCATCTAATGTATGTGGCAATTCTGGGTGGCTGCTGACTGATATTGTTAGGCTGGGGGGCTCCCCATAACGTGGAGCTCCCCATCCTGAGAATACCAGCCTTCAGCCGTATGGCTTTATCTGGCTGGTTTTAAAATTGGGGGGGACCGCACGCCGTTTTTTTTAATTATTTAATTATTTATTTCACTGCACAGTATAGACACGCCCACCGGCTGCTGTGATTGGGTGCAGTGAAACACCTGTCACTCAGCGTGGGGGCGTGTCTCACTGCAACCAATCATAGGCGCCGGTGGGCGGGGAAAGCAGGGAATACGAGATTGTTTAATGAGCGGCCGGCTTTTTCAAAATAGTGAAAGCCGCCGGAGCAGTGTGAATGCCGTGCAGCGCCGCGCCGGAGATCAGGGATCGGTGAGTATATGAGAGAGGGCTGCTCATTTCAGTCACTCAGGAGTTTAGCGGTCAATGGTGAGCCCTTCACAGGTGACCGCTAATCAGGACGCGACACAGACAGAGCCGCAGCATGACAATGAAGTCAGGTTAAGTTTACCCGAGTTCATTCTGATCGTGCGGCTCTTTCTGTGTCTGCTGTCAGCGGCCATTCAGCTCTGCTACATAGCTGTCTGTGTCTGCTGTCAGCGGCCATGTAGCAGAGCTGAATGGCAGATGACATAGTAAAAAACGCATCCCTAAACTACACATTACACACGCTTGGCATGTCAATAAATTAAAAAAAAAAAAAAAAAAAGGGTGGCCAATGCATACGTCACAGAACACATGATCTAAAGAATCGCACACAAAATTGATCAATTTAACATAGACTACTAACGCTCGTGTGACAGCAAATGAACGACCTACGTGCAATCTCATAAGATCCCGTATGCAACCTGGGCGTGTCACATCGCAAATGCGATTGCACAACTAATTGCAATGTGTAAAGCAGGCTTTAGTGGCATACAAAAATTGGCTGTTGTACTCCATTTGTGCCCTACAGGTGCCAAGTTATTTACAGCACCTCTGCATTACACCCTCTTGCTCTGTTTTTAAAAGCTATAATAATAGCAAAAAAAAGCTGCAACTTAGTGGCATACAAAAAGTGGCTGCTGTACGCCATTATTGTGCCATTTGTGCCAAGCAATCTCAAGCACCTCTGCATTCTACCCTCATGCACATTTTGCTACCTTAATTTTATAGCAAACTCAGGGAATTCCTTGCTGCATTTGATCATTAGGAGGGATAGAAAGTGAGGCTTCCTTTACTGTCCTGGTACCCACAGAACACGGCCACTGTACCCACCTGTCCACTTTTGCCACGCTATTTACTTTGCCCAAAGAGCTTACTCGTTTTCTGCCATCCTAAAATTGTCTGGAATACTAAGTTAGTGTTCCTTTGCTGCCAAGCAAGGTGCAACACATGGGCATTCTACACTCCTTTCCATTTCTGGAACGCAATTAATAACTGCAGGTAGTCCAGCCAATCTGTGACGAAAGTGCAGGCGTGGATAAAATGTAGCCTGCATCCAATGGTGGTTCTCTCGATGTCTGACAGCTCAACAATACCATCTGTTTCCATTTCTAAAACAAGTGATGACCTGCCAATCACACTCCCTATTGCGGGTATAGGGGTGGAAGTTCAGTGTGAAAAACCATGTGTGACTGCTGTCCCCACAGTCACAGAGGATGAAGAGCACGCAGATGCACTTGATGGGGCAGGCGGTGGTTGCACAGGCACGCTAGGCCGCATTGTAGCACAGTGAATTTCACATTGCGACTTATGCTTCATTTTAAGTCGTGTACAGGGTGGGCTCCCCAGTATGCAGCAAAACCAGGCAACAGGAAAAGGACTCTAGGCAGTTGGGTTGATAAATGATTGTTTAACTTTACAAAAACAAACAATAAGAACCATGCATACAATTGAAATAATTGAACAATCTATTCTGTTGCCTACTACCTGCTAATCCCTCTGCGTAGCAGTAATTGTGTGTTTGTGCGTGTGTGTGTGTGTGTGTGTGCGAACACGACTTACCAGTAGCGCATCACAAGAGCTTCCAAGTTATCTACCTAAACATAGACAAAACACATTACCCCCCCTGAATATCCTTGTTAGCTGAAGCCTCACAGATAAGGCAGATGATAACAGTGTGAATGCAAACCACACAGCTCTGCAACACAGTCATGTAAATCTTGAAAAGCAACATTCAATGCAAACATGTGTCGCTGTCCCTCTATCATTTAAACTGTATGTGACAATTTGACAGTGCAGAGGCAGCAAGTGTGATTGTCTATATAGTCGTCCTACCCAGAACAGATATGTGTTTTCATAATAAAACAAAGTGTTGTGTGCCCGTATTATTGTCTGGGCACAGCCTACCGTACCCGGGTACTATGATGTCCAGTTGCCAGAAATACAGACTTTACGCTCCTCTTACGGTAAGCAGTATAGACAGCACCGTAAGAATGTTGGTCTGTGGCACAGGATGCTGCTCATTGGCGTTACGGTGCTCATCATCAAAGTACAACACAACTCCCCTCACAATTGAACGAAGTGTTTCCGCGGTGGCTCCTTGCTGTAACACACACCTTTAGCTTTTCCTTCTGTTCATAGACAGCATCTCCAAGTCCACACCTGAAGAGCAATTTGATATTGCTATAGTGACCAAACAAAGGCAGATCCAAAAAAACAGCAGCCTTGTGTGTAGTCTGCAACAATGCATGCAATGAACGGCAAATAAGCATGTTGCATTGACAATGGCTAAAGCTGAGCAATACACCTTCACGCTATCAATTCATATAAATGTGACACTTCTTGGAGGAAGTACTCAAAGGTGTGAGTTTTTGCCTTCTACTTACAAATTGTTGACAAATCTTACAGATTCCATGACTTGGGTGATCCTTTGCGATGTCCAAAAATTCACAGGCTAGGCAAGGCTTACAGCCCATGCGACCTGCATAGCCAACACGACTTCTGCTCAGAGGCAAAGTTGTGGCCCAGGATTCAGTTATTGACGTGCTTCCAGTAGTTTGTCTCTGGCCAGGAAGACGCAACGTAACCTCGTCGTCAGGAGCATCCTCCTCCACCTCCTCTGCTGACCTCATCGACTGGCTGACTTTGATTTGACAGTAAGTGTGGTCTCCAACCTCATCAATCACTCTGTGTGTTTTCATTCCCCTCGTCCTGAGACCTCCAAGACAACCTCTTCCTGCCCTGACCGAATAGTAAAGTTGTCGTTCCAATCAGGTATCTGTGCTCCTCATCATGTTCCCCAGTGTCTCCACCAGGAGGATTTACTTTTTGGAAATGAGGGTGTAGATTAGGCTCAGCACCTTCTTCATCGGGGCCTGGATCCCACTCACAAAGCTTCTGGCCATCTGCGCAGATCATTTCCCCTGTCTCCTATAACTCGCTACCTCAACACGTCAGATTATCTGCTACACCCGCAAGCTTCACACTGAATCTGAAAACTCATCTGTTCAGAAATGACTATAACCTTCAATGACACCACCACCGTACATACCTGAGGCTCAACCTACACCACTCTTACTGTCTCCTCCCAAAAATCCTTTAGAATGTAATCCTGCAAGGGCAGGGCCCTCTTCCCTCTGTACCAGTCTGTCTATAGTTACTTGTATATGTATTCTGTATGTAACCCCCTTCTCATGTACAACACAATAGAATCAATGGTGCTCTATAAATCAATAATAATAAAAATAATAATAACTTCCTTGTCTGTACTCACTGCAGCTTTGGAGCAGACCTCTGATTCCCAGGCTATAGTGTGACTCAACAGCTATGCAGACTCAACCATCTCTGTTACCCCACACTCAGCAGGGCTGGTGGAAACTTGAGAGCTGTTAGGAAGCAAGTGTGATTGGGTTGACACCACAGAGGAATGGAGTATTTGGGATCTTGAACTTGAGGAAGAGGAGAGGCCACTTTATGGAGCACTTGAGATCCATTGAAGCAGCTGCTGTTTTGGCCTCCTCTACATTTGTTAGCGATGTTCAGGTCCGTGAAAAAAGGGATCATATCAGATTATCTATGGGAAGAAGTACACCTGTTCTTTTGGATGGTATTTGTTGTTACAAAACGGTGCCGCCTTAAACGCAAGCAGCCAGCTGCGGTTTCAGTTGCGCCCAGGCGTCAGCTGCCATTTAGGGCTGTGCCTCGGGTTGTCCAGCTGGCTGCTTTCTCCTCCACGTCTAAGTGTGGCGAGGCGGCTAGTGCGCATGTGTGTGCCGATTTACCCCAGCCGCAGCCTAACTCCAGTGTTTCGCCTAGTGAGTATGCTCAGCCTGACTGTGCCATTCCTGAGGCTAAGTCTTCATTTCGGGCTACAGTACATGCTCCCACACTTTGTGTGAAAAGCCTCTTTGCACAGGTACTTGCACTCCGTGCCGGGTCTAAGCCCTGTGTTGTGCCTAGACACCATGCTAAAGCTGATAGTCTTTTTTCGGAGACTGTATTTCATGCTACTGAGCATGCTCAGGCACTTACTGCATCAGAGACTAGGTCCAGTAATGAACTCTTTGGCCCTGCCCCTGATGTGGGGGGCCCATATAGACCACAGGGCATCAGGTGTCCTGACGATGTGGCCAGGCCCCTCCCAAATGGCTTACAGAGGCCCGCCCCTATGACTTGTCACCTCATTATTGATGGTCAGACGATGACTGGTGAGGTGTTTGGGTCTTGGCAGCCAGGAGGTCATCATTGAAGTTGCGGTTCCAAATAGGACGCTAGTTATGCCACTCATGACGTGTCACTCTGCTTTTGTCTCCAGGAGGTGCATTGTGGTCCACCCTGGTTTGGGGCGGACCCAGGTTATAAAAGGGGCTGGAGCCAACAAGGAGGTGCGCAGTCTTCTATTATGCTCTGAAAGAGCACACCTCCATGTGTTGAACCCATTGCGGCTTTAGGCCAGAGGTAGGCAGGGATAGGGCGTCGATGCAGGCCGCCACCACAGTTGGTAACGCAGAACGGTTAAGACCAGCTCCTGTCCTACCAGTCCTGCTTGTGCAGCCCAGTGGCATTAACAGGCCTGCTGCTGCTGATGCGCCTGCTATCCACAGGTGTGGCCCCTACGCAAACGTTCAGGGTACTCAATGGCCCCTGTGTTGTTAACAGGGAGTTCCGGGGCTGGGTGGGCGTGTGGACCCTGTGACGCTAACAGGGCTCCCAGTCTCCAGATCCGAGTGGCATCTAACTCGGTTCAGGCTACTATTAGTTTCATAGCCACACAGCTCTGTATCCTCCACCTAACCTTCCAGTTGCCAACCTATCCTTTTCAATCTGGGAGCACGGTGGATACTGACTGCCGATGGGGATATATACCTTTCTCTTTCTTTTCTTATTAATTTTCGTTATATAGCGGTAACATAGTATATACCACCTTATCCAATCTGCCAGTCCCACCGTAACAGATGGTGTTTCTTCAGCAAATGTTACTGTTGCTTAACCACCAAACCCACGGACAAAAACTTTTTTCCCCTTTCCAACACACCTGTTCCCCTTTCCACCAGCATCTGTCCTTTTTCAACTCATTTTGTATATAACCAAAAGTGCAACTCTGCAGGGACACCGTACTCAACGCCATCTCAGCACAGCAGCCAGCCCTCGGTCCCTCAGATGTGGACAAGTAAAAGAACATTTCCTCCTATCCATGACAAAGCATTGAGATTCATCCTGTGCAGTGTCGCAGGCGGCGGGGCGCGCTCTCCACGCTCGGGTCTGGGGACTTCTGCGGCTGCTGCTCGGTGTCTCAAGCGGTGGGCCGGACCCGGGGACTCGAGTGGCACTCCTCGCCCCTGAGTGAAAAGGGATGGTTTTGGTTAGGGAGATTGTTTGTGACGCCACCCACAGGACGTGGTGATGATGGCACTACCGCTGCTGGTAACGGGGATCCCGGGGGAGGTGATAGGGTGCAGCTGAGATGTTGTCCCCTCTGTGG
The DNA here is from genome assembly GCF_048569485.1 of Anomaloglossus baeobatrachus. Taxonomy (NCBI): domain Eukaryota; kingdom Metazoa; phylum Chordata; class Amphibia; order Anura; family Aromobatidae; genus Anomaloglossus; species Anomaloglossus baeobatrachus. The sequence continues at coordinate 303,257,859 of NC_134354.1, forward strand.
GTAGGGGGGTTTGGTGACCCCGGGGCCCGGTGGTGTGACGGGGAGGCTGCATGGCTGGGGTGCAGGGTTGCAGGGACAGCGCGGCGCTATGCTGGACGGCACTGGTGTACTCACTCAGACAATCACTGACAAAGTCTCTGGTAAACCATAACGGCCGGATGGACGGGTCCCGCAGCCGGCTGCAGTATTGATGTTGTGCTCTCCCCGGACGGCTGATGGTGGCTGTCCTTCCCTGCACCTTTGTGTACTGTGTTGACTCCGATGGTTTCCCAAACGGTAGTCCGCTCCCCGACGTATAGGTGCCGGAGGAGCCGTTTTGCCCCCAGGCGCTGGCCCTTGGATCTCTAGCCTGTGGCGGTGGCTGTATATCCTCACGGTGTGAGCGGTTGCCATCAATCGGGACTTGGGTAGTTGGGAAACCCCTGGGGTTCCTGTCACCCTCGGATTTGACTATTGTCGGCGGCTCCAAGCCTGGTCGGGGTCCGATGGCCCTGCCTGTGTGCTCAACTTCACTCCGCTCCCCGGTTCGGTACCGGTGGACCACCGCCCAACCCCGGTCCTACGGTTCCGCAGAGTTCCGCTGACTCCTGCAGACGGCCACCACCGTCTGCCAACCTTGCTGTAGGTGCCTGGGCTCCAACCCAGACACGTCAGTAGTTTACTCCTTTCACTTCAAACTCCAAACTGATCTGACTCCTTTTCCCGCCTCCAGGACTGTGAACTCCTCGATGAGTGGGGCCAACCGCCTGCCTCCGCCCCACCTGGTGTGGACATCAGCCCCTGGAGGGAGGCAACAAGGGTTTTTGTCTGACTGTTGTAACTGCCTAGGGTGGGTGTGTGTGTGTGTGTTGTTACCTGTGACCCCTGGCTAGTCCAGGGCGTCACAGCAGCACTGGTGTTTAGTAGAAAAGCAGATCTAAGATTGCATACCACCTTCTGCTGATACTCCTGTATATGTGCATCCCTTTCTATGGCAGGAATTATTTCGCCAAATTTTGTCTTGTACCGGGGATCTAACAGTGTGGCAACCCAGTAGTCAGCATTACTTCGAATTCGTACAATCCGAGGGTCATGTTGTAGGTAGTGCAGCAAGAAGGCACTCATGTGTCTTGTGCATCCAGGAGGACCAAGTCCTTGGTGTGTTGGTGGCAGAGAGGTGAGAATCGTGCCTCCTTCCTCTGCTCTCTCCCCCCAACCTCGCATAACCAAAATGTGAGCAAGCTCTCACTCATCTGCTGAGTCTTCCATGCCCATCGCCAGTTCGTCCTCCATTTCTTCATGGGCTCCTGCACCTTCCTCAACAGTTTTGCTGATACTATGTGCCCCTGTTAATCCCCCTCCCCCACCATGACTGCCGCCTAGGTGCCGCTGACCATCTGGACCTCGTAGATCTTGTTATCCCTTCAACATATGACTCCTCCAGTACTTCCTCCCCTTCCTCTTGTCCCAACACCTGACTCCGAATAATGCTTACAGTGTGCTTCATCATGTTGATGACCAGAATTGTCACGCTGAGAATGGCATTGCCAGTGCTAAACATCTTCGTCGACATTTGTAAACTGTGTTGAAGGGTGCATAGGTCCTTGATCTGACACCACTCCAGCAGCGTGATCTGCACCACCTCTGGATCAAGTGAGCCCAGGCTATATGTCATAACGTATTGCAGCAGGGTTCAGCGGTGCTGTCACAAATGCTGCAACATGTGCAGATTCAAGTTCCTGTGTGTTGGCACATCGCATTTCAGGCGTTTAACCACCAGACCTAAAGACTTCTGTAGCAACGAAAGTTGTTGAGCTGCTGTGTGCGAATGATGGAAGTGAGCACATAGCGAGCGTGCCCGCTGCACAAGGCCATGTAGGCCGGGATGGTGTTTTAAAAATTGCTGGAGAATTAGATTCAACACATGAGCCATACAAGGCACGTGTGTCACATTGCCCTGACAGTGGCCCGCAGCCAGGTTCGCATCATTGCCGCACACGGCTGTTAAGTCACCAACGGAGTCCGCTCTGTCAATTTGTACTCCGGTCGCCAGGTGACAACGTGTTCCTTTCATGCATAGTGCTGATGATGGGAGAGGAGTCGATGCCAGCGGTGCAGGTGGACGCAGGTTATGCTCACCCACTGAGTTGCATTACCTTGACAGATGCAGAATCTCTGGCTGAATGTAGGTGGTGGGTAGCTCACAGATGAAGTACAATCATTCAGCTACAAACAATGGGAAGACACCACACCCTTTTTTATGCCCATCCTGTCTGCAGACCACTGCCAGACATAGCTATGAACCTCTGGTTACTTTTACCCCCAGTTCAGTTTTATGATTTTGTGTGCTTGTTACCTGACTACTTTTCCTGCTTGCTGTTTATGTACCTTGTTGGCCGATCCGCATTTCACCTCTGCTTGTTTTCTGATTAAGTCCTGGCTGTCCCATTCTGTTCCTGTTCCTCAATTAATGTTTTGACCCTGCCTGACTACTATTCTCTGGAATTTCAGCCTTCCACAGGTATTGATCACCTTGGGCCCTGTGTAATTCCTAATCCCTGTATAAGGGTTAAAAGGTTTCAGGGTTCTGGGAGTCCTGCTTGGTGAGTGGCTTCCCTCTAGCCTATCCTTTACAGCCCATCTGAGTGTGTGGATCAAGGAAGGCGTTACACCGTGCTCTCTGCAGAAGGCCATGTAGGCCAGGATAGTGCTTTAAAAATTGCTGGACAACCAGGTTCAACACGTGAGCCACACAAGGCACGTGTGTCACATTGTCACGGCGAAGGGCCGCACCCATGTTTGCATCATTGTCGCACCAGGCCTTCCCTGGCTGCTGGTTGAGTGGAGACAACCATTGATGAAACTCGGTCTCCAGAGCTAAACGTCCACAACTTCTCAGCGGTATGACTCACATTTCCCATACATTTCAAAGTAAACATTTGACCGCATGATGGCATTGAGCACTGCTGCCAGCATAGTAAGGAGGTGTGTGGTATTCCTTGTGCGCAGTTACAAGGAAGGGTGGCCTGACCACACAGGATTTGGGCTGAGGTGGAGGACCCACACGAGGTTGAGGAGGCAGAAGCAGTGTATTAACTTCTACATACAGAGGAAGGATTGACACAACTCGTGGGGATGTCAAGACTTGTACAACAGACCCTTCTCCATCTCTCCCCATAGTAACCCATTGCCCAGTCAGTGACATGTAACGCCCCTGTCCATGCTTACTGGGCCAAGTATCTGTGGTGAAATGCACCCTGTCACAAAGAGTTTCTCAAAGAAGCGGTGATGTTTGGTGCGACATGCTGGTGTAGCGCGGGCACGCCTTTGTTGGAGAAGGAGTGGCGCCTGGGCATCGGCTCTTGGGGCACTGCGATGGGCATAAGGTCTTGAAAATCCTCGATTAAAAAGGTTGGAAAGGCAGCATATTGGTAGCCAACAGTTTGCAGATGCTGAAAGTCAACCTCTAAGCCATGTCATGCCCTTCTAAAAGCATGTGAAACACAGCAAGGGGACTCCAACCACAGTCTCCCTTGTTTCCAAAAATTGGTCCACACACACCCCACTTGACTGGCATCAGTTGACCCCCATTTTCAAGCTTACAAAGATGCTTTGCATGAAGCACTATCAAAAATACGCATGCCTTTCACCTCCCCTGGCTGACCCAGGGGAAGAAAAGTCCTCTGAGAGCCATGACTTGTTCATCTTGGTTCTTTTGTCAAAAGCGAGGGGACTCCAACCACAGTCTCCCTCGTTTCCACTAATTGGGCCACACACACCCCACTTGACTGGCATCAGTTGACCCCCATTTTCAAGATGAAAAAGATGCTTTGCATGAAGCACTCTCAAAAATACGCATGCCTTTTGCCTCCCCTGGATGACCCAGGGGAAGAAAAGTCCTCTGAAAGCCATGACTTGTTCATCTTGGTTCTTTTTTCAAAAGCGAGGGGACTCCATCCACAGCCTCCCTCGTTTCCGCTAATTGGGCCACACACACCACACTTGACTGGCATCAGTTGACCCCCATTTTCAAGATGAAAAAGATGCTTTGCATTAAGCACTCTCAAAAATACATGTGCCTTTTGTCTCCCCTGGATGACCTAGGGGAAGAAAAGTCCTCTGTGACCCATGACTTCCTCATATTATTGGTGAACGTTAGTATGTCCACATTGTCAGTGGACAGACGCGTGTGCTTAGCTGTCAGCAAACCCCAAGCAGCACTGAAGACACGTTCCGAGAGAATGCTGGCTGTGGGACACGACAAGATCCCCAAGGCGTACGTGGTGAGCTCAGTCAATTTATCCAGATAGGAAGCCTAAAATGAGCAAGGCTCAAGTTGCACAGTAATGGCATCGATGTTCCCTTGCATATACTCATATATCTGTGTCTCCTCCTCTTTTTCCTTGTCCAGCTCTTTTGTTTTCGCATGAGTATATGTCCTTGTCACTTTCCCATGTGTTTGTGTTGTGTTGTGAGTTGTTTGTCACCTTTTGGACACCTTTGAGGGTGTTTTCTAGGTGTTTTTATGTGTTTGTGATTGCCTCCCATTGTTTTCTATAGGGTTCGAGGGAATGAACTGTGTGTGATTTTGAGGTACAGGAAGATGAGGAAAGGCCACTTATTGCAGGGCTTGCCATCCACTCTAGCACCTGCTGTTTATCGGCCTCATTTCAAAGTTGAAGCGATGTGCGGCTGCCAAAGAAATCTAGTGACTTATGCTGTCCAGTAATGGAAATTGTTCTAATTTCTCTTGGGATAGGGTGAGCTGGTGTTTGAACACTAGATGTGACTAACAGAACTTCCCACATATACACCTTCAACACGTTGCCTATGCCCCCTTCCACGACAATCTTGTTATGATTTACCACTCATTGTTGATGTATCTTTCCTCTTTCAAACAGATGTTTTGCAAACCTACACTCACACCTGTCAGACACCTGACACAAAAGATAAATTATTTATTTCCTGCCTGTGAAGGCACTAAATAGTACCACTACCTACAAATGTGGTTTGTACAAATTTTAAGCAGACAGGAAAAAGTGCCAAGATCTTTTTAGCTTGTTCAATAGTTAATTTTCAGCAGGCACTACTGCTAAACCTATAAATGTGTTTGCGCAATTTTCAGCATTCAATTAAAAGAACCACTTTTTAGATACTTCACTAGCAACTTTTTCAGCTAGGCACTGCTAACTAGCAATACTTATATAAATGTGTTTCCGGAATTTTGAGCAGGCAATTAAAATGTAAAGAACCCCTTTTTAGATACTTCCCTAGCAACTCTTTAGGCCAAGTACTGCTAACTACAACGCCAAAATATTCCAAGGCCTTGAGAAGCTCCTCTCTGTTTATAAATTACATTACATTTTTTTAATTTTAATAAAAACATATAAATTATGTAAACTGTATCACTTATTTAATTTTCTTATCATAAATCCAACCTGTATATAGTCTCAAATAAATCAGACATTACATAATCCTCACATCCATGGCCTCAAGCAATTTCCAATACACAAGGACAAATGTTTGGGGAGGAGTCTTCTATCAGAGTATTGTGCCAACTGATCTCACAATAGAAGAGAGAGAAAAGAGAGATAAGAAGGAAAAGAAGAGAAGACAAGAAAAAAAGGAGGAAAAAGGAAAAAGAAAACAGAAAAGAGGCTCTAACCTCTGCAACATTGGCAAGAACAAAGAGCCCCCTTGGGCGATTCTTGGATAGCAATTCTTTTTTGTTTATATTTACCTACTATCTGCTACTGAGCACATGGACTGACTGATATATATGACGACCCATAAGCCCCAATCCCTGATAATTCTAGGTGATGATACAGACAAATTAGTCACCTCAGACTGTGCACCTTTTTTTCTCTCTGTGGTTTTACCGCTTTGGGATATCACACTCGTTTGAGTTAGTGCACTCTAATTAGAACCAGGGAGGGTACAGCATAGGGGCTGAGTCATCGTGGAACGGGGGCGTCACTGCGACTAGGACACCCCTGTGGTATAGGAAGGGAAAGGATAGGAAAGTACCTCTACCCCCCTTCTTTCTCTCCTATTCCTTAATTTTTAAGTAAATTGTTTATTTATGTATGTAAATTTGATATTGATAATAAAAGTAAAGAATTTTATACAAACTTATTTAAGACTGAGGTTTTATCATAATACTCTGATACAGGACTTCTCCACAAGCAATTGTCCATGTGGGTTGAAAATTGCTTGAGGCCATGGATATGAGGATGATGTAATGTCTGTTTGATTTGACACTATATCCAGGTTGGATTTATAATAAGAAGATGAATTAAGTGACAGCGGTTACATAATTTATATGCTTTTATTAAAATACTTAATGTTATGTTATGTTCAATATCCAATGTTCTGCGCTTTTAATTGTATTTTAATTTGTGTATAGTGTTGCTAAGGTTGCAGAGATCAACCCTGTGGGAGGAAGGAAGGAAGTGGTCTGCAATCACACCTCCATATAAGAGCACCAAATTTTGTAATATGTGTATATGTAATTTTTATGGCTTGGAAAAAGCCTTTTTTTCGGCCTAAACATTGTTTTTTGCACTTTTTCCTTTTGTATGCTGGGACAAATAAAGATTTATAAACAGAAAGGAGCTTCTCGGTGCCTTGGAATTTTTTGCATTTTCTACAAAGTTGCAGCTAGTGGAGAGCTGCACCAAGCAGCATGAGTGGTGGAGTGGTTGATGGAATACTGCTGATGCAAGGCACTGCTAACTATCAATACCTATAAATGTGTTTGCATAAGTTTGAGCAGGCAATTAAAATTGTCAAGAACCACTTTTTATATACTTCACTAACAACGTTTTAGGCCAGCTACTGCTAACTAGCAATTCCTACAAATGTGTTTGCATAATTTTGTAGTTGATGATGAGGTTTGCGCACACGTCAGGAGGAATTTTGGTCCACTCCTCTTTAGAACATCTCTAAAACAATAAGATTTTGAGGCTGTCACTTGGAAACTCAGAGCTTCAGCTCCCTCCATAAGTTTTCTATGGAATTAAGGTCTGAAGACTGGGTAGGTGACTCTATGACCTTAATGTGCTTCCTTTTGAGCCACTTCTTTGTTGCCTTAGCTATATGTTTTGGCTAATTGTCATGCTAGAAGACCCAGCCACGACCCATTTTTAATGTCATAGCGGATGAAAGGAGGTTGTCATCACAATTTTACAGTACATGGCTCCATCCATTGTCTCATTGATGCGGTAAAGTAGTTCTGTGCCCTTAGCAGTTAAACACCCCCAAAACATAAATGTTTCCACCTCCATACTTGACAATGGGGAAGGTGTTCCTTGGGTCATAGGCAGCATTTCTCTTTCTCCAAACACGGCAAGTTGAGTTGAGGCCAAAGAGCTCAATTTTTGTGTCATCTGACCATGGCACCTTCTCTCAATCCCTCAGAAATATCGAGGTGTTCATTGGCAAGCTTCAGATGGGCCTGCACATGTGCTTTCTTGAGCAGTGGGACTTTGTGGGCACTGCAGGATTTTAACCCGTTACGACGTAATGTGTTACCAATGGTTTTCATGGTGACAGTGGTCCTAACTGCCTTGAGATAATTAACAAGTCCCTCCCCCTGTGTAGTTTTAGGCTGATCATTCACCTTCCTCTTGATCCTGGATATCCCCTGAAGTGAGATTTTGCATAGAGTCCCTGATCGATGTCGATTTACACTCATTTTGCATTTCTTCCATTTTCTTACTATTGCACCAACAATTGTCTCCGTCTCACCAAGTGTCTTACTTATGGCTTTGTAGCCCATTCCAGCCTTGTGCAGGTCTATGGTATTGTCCCTGATATCCTAAGAAAGCTCTTTGGTCTTGCCCATGTTGTAGAGGTTAGAGTCTGACTGATTAATTGAGTCTGTGGACAATTTACGACAGCTGTCTTTAATGTAGATAATAAGTTGATTAGGAGGTCCAAAGGTACCGTCACACTATGCAACATCGCTAGCAACATCGCTGCTGAGGCCCAACTTGCTAGCGATGTTGCTGTGTGTGACATCCAGCAACAACCTGGCCCCTGCTGTGAGGTCGTTGGTTGTTGCTGAATGTCCTGGACCATTTTTTAGTTGTTGCTCTCCCACTGTGAAGCACACATCGCTGTGTGTGACAGCGACAGAGCAACAACTAAATGTGCAGTGAGCAGGGAGCCGGCTTCTGCGGACGCTGGTAACCAATGTAAATATCGGGTAACCAAGAAGCCCTTACCTTGGTTACCCAATATTTACCTTCGTTACCAGCGTCTGCCACTCTCAGCTGTCAGTGCCGGCTCCCTGCTCCCTGCACACGTAGCTGGAGTACACATCGGGTAATTAACCCGATGTGTACTGTGGCTAGGAGTACAGGGAACAGGGAGCCGCCACTGGCAGTGTGAGAGCGGCGGACGCTGGTAAAGAAGGTAAACATCGGGTAACCAAGGGAAGGGCTTCTTGGTTACCCGATGTTTACCGTGGTTACCAGCGTCCTCAGAAGCCGGCTCCCTGCTGCCTGCACACGTAGCAGAGTACACATCGGGTAATTAACCCGACGTGTACTGTGGCTAGGTGTGCAGGGAGCCAGCGCTAAGTGGTGTGCGCTTGTAACCAAGGTAAATATCGGGTTGGTTACCCGATATTTACCTTAGTTACCAAGCGCAGCATGCTTCCACGTGTAGCGACGCTCCAGCGATCCCTGCCAGGTCAGGTTGCTGGTGGGATCGCTGGAGCGTTGCTTAGTGTGACATCTCACCAGCGACCTCCTATTAACTTACCAGCGATACCTATCAGGTTGTATCGTTGTTGGGATCGCTGGTAAGTTGTTTAGTGTGACTGGGCCTTAACTTGTCTGTAGGAGCCAGAACTCTTAACCCCTTCACCCCCTGGGTGATTTTTCCATCAATCTTGCCATATAAGGGCTTGTTTTTTGCAGGATAAGCTGTACTTTTAAATGAAACCATGAGTTTTACCATATAGTGTAGTGGAAAACAGCAAAAATATTTCAAGTGTAGAAAAACTTAAAAAAAAAGTGTTATCGCACAATAGTTTTTGGGATATTTTATTTACCATGCTCCCTATGTGGTAAGGGCTCATTCACATGACTGTTCCGTTTGTCCTGGTCAGTTTCTGTTTTTTTGCGGACCCACGGACAGGACCATCTTTTCAATGTCTTTTGTGTAGGATTGGATGGCACACGGAGGCACTTCCGTATGCATCCGATCCTACAAAAAAAACACATCGGATGCCATATGTCCATTCCATTATTATGGAACATGTCCTATTCTGTTCCGTAATAGCATACCATGAGTCAATACAAGTCAAAGGGCCTGCAAAATCCCTGGAAGCCGCACGGAAGCATTCTGTGTGACCTCCGTCGGGTGCCCGTGCAGTCTGTGTCCCACTCGCACAGCAGTGTGTCAGTGTCTGCCCGCACTTCAGTATCAGCAGCTTCTCACACTGCAGTACGGGCAGCTGTGGGGATGACGAGCGCTGCTGTCAGGAGGTTAGATGAGATCATTACCTGCTGTGACAATTTCCTGCACTCCTGACGTCAGCGCTGTCACAGCCTTCTATGCCCGCCGCGTTCTCACATCACGTCTCGCAGGCGGCCCGAGACTGTCCCTAGCAGTGACGTCACGGGCTCCCGCGATTCTTCGCTGTGAACGCGGCGGGCATAGAAGTCAGTGACAGCGCTGACATCAGGAGTGCAGGAGATCGTCACAGCAGGTAATGATCTCATCTAACCTCCTGACAGCAGCGCTCGTCATCCCCTGCAGTGACCTGGGCTGACCTATTGATGTTAGCTCAGATGACTGTACTGCTCTCCCAGCCAATGGGGAACATTCTGTTCTTCATTGACTGGGACAGGGACTATGGTATGGATCGTCATGGGACTCCCTTATTGGATTACGCTGGACCTGGATTTGATTGTTCTTTTCAATAAATTGGTGAAAGAGGGAATGTTTTGGGGAGTGTTTTTTCAAATAAAACTTTTTTGTTGTCTATTTTTTTTTTATTACTGACAGGGTTTGTGATGTCAGGTATCTGATAGACGCCATGACATCACTAACCCCAGGGCTTGATGCCAGGTGACATTACATATCTGGCATCAACCACATATATTACCCCCGTTTGCACCGCACCAGGGCAACGGGATGAGTTGGGGCAAAGCGCCAGGATTGGCGCATCTAATGGATGCGCCACCTCTGGGGCGGCTGTAGTTTGCTATTTTTAGGCTGGGGAGTGTCCAATAACAGTGGACTTCCCTAGTCTGAGAATACCAGACCACAGCTGTATGCTTTACCTTAGCTGGTGATCCAATTTGGGGGGACCTCGTGTTTTTTGTTTTAAATTATTTATTTAATTTAAAATAAGTGTGGGGTGCCTTCTGTTTTGGATTACCAGCCAAGGTGAAGCTGTCAGCTGTGGTCTGCAGGCTGCAGCCATCTCCTTCACCCTAGCTGGCTACAAAAAATAGGGGGGACCCCACGTCGTTTTTTTTTTTAATTATATATTTATTTTTTGGCTAAATACAAGGCTAAGCACCCTTTAGTGCATCATGAAAGTCACTAAAGAGTGCCAGCTTAAAATATGCAGGGAGGTGGGACATTATATATGTGTTTGACATCTATCTATCCCTCTGTTCATTCATTCATTCATCCATTCATTCATTCATCCCTCTATCTCATTATCTTTATATCTATCCATCCATCTCTGTATCTACTCATCTATTTATCTTTCTTGCTGCTTCTGTTTTTTACGGTCTGCAAAAAAACGGAAGGCACACGGAAGATACACGGATGACACACGGACCGTATATGGAACGGAACGGATGTCCCATGGATGCCACACGGATGCATACATGAAAAAAACGGACCTTTTTTGCGGACCACAAAAATGGAACGGTCATGTGAATGTAGCCTAAAACTGAGGTGTTGGTGTAATGTCTCAGGTCGGTACAGGTTTGTAGACACCAAACATGTATAGGTTTACTTTTATCTAAGGGGTTAAAAAAAATTCACAAGTTTGTCCAAAAAAAGGGGCGCACTTTTAGCGCCATTATCTGAAACCTGTAGCATTCTCATTTTTTAGGATCTATGGCTCAGTGATGGCTTATTTTTTGCGTCTCGAGCTAATGTTTTTAATGGTACCATTTTTGCGCAGATGCTACATTTTGATCGCCTGTTATTGCATTTTGCGCAAAATTTGCAGCAATCAAAGAACGTAATTTTGGTGTTTGGTAATCGGCGTAGCGGGAAAAAAATTCCAATCAGATTAATTGATTTTATATTTTGATAGATCGGGCATTTCTGAATGCGGCGATTCCAAATATGTGTATATTTTATATTTTTTTAACCTTTCAATTTTCAATGGGCCGAATGGGGGGTGATTTGAACTTTTAGGTTTTTTTAATTTTTTTAATCTTTTTAACTTTTTTTTTTATTTTACTAGGTCCCCTAAGGGACTATAAGGATCAACAGTCTGATCACTTTTCTCTTTCTCCAGATCACAACTACACAGCTGAGATCTGGAGAACAGTGGCTTTACTCACACACTGCACTCTGCCAGCAGTGAAAGTGATTCATGATAGCTACAGGAGTCATCACATGACCCTGTGCTACCATGGCAACCTCCGGAAGTCACGTGATCATGGGTAAGTTATGCTAATGGCGGCCCGCTAATGAATCTCGCTGTCAGATTTTGGCAGCGAGATGCAAGGGATTAATAGCCGCGGGTGGAACGTGATTCCACTTGCTCCTTGCAGGCACAAATCTCAGCTGTTGAAATCAGCTGAGATGTGCATGCATCGCTTCGGACTGCCCACGGCAGCCCGTGGGGATTAACATCCAAAGATCCATGACGTACCCAATACGTCATGTGTCATGAAGAGGTTAATGGTTGGTAGGGGATCAATTACTTATTTCTCTCTGAAAATGCAAATACATTTATATCATTTATACCATGTGATTTTATGGATTTTATTTTTGATATTTTATCTTTCACTGTTAAAATTAACCTACTCTTAAAATGATAGACTGTTCATGTCTTTGTCAGTGGGCAAACATACAAAATCAGCAAGGAATCAAATACTTATTTCCCCCCTGTACTTCCATAGCAACTTTTTAGGCCAGGCACTGCTAAATAGCAATACATGTAAATGTATGTGCAAAATTTTGAGCAGGCGATTAAAATTGGCAAGAACCATTTTTTACATACTTCCCAAGCAACTTTTTAGGCCAGGCACTCCTAACCAGCAATACCTATAAATGTGTTTGAATAATTCTGGGCAGGCAACTAAAATGGTAAAGAAACACTTTTTAGCGAATTCCCTAGCAAAATTTTAGGCCGGGAACTGCTAACTATCAATACCTATAAATGTGTTTGCATTATTTTGAGCAAGCAATTAAAAATGCCGAGAACCACTTTTTACATACTTTCCTAGTAAACTTTTTAGGCCAGGCACTGCTAACCAGCAATACCTATAAATGTGTTTGCTTAATTTTGAACAGAACAAAATAATATAACCCTTTAAAAAGTCAATCTTTAATATCAATATACGCTAAAAATTCCAAAAACCCAGTGCAAATAACACAATAGAAGATGAAAAAGAAAAAGGGAGGAGGGTAAGGTTCTCACCCTAAAATGATAAACCTCCCTCCTGTCCTCTACCTACCGCGGAGGTCAGCACCCTACAGTGGTACGAATATGGTGCCCCCACTCGGCGGCGGCTGTCCCTGAAAAGGCCCTATTCAGCCCTTACAGAAAGTCATGAAAATCAAGGACATATAAGCAAGATATACTTAAAGAGGAGAACAGGATAAATAGACACACATATGAACCTCTATCCAGCCGGATATCAGATACTAGATATATGTGAAGGGGTCCGTAATGATACTGTGATATCCAGGACCTCAATTGTAACTCCAAACAACAAAGACCTTATTCAAAACTGGTACCCCAGTAATAGACTCTCTCTTATATACTCTCAGTTGTGAGACACAAAAACCAGAACCACAATGATGATCGGCAGATCAATACACTTGTTAAATAAAGTGCGACGTGCATATGACTCATATGGTAAAGTGCTAATGCAATAATATACATGGAAAGTGCATATGCTAACAAAGTGTAAAGTGCAATGAGGTTCTGAGCAGCCAATCAATGTATAGTGAGGTAGTCAAATAAACACTTATCGTGCGGAGGTCACATGTGTGTCTCGGTGATGCCTTTAAATTGCCTCAACGCGTTTCTCCATCAGCGGATCATCAGGAGGTTTGATAGATAGTCTGCCAGGCGTCAGGTAGATAGTGTGATGTCATGAGAGAAGGGGGGGGAAACCCGATAAAATGGGGTCTCCTTAAAAAGGTGCACCAGGCAGGATGTGATCCGTCTCGGCCACTCCCATCCAACCTCCCCCAGACATTGCTCCGCCCCTCCCACAAACCCAGCGCTCCCCTCTGGATATAGATAATAAGGTGGTTTCATGAAAAATACTGTAGATAACCCTCATCATCATGCAGACCAGGGTACACCCAATAGCATACAACCTACCAAAAGAGCAAAGTGCTCTGTGTCCTGCACACGTGATGTACCAGGGACCGGAAGCTGAGGTCTGTATAGTGCATTATTTCAAAAGACTGACCTGCACATCCTACAAGTGTGTATAGATGCCAGCTGAAAAAACCTAGCAAACACAAAATGGATACAGCCGCACACTAAATGCCATCAATGTATAAGGGAACTCTGGTACTGCATTACTGCTATATGAAAAATGAGATTTTTTGTTTATGAATTGGCCAATGCATGTAAGCCCGGAAACCAAACGACAAGGTAAATCTCAATATTCCGGGTCCCTAACTAAAATGCCACTATCTAGGTTAAAAACATCCATGCCTGGGCAGCTAGACTAAAAATCTAACTTGAAATGCCACTATCTGGACTAACCTCCATGTCTGGGCAGCTAGGACTCCTGGTATAAGGATTGTGAACACAGCCTGGTTTATAGGGCGGAGTGCTCAGTCAGAAAAAAACTCACTGCAAATATTTCAAAAGACTGACCTGCACATCCTACAAGTGTGTATAGGTGCCAGCTGAAAAAACCTAGCAAATACAAAATGGATACAGCCGCACACTAAATGCCATCAATGTATAAGGGAACTCTGGTACTGCATTACTGTTATATGAAAAAATGAGATTTTTAGTTTATGAATTGGCCAATGCATGTAAGCCCGGAAACCAAACGGCAAGGTAAATCTCAATATTCCGGGTCCCTAACTAACCTAGAGTGGCATTTTAGTTAGGGACCCGGAATATTGAGATTTACTTTGCCGTTTGGTGTCCAGGCTTACATGCATTGACCAATTCATAAACTAAAAATCTCATTTTTTCATATAGCAGTAATGCAGTACCAGAGTTCCCTTATACATTGATGGCATTCAGTGTGCGGCTGTATCCATTTTGTATTTGCTAGGTTTTTTCAGCTGGCACCTATACACACTAGTCACCATCAATATCCTGAGACTGTCACCAAATGGTATATAACAAAGGCTAAACTAGCCAAAAATAATAACAATGAGTCCAAACAGTCACTAAGGAAGGTTACCAAAAACTGCAATACAAGGTCCCGGAGTCACAGTGTAAGAGCCCGACGCGTTATGCCAGTCACGCTGGCTTCATCAGGAGTCTCCTGGCGTAACGCGTCAGGCTCTTACACTGTGACTCCGGGACCTTGTATTGCAGTTTTTGGTAACCTTCCTTAGTGACTGCATTATTATTAATTTAACCTCCCTATAGCGGGATGCAGACCAACAGTAGCGGGAACCAAAAACAGTGATCACGGGTTTCAAAGGAAACAGGCATATGAAATCTGCTCGTTTAGACCACCAGGGTGTACAGACTCCAACCTAAATATCCATTCACATTCCTTTCTGAGAAGGGCCCTATCATGGTCACCACCTCTGGGATTACTCTTCACTACCTCCAGGACTCTAAACTGCACTTGGTGGATATCCCCTCCATGGTGACTGTTCATGTGTCTGCCCAGGGGAGTATCCCATTGATTAAGTATGTCACCAAGGTGTTCCCCCACCCTCCTACGTAATTTCCGCTTGGTCTTCCCCACATAGTCCATGGGGCAAGAGCAAGTGGCCACATAGACGACTCCTATGGTCTTACAATTGACAAAGGCCCTTAGGAAAAACTCCTTTCCGTTCCTTACACTCCTTATAGACTTTGAGGTTCTCATATTACTGCAGTATGTGCAGTCCCCACACCTGTAGAAGCCACAGAGGCCCCTATTCAACCATGTGCCCAGATGTTGGGGTCTCGAATAACAACTGTGGACAAGCCTGTCCTTGAGAGACCTACCACTTCTGTAGGTTACACTTGGTCTCTGTGAAATCATACTTCTCAAATCCGGGTCAAGCGTGAGGATGTCCCAGTGTTTTTCTAACACCTTCCGGAGTCGTTTGTTTTGACAATCGAAGGTACCAATCAATCTGGTGACATCATCCTCCTCTTTTTTCCTCATGCCACATCCATGTAGAAGAACCACCCTGTCCTTTTTTTCTGCATGATCACGAGCGTGATGTAGGACATTTTGGGGATATCCCCTATCAATAAAACGTCTAGTCATCTCTCTTGCTTGTGTATGATAACCCTCTATTGTTGAGCAGTTGCGCCTCAACCGTAGGTACTGGCCCTTGGGGATACCATTTTTTAGCAAGATCGGATGGTGACTATCTCACCGCAGTATGTTGTTAGTCGCGGTAGGTTTCCTGTAGGTACTGGTAGAGAGGAGTCCATCTGGCTCCTTTCTGATGTTCACATCGAGGAAGGGCAAGTCATTCGAGTTTACCTCAAAGGTAAAATGAAGATTCAGATCGTTAGTATTAAGCAACCCCACGAATTTCTGAAAGAGAGTACTTGACCCAGACCACAAAATAAAGATGTCATCGATATATCTTGACCACAACAAAATATGTGGCTGCCACCAGTAGTCCCCATCCATAAAGATGACGGTTTCTTCCCACCAGCCCAGGAAGAGATTAGCATATGAGGGAGCACAAGGGCTCCCCATAGCTGTCCCCCTGAGCTGGTGGAAGTACTTACCGTCGAAAAAGATGTGATGATGTAATAAAAAGTCCAAAAAGTCCAAAAGGAATCGATTTATGGTCCAAGTACTCCCTCGTTCGAGTATTGAGATAATATTCAATAGCCTTCAAACCTAGCTCGTGTGGTATGTTGCTATAGAGTGACTCTACGTCGATGGAAGCCAGAAGTACATCCTTACCCACCGTAATGCCATCTAGCTTGCCCAATAGATCCGCTGTATCACGCGTATAAGACGGCAGTGAGATGACAAAAGGGCGTAGTAGCTCGTCAACATAGATCCCGCTGTTCTGTGTATATGACCCCACTTCTGATATAATTGGGTGTCCTTTTAGTACCTCTAAGCCTTGGGTAAGGCGTAAAAGGTTGGCATGATTGGAAAGGTGGGTTTAAAGTAGTCAAATTCACTGTTGGTAAGTAAGCCGGCCCCTCTCGCTTCTTCAAGAATCGCAAGTAAAGATGACTTAAATTCACCCAGAGGGTTTGAGGGGAGTACTTTGTAGGTATTCTTGTCCCTAAGAATACGGTGGCACATCTCCAAATACTTGTCGTGACTCATAATCACAAGATTGCCACCCTTATCCGAGGGTTTTACAATCAGGTTTCCATTTTTTTCTAGATCCTGTAACGCCAGAGACTCCTCCTCAGAGAGGTTCCGGTCCATACTATCGTCCCTTACGGGGAATCTTTTTAAGATTCCTTTCTACAAATTGAATATTCGTGGTGTCACCTTGTGGGGGCATCTTAGTGCTTTGGGGTTTTAATTTTGTGAAGGGGCCACGGCCTTTACCATCATTACCATCCTGTTCACGGAGCAGACCAAGGAGTGACCGATACCCTTCCATGTCATCCTCCGTTAGACCCAACCTTTTGCAACTCTCCCTATCGTTATTAAGGCAGAATTTCCTCCATTTAAGTTTTCTTCCAAATAAGTGTACATCTTTAACCCAGTGAAAACAGCTAAAGTCATTTGTAGGTACGAATGATAGGCCTTTTTTTCAAGATCCTATACTCTCCATCATTAAGAGTGTAATCGGACAAATTAATGATTTGGCTCCTATTCAAACCTCCACTCTGTGTGTGCCCAAAATTCAGTTCACCCGGTTCCTCAGCTGGTACACCCGGGATATCCCCTGTTCTAAAAAAGATGCCCTGGTCCCACTTGGTGCCACAGAGGTAGATGCAGAAAAATGGAAACCTGATTGTAAAACCCTCGGATAAGGGTGGGAATCTCGTGATTATGAGTCACGACAAGTATTTGGACATGTGCCACCGTATTCTTAGGGACAAGAATACCTACAAAGTACGCCCTCAAACCCTCTGGGTGAATTTAAGTCATCTTTACTTGCGATTCTTGAAGAAGCGAGAGGGGCCGGCTTACTTACCAACAGTGAATTTGACTACTTGAAACCCACCTTTCCAATCATGCCAACCTTTTACGCCTTACCCAAGGCTTGGAGGTACTAAAGGGACACCCAATTATATCAGAAGTGGGGTCATATACACAGAACAGCGGGATCTATGTTGACGAGCTACTACGCCCTTTTGTCATCTCACTGCCGTCTTATACGCGTGATAAAGCGGATCTATTGGGCAAGCTAGATGGCATTACGGTGGGTAAGGACGTACTTCTGGCTTCCATCGACGTAGAGTCACTCTATAGCAACATACCACAAGAGCTAGGTTTGAAGGCTATTGAATATTATCTCAATACTCGAACGAGGGAGTACTTGGACCATAAATCGATTCCTTTTGGACTTATTGGACTTTTTATTACATCATCACATCTTTAGATTCGACGGTAAATACTTCCACCAGCTCGGGGGGACAGCTATGGGGAGCCCTTGTGCTCCCTCGTATGCTAATCTCTTCCTGGGCTGGTGGGAAGAAACCGTCATCTTTATGGATGGGGACCACTGGTGGCAGCCACATATTTTGTTGTGGTCAAGATATATCAATGACATCTTTATTTTGTGGTCTGGGTCAAGTACTCTCTTTCAGAAATTCGTGGGGTTGCTTAATACTAACGATCTGAATCTTCATTTTACCTTTGAGGTAAACTCGAATGACTTGCCCTTCCTCGATGTGAACATCAGAAAGGAGCCAGATGGAGTCCTCTCTACCAGTACCTACCGGAAACCTACCGCGACTAACAACATACTGCGGTGGGATAGTCACCATCCGATCCCGCTAAAAAATGGTATCCCCAAGGGCCTGTACCTACGGTTGAGGCGCAACTGCTCAACAATAGAGGGTTATCATACACAAGCAAGAGAGATGACTAGACGTTTTATTGATAGGGGATATCCCCAAAATGTCCTACATCACGCTCGTGATCATGCAGAAAAACAGGACAGGGTGGTTCTTCTACACGGATGTGGCATGAGGAAAAAAGAGGAGGATGATGTCACCAGATTGATTGGTACCTTCGAATGTCAAAACAAACGACTCCGGAAGGTGTTAGAAAAACACTGGGACATCCTCACGCTTGACCCGGATTTGAGAAGTATGATTTCACAGAGACCGAGTGTCACCTACAGAAGGGGTAGGTCTCTCAAGGACAGGCTTGTCCACAGTTGTTATTCGAGACCCCAACATCTGGGCACATGGTTGAATAGGGGCCTCTGTGGCTTCTACAGGTCTGGGGACTGCACATACTGCAGTAATATGAGAACCTCAAAGTCTATAAGGAGTGTAAGGAACGGAAAGGAGTTTTTCCTAAGGGCCTTTGCCAATTGTAAGACCACAGGAGCCGTCTATGTGGCCACTTGCTCTTGCCCCATGGACTATGTGGGAAAGACCAAGCGGGAATTGCGTAGGAGGGTGGGGGAACACCTTGGTGACATACTTAATCAATGGGATACTCCCCTGGGCAGACACATGAACAGTCACCATGGAGGGGATATCCACCAAGTGCAGTTTAGAGTCCTGGAGGTAGTGAAGAGTAATCCCAGAGGTGGTGACCATGATAGGGCCCTTCTCAGAAAGGAATGTGAATGGATATTTAGGTTGGAGTCTGTACACCCTGGTGGTCTAAATGAGCAGATTTCATATGCCTGTTTTCTTTGAAACCCGCGATCACTGTTTTTGGTTCCCGCTACTGTTGGTCTGCATCCCGCTATAAGGAGGTTAAATTAATAATAATATAATAACTGGCGTAGACTAGTTATGGAACAAATATCTCCACCCAATGTGACTGTTCCTGCTCCCCTGTCCCCCCCCCCTCCTCCTTCCCTCTCCTCTCCCATGTTCCCTCGGGGTAAATAGCTATTGAGACCTAAGAGCAGTCCCCTCCTCAGTTTCATTCTATGGCATTAAAGGGAATGTTTTAATGAGTGAGGGCCTTTATCATGGTCATCACACATAATCACCATGTTATTATTATTATTCTTTCCCTCACCCTATATACGGTGGGTTTTGCGCCTTATATTATATTTCTGGTGCTATAACTAGAGTTGAGCGCGGTTCGAGGTTCTCCAGTTCGTGGTTCGAGTGGTTTTGGGGGGTGTTCTAGATCGAACTAGAGTTCGAGCTTTTTGGTAAAAGTTTGATAGTTCGAGTTATGTTCGAGAACGGTTCTAGCAGCAAAAGCAGGGCTTTTTACAGCTACACTGTGCAGGGAGCCATCGCTAGCAACCTGCGGTAAGCTGGTAACCAAGATAAACATCAGGTATCCAAGCAAAGGGCTTTGGTTTGTAACCCGATATATACCCTGGTTACGCGTGCAGGGAGCCGACACTTCCCCGCTGAGCCCGCTCCGCCCCCTCCTGCACTCAGCATGTACACACACACACACACACACACACACTCACCTGTCCCCAGCCATGAAGTCCCCGGCACTGGCGTCCTCAGCGCACATGGCCCCGCTAAGCTCCACCAACTTCGCACTCCGCCGCCCGCACACATAGCCCTGCTAGGCTCCGCCCACCTCACACCCACACACATTACCTTGCTAGGCCTCCGTCCACCTCGCACCCGCACACATTACACCGCTAGGCTCCGCCCACCTCGCACCCGCACACATTACCTTGCTAGGCTCCGCCCACCTCGCACCCACACACATTACCCCGCTAGGCTCCGCCCACCTTGCACCCGCACACATTACCTGCTAGGCTCTGCCCACCTCGCACCCACACACATTACCTCGCTAGGCTCCGCCCACCTCACACCCGCACACATTACCTCGCTAGGCTCCGCCCACCCCGCCCCGCACACATAGCCACGTTAGGCTCCGCCCACCTCACACCCGCACACATTACCTCGCTAGGCTCCGCCCACCTTGCACCGCACACATGGCCCCACTTGGCACCGCCCACCTCGCACCCGCACACATCCCCCCGCTAGGCTCCGCCCACCTCACACCGCACACATGGCTCCGCCCACCTCGCACCGCACACATAGCCCCGCTAGGCTCCGCCCACCTCGCACCCGCACACTTTACCCTAGTACGCTCCGCCCACCTCGCACCGCACACATAGCCCCGCTAGGCTCCGCCCACCTTGCACCCGCACACATTACCTCAATAGGCTCCGCCCACCTCGCACCCGCACACATTACCTCACTAGGCTCCGCCCACCTCGCACCCGCGCACATTACCTTGCTAGGCTACGCCCACCTCACACCCGCACACATTACCTCGCTAGATTCCGCCCACCTCTCACTGCACACATGGCCCCGCTCAGCTTACCTGCGGTGATGAAGTCCTGCCCTCCCGACCTCAGCGCTGACACGGTCTTCCATGGCTGCCGCTTCACATCTGTCACTGCGGCCCGAGACTGTCACTAGCGGTGACGTCACGGGCCGCTCGCGATACTTGGCTGTGAAGGTGATTGAAATCAGTGTGCAGTATCAGCAGTGCAGGAGATCAGCGCAGGTAATATACCTCGCTGACACCAGCACTTGTCATGCCCTGCAGTGACCTGGGCTGACCTTCTGATGTTAGCTCAGGTCACTGCATTGCTCTCCCAGCCAATGGGGAACATTCTGTTCTTCATTGGCTGGGACAGTGACTATGGTATGGATCGTCATGGGAACCGCTTGGATTACAGCAGACCTGGATTTGTTTGTCTTTCTAATAAATTGGTTAAAGAGGGAATGTATTGGGGAGTGTTTTTTCAAATAAAAATGTGTTTGTCGTCTATTTTTTTTATTACTGACTGGGTTAGTGATGTCGGGTATCTGCTAAACGCCTGACCTCACCAACCCCAGGGCTTGATGCCAGGTGACATTACACATCTGGTATTAACCCCATATATTACCCCATTTGCCACCGCACCAGGGCACGGGATGAGCTGGGGCGAAGCACCAGGATTGGCGCATCTAATGGATGCGCCACTTCTGGGGCGGCTGCGGCCTGCAATTTTTAGGCTGGGGAGTGTCCAATAGCAGTGGACCTCCCTAGTCTGAGAATATCAGACCCCAGCTGTCTGCTTTACCTTGGCTGGTGGTCCAATTTTGGGGGGACCCCTACGTGTTTTTTTTTTATTATTATTTATTTAATTTAAAATAACAGCGTGGGGTGCCCTCAGTTTTGGATTACCAGCCAAGGTGAAGCTGCAAGCTGTGGTTTGCAGGCTGCAGCCGTCTTCTTTACCCTAGCTGGCTACAAAAATAGGGGGAATCCCACGTCATTTTTTTTTAAAATTTATTTATTTATTTTGGTAAATACAAGGCTAAGCACCCCTTAGTGCCACATGAAAGGCACCAAAGGGTGCAAAATTACAAAACGCAGGAGAGTGAGACATTATGTGTCTTTCTGCCATTATAATGACAGAAAAGACTGATATGAAGTGTACAAGCACAGGAAAATCACCAGAGCGCTCTACGCTGTGAAAAGCAGTAGAAAATGGCACTGGAGTGAACATGTGACCACCTCATGTAGGATGAAGCTATGGATCTTGGGTAAATTTATGTGTTTTCCCTCCTTCAGTTTTTTGGCAGTACGCCAAAAATACGGAAGGCACACGGATGACAAACAGATGACATACGGACCGTATACGTGTCATGCTCCCGATGCCTCGGCACCGCTCCTTACCCACTGATCCGGTCACATGTGCACGGCACCGCTCCTTACCCACTGATCCGGTCCTCGTGTCCACCGGTCACGGCTGCCGCTCCCCGCTCGTTCTTTCCTGTGTCCTGTCCCCAGTCTCATGTGTCTGACTCATTTTTCTGTATAGGGTCGGGCCGCGCCCACTCACCTGGTCTTATGGGCCCAGCACTGCTGCAGCAGGATATGACATGAGGCTGTGCTAGGTATATAAGACTGGCCTTTCCATGTGGGCGGGGCCTGATCAACGTGTCTTGTAAGCCTTGTCTTGAAAGCTAGGTGCTCAGGTCCCCCCTTGTGCCGTTTCCTGTGATCATACTATTGCCTGACATTCCTACCCGGCACCTGTGCCGGATTCGTGCACTGTCTCCAGGAACTCTGAAGCCCCAGTGACTGTTCTACCTGTCCCCTGTGGGACGCAGTCCCTGCCACGCTAGTGCTCCGGCTAACGTGCACCCAGGCCTCCGGTGGGGTGCACGGCCCAGTGGATCCCCCACCCGGACCTAACAATACGGAACGGAAACGGATGCCACCGTATACCGGTGATCACGTTACAGTAAATGACAGCGCCTGCAAAAAATTATTTATCTCCCATCTGGCATGAACAAACATGTCAGATGGGATATAAATCTCCTCCCCGGTCACCCGGTGTCACCAAAATGCCCCCCCTGACCCCCTCCCGGAAATCCAAGATGGCTGCGCGCACAGCAGCGCGCCGGCCGCATTCACCCTACTCCTCTGATTTCTGTCGCATGTGCCATGACACATGCGACAGAGAACTCCTCCCCAGGCCCTGCCAGGTCACCCCCTATAACCTCACCGGTGTTCCCCGGTGTCCCACGGTACCTGTGCAGTGTTGATCCCCCACGGCCCTCTCCTTCCCAATAGACGCTGCCGCATGCACAGAGCGGCTGTCAGCTCAAGTTCCTGTGTTCAGACACAGTGAGTGGTGGTAACCATTTATCTGTAAGCTACTGCAATGCCCTGCTCATGAGGTAAGGAACATAGTTGATCAGGAGAGCTATACTACATTTCCAAATGGAGGGATTTGCTTTTATAGTTGCCCTGCTGAACGACTACCAAACATGAGAGTCCGTTATATGCCACAAAAAACATGTCTAAATGGCGAGCTCTGTTGTTTAGTATTCATTGAGCTGGATAACTGGACTTAAAGGGGTATTCCATCTCCAAGATCCTATCCCCAATATATAGTAGGTGGAATAACAATAATATCAGCAAATACCAATATTTGGAAATGTAGAATAGTTCTCCTGATTAGGCATGCCCTTACCTCATGAGCAGGGCATTGCAGCTTTGGTAGCAACCATTACAACATGGACTCTGCTGCTGTGGACCCGGGGAGAGTGGGTGCAGATTCATTGCACCCACACTCCTCACATGGAGGGTCTGCACTCCTAGAAAATGGGGGATACGTTCCCTGAGCGTGTCCCCCCATATTCTAGACGGTCCAGTCATCGTGGGACCCCTTTATTTTTTTTCCTTACAATAAATTGGTGAAAGTTTTGGGGAGTGTTTTTTCAAATACATTTTTTTTCGTCTATTTGTTTTGTTAGTACTGACAGTTTATGATGTCGGGTATCTGATAGACGCCATGACATCACAAACTGCTGGGCTTGATGTCAGATGACTTTACAGCTAGTATCAACCCCATTTATTACCCCGTTTGCCACTGCACCAGGGCACGGGATGAGCTGGGGTGAAGCGCCAGGATTGGCGCATCTAGTGGATGCGCCAATTCTGGGACGCCTGCGGCCTGCTATTTTTACGTTGTGAAGGGCTAATAATTATGGACCTTCCCACCCTGAGAATACCAGACCACAGCTGTCCGCTTTACCTTGGCTGGTGATCCAATTTGGGGGGGACCCTACTTTTTTTTTGTAATTATTACTATTTATAAAATAATTATAAAAAAAGAGCCTGGGGTGACCTCCACATTCGATCCCCAACCACGGTAAAGCTGCCAGCTGTGGTTTTCAGCCTACAGCCTTCTGCTTTACCCTAGCTGGCTATCAAAAATGGGGAGACCCCACCTAATTTTTTTTTAAACTATTTTTTTAAATAAAAAAAATGAATGGGCTTCCCTGTATTTTGATTGCCAGCCAAAGTAACGCCAGGCAGATGGGAGTGGCAACCCGTAGCTGTCTGCTTTATCTGCGCCGAGAATCAAAAATATCGCGGAGTGCTATGTCATTTTTTTAATGATTAATTTTTACAGCACTGTGATGTCAGGCAATCAAATTACAGGGAAGCCCTTTTTTTTTTTTTTAGTTATTTAAATAAATAATTAAAAAAACTATATATGGGCTCCCGCTGCATTTTTTGTATTGCTATCTGAGGGCAATCCGAGCAGCTACTGGCTGCTAACCCCTACTGCTTGGTGTTACCTTCACTGGCAATGGAAAATCTAGGGAAGCATTTTTGTTTGCCAAAAAACTAAAAAAAAAAAAATGACGTGGGCTTCGCCATATTTTTATATGCTAGTCAGGTACAGCAGGCAGGTACGGGCTTCCCGTAACCCCCAGCTGCCTATTTGTACCCGGCTGGGAACTAAAAATATAGAGAAGCCCTTTTGAATTTCATTAAATAATTAAAAAAAAAAACGATATGGGCTTCGCTTCAATTTTGTGTCCAGCCGGGTACAACTAGGCAGCTTGGGATTGGATCCACAGCACAGGTTAGCCCGAGGTTTCTGGGCCCCTCTGCTGCGAATTGCAGTCCGCAGCCGCCCCAGAAAATGGCGCTCTCATAGAAGCTCCATCATCTGGCGCTGTATCCAACTCTTCCAACAGCCCTGGAGCCGGGTGGCTTGTTGGGTAATCATGAGTTAATACTAGCTATGTTTTACTAGCTAGTATTAAGCCAGAGATTCTTAATGTTAGGCACGTTTGACCCGGCCATTAAGAATCTCCAACAAAGGGTTAAAAAAAAAACACCACACAGAGAAAAAATACTTTAATAGAAATAAATACACAGACACACTTAGAGACTCCATCTTTATTACCCCCTGTCACCCCTCCACGATCCATGGTCTTCTGTCTTCTTTCTCCTTCAACACATGCAGATCTGTCTGCTCCATCAGACAGCAGTGCATGGGAGAAAGGACGCTGTGCTCTGTGCAGAAATACTCTGTGAGAGTGACCACAGGCTCCCGACTTTAAGAGGTGGCACGGGTTGCCATAGCAACGGTGCTCCGATCACGTGATTCCGGTGCCGCTGCATACTGGTAGCGGGACGTCCAGGTCACCGCTACCAAGCGTGTTGCTATGGCAATGGTGATCTCCGTTATTGACTGGCTGTGTCACCGGTCAGGAGCCGGCTTCTGCGGACGCTGGTAACTACGGTAAACATCGGGTAACCAAGAAGCCCTTTCCTTGGTTACCCGATGTTTACCTTCGTTACCAGCGTCCGACGCTGTCACATTGTCAGTTCCGGCTCCTGCTGCCTGCACACATAGCCAGACTACACATCGGGTAAAATTAACAAAATGTGTACTGTGTCTAGGAGTGCAGGGAGCCAGCGCTAAGCAGTGTGCACTGGTAACCAAGGTAAATATCGGGTTGGTTACCCGATATTTACTTTAGTTACCAAGCGCAGCATCGCTTCCACGTGTCGCTGCTGGCTGGGGGCTGGTCACTGGTTGCTGGTGAGATCTGCCAGGTCAGGTTGCTGGTGGGATCGCTGGAGCGTAACAGAGAGATGCAATCACAGGTCCTAACATGTCGGCGTCATAGTCATGTGACCAGTCTGTAGCCAATGAAATAATAGACAGGTGACTGGTCACATGGCTATTTTGACGTCACGATAGGTCCTGCATCACTGCTGGCAGTGCTGGTTACCGGGAAGATTCAGCGATCATCGGATGGAATAGCGTCAGGAGACAGAGTGCAGGACGGATCACGGGGACAGGTAAGTGTTATGGCAATGTTTATTAACTGTATGTGTACATTTATAATGTGTTTTTATGTGTTTGCCTCCCATTGTTTCCTATGGGGTTCGAGCGGTTCGTTGAACCGGTTCGCCGAACTGAACTCAAACCAGACCTCGGTTCGGCGAACTGAACTCGAGCCAAACGGAGGCCGGTTCGCTCATCTCCAGCTATAACCTTAACTGTTTAGGGTGGGATGTTTCAGTCCCTTTGATCGCACCTGCGTCCTGTATGATCGAGATCGCCGATTCGATGCGGTGCGCTAGATGTATGGGGCATTATAATCACCACACTTAATTATCTGTATGGCAATATGGTGGTGCGTTCCATTCTGGAGCGCAAGCGTGAAACAGACCCGCCCCCTGGATCTGGGACACATGATTCCCTGAATGACAACACTTCCGCTTTTGTTCCTCAGCGTCGCCCATTAGACGAGGTGGAGCACAAGCCTTTCTGGAACGCAAACAGTGGGCGGGCTTAATGCACTATACAGACCTCAGCTTCCGGTCCATGGTACATCACGTGAGCGGGACACGGAGCGCTTTGCTCTTTTGGTAGGTTGTATGCTATTGGGTGTACCCTGGTCTGCATGAGGATGAGGGTTATCTACAGTATTTTTCATGAAACCACCTTATTATCTATATCCAGAGGGGAGCGCTGGGTTTGTGGGAGGGGCGGAGCAATGTCTGGGGGAGGTTGGATGGGAGTGGCCGAGACGGATCACATCCTGCCTGGTGCACCTTTTTAAGGAGACCCCATTTCATCGGGTTTCCCCCCCTTCTATCATGACATCACACTATCTAGCTGATGCCTGGCAGACTATCTATCAAGCCTCCTGATGATCCGCTGATGGAGAAACGCGTTGAGGCAATTTAAAGGCATCACCGAGACGCACATGTGACCTCCGCACGATAAGTGTTTATTTGACTACCTCACTATACATTGATTGGCTGCTCAGAACCTTATTGCACTTTACACTTTGTTAGCATATGCACTTTCCATGTATGTTATTGCATTAGCACTTTAACATATGAGTCATATGCATGTCGCACTTTATTTAACAAGTGTATTGATCTGCCGATCATCATTGTGGTTCTGGTTTATGTGTCTCAAAATTGAGAGTATATAAGAGAGCAACCAGAGGTGAGTCTATTACTGGGGTAACAGTTTTGAATAAGGTCTGACCCCTTTGTTGTTTGGAGTTACAATTGAGGTCCTGGATATCACAGTATCATTACGGACTCCTTCACATATATCTAGTATCTGATATCCGGCTGGATAGATGTTTATATGTGTGTCTATTTATCCTGTTCTCCTATTTAAGTATATCTTGCTTATATGTCCTTGATTTTCATGACTTTCTGTAAGGGCTGAATAGGGCCTTTTCAGGGACAGCCGCCGCTGTAGGGTGCCGACCTCCGCGGTAGGTAGAGGACAGGAGGGAGGTTCATCATTTTAGGGTGAGAACCTTACTCTCTTCCCTTTTTTCATCTTTTCATTTTATTTATTTTTTGAGGTGATTTAGAGGTATTATTGAGACGCACCTGTGACTTCTGTACAAGAAGATTTCTTACCAGTATTGAGACGCACCTGTGACCTCTGGTTAAGAGGTATTCTTTTCAAATGAGTGCCCAGCATTTATGGCATGATATGCATTGGAACTCTTTCTGTTAACGTGTACCGCATTCTATTTGTATGAAATGCGAAGTGGGTTCTGTGCACATCTTGCTGCACCATTACCTCCCTCTGTGAGTCATATGCACTCTGCACTTTATACAACAGGTGCAAGTTCTGCCAATGATTGTGGTGAATCTTTTTGAGTATGCCTCATGATTGAGGTGACATAGGAGGGCAACTGGACCCTTGTACACACATTTGTTGTTTGACGTCTTGACGGACAGTAGGATATATGTGCGTTTCGTACCCTGTCCACTACATTAAGCCTACCCTGCCTATATGTCTTTTGATTTATGACTTTTGTGAGGGCATATTAGGACTTCCACAGGGACAGCCACCGCCGAGTGGGGCGCCACAATCGTATCATTTAGGGTGCCGAACCCCGCAGTAGGTAGAGGACAGGAGGGAGATATATCTACATTAGGGTGAGAACCTTACCCTCCTCCCTTTTTCTTTTTCATATTCTATTGTGTTATTTGCACTGGTTTTTTGGAATTTTTAGCGTATATTGATATTAAAGATTGACTTTTTAAAGGGTTATATTATTTTGTTGTGCAACACTTCCCTTTTCTAATTAATTTTAATTTTGAGCAGACAATTAAAATAGCCAAGAATCACTTTTTAGATACTTCATTAGCAACTTTATTGGCCAGGCACTGCTAACTAGCAATACCTATATAAATGTTATGCCTTATGCCGCATATGGGCTCCCTATTTTTTTCCTTGTCATCACATTAATTTTGACGTCCTTCAATAAAATTTTGCAATAGTTTTACTACAACTCCGGAAGCTGGATTTTTCTTCTTCTATTGGACCCTTGCACTGCCAGAGTGTTATCCGTGCATGCCGAACCTTGCCTCAGTTGAGCTAGATCACCTTCCTTCTTTCTCATATAAATGTTATGCATACTTTGAGCAGACAGTAATACATAGCCATACCTAGATGCTTCACTAGCAACACTTTAGCAGGCACTAGAAGTACTAATCCCTATTTGTATCATGAACTGTGCCTATTTGTGGGAGACACAACTTTCCCTATACTGCAGGTCCCTATTCTAAACTATCGCTCTCCTGTCTATTTCAACTACCTAGCATAAATCCCCTATGTAAGGTCACCTACACTGCACATCCCTATTCTAAACTATCGCTCTAATGTCTATATCAACTACCTTGCATTAAACCCCTAGTATTTCTTGAAATACAGACAGTGTTCAGGGCAAAAACAAACAAAACAGAAGATCATCGACTTTTGGGGAAAATGCTTGGGGTTACCGAGCCTGAATGAACATGCCAAGGCTCATACCGAATATGCAATTGGGGAATCTTTATCAAACAGGTTCGCTCATCTCTAATCTTGGAGTCTTGATATTTAAAAACATTTCAGGCAGACAAAAGGACAGTGGCATCAATTGCTCCATCCCATCCATTTTCCCATAGTGTCTTTGTGGCGCCCCTGACCTGGTCAGGCACCACTGAGTACTGCACCCATGCTGGGGACAGTACAACACAGGTAATCCAGAAGGCTGACAGGGGTGTGGAACACAGGCGCATAGTGATCAGGTCTCACACATGTACCCATGAGAGGACCCCTGGGGATCCCAGGAGGGGGCAAGCCTTCACCTTCACTGGAATAGTGGAGGGGGTAGAGCCTCCATCTCCTCTCAAGGGGTGTGGTGGAGAGTCTGGTTGCTAGGTGGCGTAGGCAAGAACAGGAGAGGAGGAGCAGTGAGTCAGTTAGAGCAGAACTCCATAGGGCTCAGTGAGGAGCAGACCTGTGGGGCTGTTGCTGTCTAACAGCGCCCGCGCAGTGGCTACCGACGGGGGAGAACGGTCAACTAGGAGTGCTACCCGAAATCCATCTTCAGCTAAAGAGAGAGCAACGGAGTGGGAAGTAAGGAGACTGCTAGAGAGTACCAGGCCCAAACGGGCGGCAGATCCCGAAGCGGAGATAGATCCAGCTTTCTTTTGCTAAACCTGCCGGTGTGGGGCTCTCAAAGCCCACGCCACAACACCACAAAAAAGCCGCAGCCACGTAGCCACAGTTAGGGCCCATAGCTCACAGGAGGCAAGAAGCTGGAGTGATCTGGCCCAGGCAACAAGCACACGGCAAACGAAGGGGAGTGAGGCTTCAGCAACTTCCCTGGGTGACCCCCATAGGGACTCAAAGTCGGGGTCACCCCAAACCACCAAGGGCTAAGGAAGGCGAGTTAGTAGTCACCCTCACAAGTCAGCCTGAAGGACACCTGGTTCCCGCCTGGTTCATCCCAGCTACGCCCGGGTTACTCACCCTGCCACCTGAAGTGAGTAAAAAACCCTGAAAGACATTCTGCCTGTGTGGAGTTATTCTGCGCCTTGTGGTACTACGCATCTACACCGGGCCCTGGGGCTTGCCTCACTCTCAGGAGGCTATTCCAACTAACTGCACACACCATCAGCCCCAGGCGACCCTCAACCTGCAGTGGCGGTCCCCACTGACCGCAATACTGAGAGTGGCGTCACGACAAGAAGAAGATCTCCTACCTGTGACCAGATCCAGCCGAGTGGAGTCCCTGAAGGTAATGCACCGACACAACACCTCTGGGGCTTCACATCTTTACACAGCAAGGAGCTATGGCCCATGCAACACACAGGATGTGGCCTGGCATTTCTATTTTAAAAATCAAAAGTGGATGAGTGACAGGATTAGTCCTCTTGCTTCCACACCCCTGCCTGCACAGACAAGACACAATTTTGAGACCCTACTTGGGGTCTCTACATTTTAAAAAATTAAGCTCAAGCAACAGAAAAAGTGGCAAAAATTAGCACGTGCTACAAATAGTCGAAAGCCACAACATAGATGCGTGGGACCAGCCCTGTGACATGGCCTGGACCAGCATTTCTACCTTCACCAGGGACAGCAAGATGATGAGTAAAAAGCTGTGGAGAAGAAGCGCAATAGGGTTTTACCCCAATAACACACGGGGTAGAGACAGGGAGCAGTAATACTCACCAAGTGAAGTTGTGAAAGTCACAACTACTATGCAGGCATGGAAGGTTTTGATCAAGGCAGCAGCAACCCAGACGGCAGATAACAGAGAACAATAGAGGAAAATAGGGTTTATTTGAGCCGCGCCAATGATCACTTCTCAGGTATTCAGATTAATGGATCTTTATTTTGCACAGGTCTACGCGTTTCTGGAGTCTCAGCTCCCTTCCTCAGGACCATCAGGCATAAGAACACATCAAATCTACCATAATGGAGACTAACACAGTATAAATACATTTGATGACATCACAGGACTGCCCCTAACAAAAAAAAAAAAAAAAAGGCGAGAAAGGGTGCATTGCAGTGAAGCATGATGCAATACAAGTAACTTCATGAAGGATGTGAAAAATAAAATCAATTATAGTGGCGATAACACATATCTCAGATCGTGAAATAATGAAATTACTCAAAACATAAAAACACCAAAAATAATAGATCTATGTGTGATCATGATTATCTCTCAAAAAATATACATATGTATGTGCAGGGAGGACATGAAATGAGCCTAGAACTCACTTAGACATGTCAGTGCTGGAAAACCCGGGAATATAAGATAGATCAGTGAGAGCATGAGACCACGCAGCCAACAAGGCAATTACTGTTGCTGGGTGATGGAAGAAAAGAAACAGTCAAAATGCCCTGAATCCGTGAAAAAAAAATATATAAGAGAAAAAAAATCCATAGCCTAGGTTCCAGATGGAAAAAAGTCCAAGGATCAAGGAACCGCTTAGGAACATGATGTAGTGAGTGAGTTCAAGAAAGTTCAGGAGTGTGGGAAAAAAAAAAAAAAAACCCAAAAACCAAAAAACAACCTTCCACATGCGCAAAAAGCAAGTGCCAGAACCAGAAGGTGAAATGAGTGCAGGACCGTGAGAAGAAAAATTACGGCGCTAGCGCTGAGAGTCAGGGAGCAAGTGGATAGCATTTGAATTAGAGTGAATGGAGTAAGACATGTAGCAAAACAACAATAAATGTGCACTAATCAGATCTGAATAGACTAGATCATGTATAATAGCCGGAGGAAATAAATGTATATATATAGAGAGGACACCTAAAGAAAGAACAAGGAAGCTCCTGCAGAGCGTCAGATCAAATAATGTATATTAAAATATAGGATCAGTGTGGATAGAAAAGCGAGACTAGGAACCAGAAAAACCATATGTCCCAAGTGCAAGACTGCAAACCATCGTGGTGAGCTACCAGTGATGCCGGGGATCAAAGAGATGTACCTCTACTACAAAAAATTGTAGGAGAGAAAATAACGGAGTGTAAAAAATGTGATAATAAAGGGTGGGTGATGCAATCACCGTATAGTATGTCTGCTAATGATGCAATCAAAGTGAAAATATATAAATATATACATACATATTAAATTTTAGAAGAGCGCCCCCAAGTAGAAAGGGGAAGGGGAAAAAAAAAATAAAAAAAAAAATATATATATATATTGTGTGCTCGAGGCAATTATTGCTAATAAAAAAACAGATATGAATCTGTGTCCCAATAAAAACTTATAGATATGATGCATGATGATAGTAAAAGCATAAAATAGACCTGGCATAAAACATAGCTAAAAACCTATAAAGGATGCACAAAATGAAACTATACACCATGTTACAAGAATTAATAAAAACATAAAAAT
Source organism: Anomaloglossus baeobatrachus (assembly GCF_048569485.1). Lineage (NCBI taxonomy): Eukaryota > Metazoa > Chordata > Amphibia > Anura > Aromobatidae > Anomaloglossus > Anomaloglossus baeobatrachus. The sequence continues at coordinate 303,290,278 of NC_134354.1, forward strand.
TAAAAAATATATAATGTAAAAAGTACTAAGGCGCTAAAAACATATATGAATATAAATATAAAATGAATATATAAACAAACAACCCGATGGTATTTAATAAAATAGATCCGTGACCTCATTGAGGCCACGAGGTTTTAACGTATTGAGTTTATAAATCCAATATGTTTCTTTCTTATTAAGAACCTCTATCCGATTAGATATATATGGGGGTATATATTCTATAGGGGTGACCTTTAGTTTGATTTTTTTGTCATGATATAGAGTAGTATGTCGGGATAGTCCATGAAGCATAAAACCCACTTTAATGTTGTGTCTGTGGGAGTTAATTCTATTATGTAGTGCCTGAGTAGTTCTCCCAATATAACGCTTATCACAATCACACTCTATCAGGTAAATGACAAAATCGGATTGACAAGTGAGATGTCCTTTTATAAGAAAATCTCCCCCACCTGGGGCCAAACCGAAACTGACCCTCTCATGCTGAATAGTTTTACAACATAGGCAATTTTTAGCAAAGCATTTATAGGAACCCATAGGTTTATTTGTAATGGAGGGAATAGAAAAGTCCCTAAGCCTGCTGGGGGCCAATTGGTTTTTTAGGCTAGAGGCCCTTCGGTACGTGATCCCTGGGTGGGTAGGTAAAACCTCTTTCAAATATGGATCATTGTGGAGTATGTTCCAATGTTTCCTTAAGATGCTTTTGATAGTGTCCCCATCACAGCTGAAGGTAGTCAAAAAGTGGGCAGAGAACGTATTCTTGGAGTCAACCTCATCAACAGGGGAGTCAACATTTTTTTCAGTGGTAAGATCAATTTGTTTCAAACCTCTAGTAGCCTGATATGCCCTCTTGATAGTAGTAAGGGGATAATTTTTATCCAAAAATCTCTCTTTTAGGATTGAGGCCTGATCCTCAAAATCCTTGTCTAATGTGCAGCTTTTCCTGATCCTCTGAAACTGGTTTCTTGGTACATTCAACAACCATTTGTCATAGTGGTTACTAGAGAAATCAATGTACCCATTGCTGTCCACTTTCTTAAAAAAGGTTTTAGTGTGGATGATACCATTCGAGTGCGTGATGGTTAGGTCCAGGAAGTCAATAGATAAATCAGCCACAGTGGGTGAAAAATTTAGGCCCCAATTGTTCTTTTCTATACCCCCCAAAAAGGAGGAATAGTTGCTGTCAACATCATCCCAAATAATGAATAAGTCATCGATGTATCTCTTATACACAATGACATGCTTGAATAATTCAGAGGAATAAATGAATTGTAATTCAAACAACCCCATCACCAAATTTGCAAAAGTAGGTGCTACCTTCGAGCCCATGGCAACACCACAGCATTGACGATATAAAACTTCCTGGAAAGTGAAGAAATTATTGTTTAAAATAAACCCCATACCCTCAAGAATGAAGTTTTTTTGTAATAAAGGTAGCCGATCATCAATCTCCAGATATTGTTTAAAACATTCCAGACCTAACACATGTGAGATATTCGTATATAGTGAGGCAATATCTAAAGTGATAAAAATAAAGGAATCTCTCCATACAATGTCTTTCAGGATATTAATGAGATGCGTGGAGTCCCTTAAATAGCTCTTGAGGTTGGTAACGTGTACCCTCATGATATGATCGACATAGGCTGCCAAATTTTCAGTTAGAGACCCAATCCCAGAGATGATGGGTCTTCCGGGGGAATTTGAGAGACTCTTATGTATTTTGGGAAGGTGGTAGTAAAAAGCTAATTTGGGATTCTTGATGTCGAGAAATTTCCTCTCATCCCTATTGAGGACCCCTGACTCAGCAGCCCCCTGGATCAGAATACGATATTCTGAGATGGCAAGATGGTATAGTGTGGTATCTACTGTCTCATAGTGTAGATTATTAGAGAGCATCCTCCAGGCTTCCTGAATATAGGTATCTTTGTCTTGCAGAACAATACCCCCCCCTTGTCAGCATTTCTGATGATCAAGTTGGGGTTGCTTTTTAGAGTTAAAAGAGCCTCATTTTCTTCCCTAGTCAAATTAAACCTGGGATGATTTTTGTTGGTCAGAAGTCTTTTAAAATCCTCTAACACTAGGTCACTAAAGGTCTTTATGTGATGTCCTGTGCTATGTAGGGGATAGAAATTGGACTTTAGTTTGAAATTTGTATGAAAAAAGTTATTATCAGATGTCACAACCTCATTACTGGGAGCGAATTTATTAATTTGAAAGTGTCGGGTCAGGGTTAACTTTCTTATGAACCTTTGAAAATCTAGGTACAATTCAAAGTCATTGGAAGACCTAGCAGGGCAAAAGGAGAGACCCTTTTTTAAAACACTGCTCTCACTCGCAGATAAAATATGACTGGATAGGTTAAAGATGCCTGCAGTCTCTTTCCTTAGTTTGCACCTCTTCTCTCTTTTTTGCTGGACCCTGCATCCTGCTCTTGTTCCCCTAAAACATTTTTTCGTTTTTCCCCCCTGGGGGTGAGGAACTTGGTAATATGTACCTGTGTGTTCCTGGCCACGGGCAAAAAAGGAACACATGAATCTCCTTTAAGGGTATTGTCAATGGTAATCATACCTTTTTTAGGGACGACAATGGTTACATCCAGAGGTGATAGGGACTTATTCACCTCCTCGGACTCTGACGAAGCAGGAAGAGGAATGTATTCCTCGTGTACAAAATAAAGATCCATTAATCTGAATACCTGAGAAGTGATCATTGGCGCGGCTCAAATAAACCCTATTTTCCTCTATTGTTCTCAGGGACAGCAAGATGACAGGCATATAGCTGGTGCTCCCAAACCCCTGGCACTACACATTTGCCTTATCTGCACAGTCTGGGACTGGGGTGGCAAAGTCATTGGACATCCACGACTTGTTCATCTTTATGAAAGTTAGGTGGTCTACACTTTTAGGGGACAGCTGGATGCACTTATCTGTCAATACACCGCCAGCAGGACTGAGGATACGTTCTGAGAGAACACTGGCTGCTGAGCAGGCCAAAACTTCCAAGGCATGACGGGCGAGCTCAGGTCACTCTTCGTTTTTGAAGAACAATATGCAAAAGGGTCCAATCTCCCCCTTTTTACATCGATATTGAGCTCTAATTACTCCTCAATCATCTTCACTAGTCATTCACTATGTGTCAGACTTCTACTTTGCTCTGCTGGTCTTTGCGATGTTTTAAAAAATGTGTGCCAAACCTCAAGGAAATTGCTTCTGCCACTTAAACTGCTGTTGCTAAAGTTTCTGAGTTGACAACGTGACGTTCTCATGGTTGAAATTCTTGACCTGTGATGCACGCTGTGTGCTCACTGCTGTCTTGTGGAAAACGAGCGTTAAGATGGTCTACAAGTTTGTTTCGATACATCCACATGTCCCTTGCCAGGGAGGAAAGCATCTTGATAAATTTACCCTTGGCAACCCAGTAGTCAGCATTATTTCTAATCCTAACAATACATACATCATGTTGCAGATAGTGCAACAAGAAGGTGTTCGTGTGTCGCATGCTTGCATGAAGTCCAAGTCCATGTTGTGTTGGTGGAAGGGTAATGCTCAAGCTTGACTTTTCCATCCCATCCCAACAAACATGGACAAAAGAAATTGGATCAATATCTTCTTCATCTTCTGAGTTTTCTGCGCCCAACACTTCTTCCTCCTCTATTTGTTCCTCGGCTCTTGCACCTTCACTACCAGTTTATATGTTACCATGAGTTGACTTCAATCAATAGACTCCACCCTCCCATGACAGCCGCCTGTACGATGACTGTCTAGGCCTTACGGAAATGGTATCTCTTCCTCATCCTCCTCTGCTTCCTCTTCTTCCTTATACCCCAACCTCCTCCCAAAGACTATTGAAAATATGCTCCAAAATCATCAGACCTAACTATCTTTGTAGCCATTTCAAAACTGTGTGGGAGGGTACAGAGATCTTTCATCTTTGCGCACTCTGCAATCATGAATTGCCCCACCTCCATACTGCATTATTCCAGGCAATGCCTCATGGCATAGTAAACCAGGGTTTGCTGCTGCCACAGTCGCTGTAACATGTGCAGAGTGGAATTCCACTGGGTCGGCAATCGGCATATCGCATCTCAACCAGTTAACCGGTAGGCTGAAAGACCTTTGTAGCGTTGCAAGTCAATTAGCTGCAGGGTGTGAATGGAGGAAATGAGCACGCAGCAACAGTGCCCTCTGCAGCAGCACATCCAGACCGGGATAGTGGGCTAGAAATTTCTGTACAAAGAGGTTGAGGCCATGCGAGGTACTTAAATAATTACATCGTTATCGAACATGGCCTTCCCTGGCTCCAGGTTTAGTGGAGACAGCCATTTATCAAACTCGGCATTGATAGTGGTCCACAACGCTATAGCTGTGGAACTTGCTTCTCCAATGCATATTAGTTTCAGCACTGCCTGATTGTGTTGACTCCTGGATGAGCTGTACAAAGTTGGGAGGAGTCTCTCTGCAGTCTTGGAACACATGTTACAATAAGGAAGGGGTTGAAGGCGTAGGTGAAGGACCTAGAGGAGGTGGAGGAAGCAGAAGAAGTGTAGATCCAGAGGTTTGTCTTGCAAGCCTTGGAGATTTCAAGGCTTGAGAAGCTGCCCCTTCCCTGCCTGCCCCCAAAGCCAGAAGAGTAACCTAGTGCCCAGTCAGTAACGCCACTGGCCATGCATGCCCGTCAAGGTGTCAGTGGTAAAATGCACCTGTGGCGCCCTGGACAAGCCAGGACGTCACAGGTACTGCAATAACACACCCCACACCCCGGTTAGGAACATCAAGGTCAGACACAAATCCTTGTTGCCTCCCTCCAGGGGCTGATGTCCACACCAGGTGGGGCGGAGCCAGGTGGTTGGCTCCACCCACCAAGGAGTTCACAGTCCTGGAGGCGGGAAAGGAAGTCAGAACAGCTAGGGAGAGTGAAGGAGAGGAGTGAAGGAGTAGTAGAGGAGCAGACTGACCGTGTCCAGGTATGTGGCCCGGGCACCTGACAGCAAGGTTGGCAGACGGTGGTGACCGTCTGCAGGAGAGGCTGATTGACGCACAGCCGTAAGGACCGGGGACGGGCAGTGGCCCGCCGGTACCGGATCGGGGAGCGAAGAAAAGCCAGCACCATCCGGCAGGGCCTACGGACCCCGACCAGGCTAGGAGTCGCCGTAAAACCGGTCAAATCCATCAGCGACGGGAACCTCCGGGGTTTCCCAGCAGTAAAGACCCAACTGAAGGCAACCGTTCAAACCGTGAGGGAGATAAAGCTACCCCCAGAGCTAGAGCTCCAAGGGCCAGAGCCTGTGGGCAAAGGAAGGGCTCCCTTAGCTAACATACCACTGGGGAGCAGGCTATCAGTGTGAAGCAATTAGGGCTGAGAACAGAACACCGGTGCAGGGAGAGACAGTTACCGCCAACCTACCGGGAGTGACCGCCGCAGCCGTCTGTGGGACTCGTCCATCCAGCCGTTTGTTTTACCAGAGACTCCGTGTGCGTTACTGGCTGAGTAAGTACCACCGTGCCATCTGGCACTGCGCTGCCCCGCAACCCTGCACCCGGCCAGGCCCCGCAACCCACCTTCCGACCTCCACCACCGGGCCCCGGGACCACCAAAACCCCCCTACCCACAGAGGGGAGAAAACATCTCAGCTGCTCCCTGTCAACACTCCCGGGATCCCCGTAGAGAGCAGCGGTGGTGCCCCAACCTCACCAGAAACCGTGTGTGGCGTCACGGACAATATCCCTAAACCAAACCACCCCTTTCACTCACGGGCGAGGAGCGCTGCTCGAGTCCCCGGGATCCGGCCCACCGCTCGAGCCACCGACCGAGCGAGCAGCAGCAGCAGCCGGACCCGAGCAGTGGGTGAGCGCAGCGCCCTCCCCGCCCGCGACAACTTGGTGTCACGAACAGGATCTTACCGTTCTACCGCCTGGTAGAAGTGCGCCTTGTGTCCCGCCGGAGGTGTCCAGCCGAAAATTTTCAGAAGCCGCCATATTGGGCGCGAAAAGTCCCCGCTCGAGCGTCTTCCCGAGCAGTGGAGGCGCGAAAGCCAAAGCTCCGCCCCTGAAGAGGAGGTGCCGGAAAGACACCAAGGGGGGACGGATGGCGTCTGGCCGCATGTAGACCGCGGCTATAAAAGCAGGGACGCCAGGACTCTGCGGCCATCTTTTGTTCCAGGAAGAGGCCGCTGCTGAGTTGCTGAGACCGACTGACAACATCGTAGTCCCCACGCCCGCGCCTGGCACCGCAGCGTGGGTGGAGGTCCGGACCGTCCAGCTAAGCAGCCGTCTGCAGGTCCGTGTGCAGCTCCTCCTGGAGGAGTGGGAGGCCGACATGGCGGACGTGGTGGCGGCTATATGGAGACGCGAGGTGGAGGAAGATCTGGAGGAGCGGGTAAGAGACCCACGCCCCTGTATTCCCGTGGGATCGGCCACTGCGGCTGAGGGGCCCGGCCTGTACCCGCTCACCCTGCTGCCTCCCCCGCTACCCGCGTTAGTCTCTACCGCCCCGCCACTAGGCCCGCTACACGCCCAACCGGTAGCGGTACCCCGCCCGTCCGCCCAAGCAGACCGACCTGCAGCAGAAGCCCGTCACCGTCCCGAACCACTTCCTTGGAAGTTGCCAAAGGCCGAGCCCGTCAGCGGATCTATACCGGAGGCCCCCACAACAACCGTGCCCGATGTCGTACCGATTCCGGCAGGCCGTTCCGTGCAGGAGGGAGCGGAGGTTAAGCGGGAGACGATCCCTGTGCCCATCCCCCACGCCTCGGCTGAGGCCGCGATGGGTCGCCGCTGTGAGGCAGCACCCCAGGCCATGACACCGCGGGACCTTCCACCCAGAATGCCAGTAATGGGCAGCGTGAAGGAGGTCTCGCGGGGCCCGACTTGCACGCCGGGGCCCGCAGTGGCCCCTTACTGGGACAGGGAACAGACCCCGTTGGCCCAGGAAACCGCGGAGAGAGAGAGGAGGAAGGCGGAGCTAGTAGCCCGCACGATTAGAGAAAAGGAGAGCCTCCGCCAGGCCACCTTCCACGTACGGGGCCCAATCTATGAGGGGCAAGTGAGGAGATTTGATGTCCGTCGGGGGTACGGATTCATATATGAGCCGGGCCTGGAGGCCGAAGTCTTTATAGCCCGTCGGGACGTCAATGCCCACTTACCAAAGGACCACCCGGGCCGTAACCTGATGCCAGGGGATTTGATTCAGTACACTAGGCATTGCGGGGAGAGGGGTTGGTTTGCTCTGGACGCCAAACTGCAGGGCAGACATGAGGCCCAAGTTCCAGCCCAACCCCCTCCCCCAACCGACATCGTGGATCTGAAGTGAGTCAGTGGTCCACCGTTACCACAAGTTTCCCCGTTGGGACCACAGACACCGCTGTGATGTTCTTGTATGTTGTTTAATGTTGTTGAATGATAAGGAAATTGAAAGAAATCAACCGAACTATGACCAGATTAACATCGTGATTCAACCGGTCATTGCCGGCAACTAGTCCCCGTAGGGACTTTCTGCAACCGTTGCGTAAGGAACTGCTTACGGACACGCCCGTGAACTTGCAGGGCAACCACAAACTTAGTGGCATGTAAATAAATTTGTTGGCTTAGTACCGTGACCGCCTCCGGAGCGGCTGATTTGGGAGGATGGGCCTGGAGGAAATGGATGGCCCAGGCCCGCCACTACCGTAACCGGTGGCGATCCTCCGGGGGTCAGGGGTCCCCCATGGACTTGGGTCCCCTGAAAGAGACCGTACCCGCTCGGGCAATTTGGTTCTGGATTAGGGCAAGGGGTGCTGCCCACTTCTTAGGGGCAGCATCAGGGCCAGGTTGTTTGGGCGGGGGGGAGAGCGGAAGCCGTTTGTTTAATAAAACTGACTACCGTTTAGTAACGTTAAAAGAAAATGCCTCCCGTTAAGGGAAGATTTATAGAAATGCTTGTGTTTTATATGTTTTACCGTTTTCTATTTTTTCCTAGTTATGAAAATAAAACCGGTGATGGACGAGCAGGACGGTCTGCGTTTAACCAAGGGGGAATGTGGCGCCCTGGACAAGCCAGGACGTCACAGGTACTGCAACAACACACCCCACACCCCGGTTAGGAACATCAAGGTCAGACACAAATCCTTGTTGCCTTCCTCCAGGGGCTGATGTCCACACCAGGTGGGGCGGATCCAGGCGGTTGGCTCCACCCACTGAGGAGTTCACAGTCCTGGAGGCGGGAAAGGAAGTCAGAACAGCTAGGGAGAGTGAAGGAGAGGAGTGAAGGAGTAGTAGAGGAGCAGACTGACCGTGTCCGGGTACGTGGCCCGGGCACCTGACAGCAAGGTTGGCAGACGGTGGTGACCGTCTGCAGGAGAGGCCGATTGACGCACAACTGTAAGGACCGGGGACGGGTGGTGGCCCGCCGGTACCAGATCGGGGAGCGAAGAAAAGCCAGCACCATCCGGCAGGGCCTACGGACCCCGACCAGGCTAGGAGTTGCCGTAAAACCGGTCAAATCCGTCAGCGATGGGAACTTCCGGGGCTTCCCAGCAGTAAAGACCCAACTGAAGGCAACCGTTCAAACCGTGAGGGAGATAAAGCTACCCCCAGAGCTAGAGCTCCCAGGGCCAGAGCCTGCGGGCAAAGGAAGGGCTCCCTTAGCCCGCTCCCCAGCGGTATGTTGGCTATCAGTGGGAAGCCATTGGGGCCGAGAACAGAACACCGGTGCAGGGAGAGACAGTTACCGCCAACCTACCAGGAGTGACCGCCGCAGCCGTCTGTGGGACTCGTCCATCCAGCCGTTTGTTTTACCAGAGACTCCGTGTGCGTTACTGGCTGAGTAAGTACCACCGTGCCATCTGCCACTGCGCTGCCCCACAACCCTGCACCCGGCCAGGCCCCGCAACCCACCTTCCGACCTCCACCACCGGGCCCCGGGACCACCAAAACCCCCCTACCCACAGAGGGGAGAAAACATCTCAGCTGCTCCCTGTCAACACTCCCGGGATCCCCGTAGAGAGCAGCGGTGGTGCCCCAACCTCACCAGAAACCGTGTGTGGCGTCACGGACAATATCCCTAAACCAAACCACCCCTTTCACTCACGGGCGAGGAGCGCTGCTCGAGTCCCCGGGATCCGGCCCACCGCTCGAGCCACCGACCGAGCGAGCAGCAGCAGCAGCCGGACCCGAGCAGTGGGTGAGCGCAGCGCCCTCCCCGCCCGCGACAACTTGGTGTCACGAACAGGATCTTACCGTTCTACCGCCTGGTAGAAGTGCGCCTTGTGTCCCGCCGGAGGTGTCCAGCCGAAAATTTTCAGAAGCCGCCATATTGGGCGCGAAAAGTCCCCGCTCGAGCGTCTTCCCGAGCAGTGGAGGCGCGAAAGCCAAAGCTCCGCCCCTGAAGAGGAGGTGCCGGAAAGACACCAAGGGGGGACGGATGGCGTCTGGCCGCATGTAGACCGCGGCTATAAAAGCAGGGACGCCAGGACTCTGCGGCCATCTTTGGTTCCAGGAAGAGGCCGCTGCTAAGTTGCTGAGACCGACTGACAACATCGTAGTCCCCACGCCCGCGCCTGGCACCGCAGCGTGGGTGGAGGTCCGGACCGTCCAGCTAAGCAGCCGTCTGCAGGTCCATGTGCAGCTCCTCCTGGAGGAGTGGGAGGCCGACATGGCGGACGTGGTGGCGGCTATACGGAGACGGGAGGTGGAGGAAGATCTGGAGGAGCGGGTAAGAGACCCACGCCCCTGTATTCCCGTGGGATCGGCCACTGCGGCTGAGGGGCCCGGCCTGTACCCGCTCACCCTGCTGCCTCCCCCGCTACCCGCGTTAGTCTCTACCGCCCCGCCACTAGGCCCGCTACACGCCCAACCGGTAGCGGTACCCCGCCCGTCCGCCCAAGCAGACCGACCTGCAGCAGAAGCCCGTCACCGTCCCGAACCACTTCCTTGGAAGTTGCCAAAGGCCGAGCCCGTCGGCGGATCTATACCGGAGGCCCCCACAACAACCGTGCCCGATGTCTTACCGATTCCGGCAGGCCGTTCCGTGCAGGAGGGAGCGGAGGTTAAGCGGGAGACGATCCCTGTGCCCATCCCCCACGCCTCGGCTGAGGCCGCGATGGGTCGCCGCTGTGAGGCAGCACCCCAGGCCATGACACCGCGGGACCTTCCACCCAGAATGCCAGTAATGGGCAGCGTGAAGGAGGTCTCGCGGGGCCCGACTCGCGTGCCGGGGCCCGCAGTGGCCCCTTACTGGGACAGGGAACAGACCCCGTTGGGCCAGGAAACCGCGGAGAGAGAGAGGAGGAAGGCGGATCTAGTAGCCCGCACGATTAGAGAAAAGGAGAGCCTCCGCCAGGCCACCTTCCACGTACGGGGCCCAATCTATGAGGGGCAAGTGAGGAGATTTGATGTCCGTCGGGGGTACGGATTCATATATGAGCCGGGCCTGGAGGCCGAAGTCTTTATAGCCCGTCGGGACGTCAATGCCCACTTACCAAAGGACCACCCGGGCCGTAACCTGATGCCAGGGGATTTGATTCAGTACACTAGGCATTGCGGGGAGAGGGGTTGGTTTGCTCTGGACGCCAAACTGCAGGGCAGACATGAGGCCCAAGTTCCAGCCCAACCCCCTCCCCCAACCGACATCGTGGATCTGAAGTGAGTCAGTGGTCCACCGTTACCACAAGTTTCCCCGTTGGGACCACAGACACCGCTGTGATGTTCTTGTATGTTGTTTAATGTTGTTGAATGATAAGGAAATTGAAAGAAATCAACCGAACTATGACCAGATTAACATCGTGATTCAACCGGTCATTGCCGGCAACTAGTCCCCGTAGGGACTTTCTGCAACCGTTGCGTAAGGAACTGCTTACGGACACGCCCGTGAACTTGCAGGGCAACCACAAACTTAGTGGCATGTAAATAAATTTGTTGGCTTAGTACCGTGACCGCCTCCGGAGCGGCTGATTTGGGAGGATGGGCCTGGAGGAAATGGATGGCCCAGGCCCGCCACTACCGTAACCGGTGGCGATCCTCCGGGGGTCAGGGGTCCCCCATGGACTTGGGTCCCCTGAAAGAGACCGTACCCGCTCGGGCAATTTGGTTCTGGATTAGGGCAAGGGGTGCTGCCCACTTCTTAGGGGCAGCATCAGGGCCAGGTTGTTTGGGCGGGGGGGAGAGCGGAAGCCGTTTGTTTAATAAAACTGACTACCGTTTAGTAACGTTAAAAGAAAATGCCTCCCGTTAAGGGAAGATTTATAGAAATGCTTGTGTTTTATATGTTTTACCGTTTTCTATTTTTTCCTAGTTATGAAAATAAAACCGGTGATGGACGAGCAGGACGGTCTGCGTTTAACCAAGGGGGAATGTGGCGCCCTGGACAAGCCAGGACGTCACAGGTACTGCAACAACACACCCCACACCCCGGTTAGGAACATCAAGGTCAGACACAAATCCTTGTTGCCTTCCTCCAGGGGCTGATGTCCACACCAGGTGGGGCGGATCCAGGCGGTTGGCTCCACCCACTGAGGAGTTCACAGTCCTGGAGGCGGGAAAGGAAGTCAGAACAGCTAGGGAGAGTGAAGGAGAGGAGTGAAGGAGTAGTAGAGGAGCAGACTGACCGTGTCCGGGTACGTGGCCCGGGCACCTGACAGCAAGGTTGGCAGACGGTGGTGACCGTCTGCAGGAGAGGCCGATTGACGCACAACTGTAAGGACCGGGGACGGGTGGTGGCCCGCCGGTACCAGATCGGGGAGCGAAGAAAAGCCAGCACCATCCGGCAGGGCCTACGGACCCCGACCAGGCTAGGAGTTGCCGTAAAACCGGTCAAATCCGTCAGCGATGGGAACTTCCGGGGCTTCCCAGCAGTAAAGACCCAACTGAAGGCAACCGTTCAAACCGTGAGGGAGATAAAGCTACCCCCAGAGCTAGAGCTCCCAGGGCCAGAGCCTGCGGGCAAAGGAAGGGCTCCCTTAGCCCGCTCCCCAGCGGTATGTTGGCTATCAGTGGGAAGCCATTGGGGCCGAGAACAGAACACCGGTGCAGGGAGAGACAGTTACCGCCAACCTACCAGGAGTGACCGCCGCAGCCGTCTGTGGGACTCGTCCATCCAGCCGTTTGTTTTACCAGAGACTCCGTGTGCGTTACTGGCTGAGTAAGTACCACCGTGCCGTCTGGCACTGTGCTGCCTCGTGACCCTGCACCCGGCCAGGCCCCGTAACCCACCTTCCGACCTCCACCACCAGGCCCCGGGACCACCAAAACCCCCCCTACCCACGGAGGGGAGAAAACATCTCAGCTGCTCCCTGTCAACGCTCCCGGGATCCCCGTACAGAGCAGCGGTGGTGCCCCAACCTCATCACAAACCGTGGGTGGCGTCACGGACAATATCCCTAAACCAAACCACCCCTTTCACTCACGGGCGAGGAGCGCCGCTCGAGTCCCCGGGATCCGGCCCACCGCTCGAGCCACCGACCGAGCGAGCAGAGCAGCAGCAGTAGCCGGACCCGAGCAGTGGGTGAGCGCAGCGCCCTCCCCGCCCGCGACACCCCCTGGGACACACAAAGTTTTTCAAGAAAAAATTAATGTTGTGTGCAACTTTATGGTGCAGTGCAGGCACAGCTTTATTAGTGAAGTAATGGTGACTGGACAACTGGTACTGGAGGACTGCAATGGCCATCAGGTTTCAGAGAACTGTCTGTATTCACAAGGCAGAAAGAATGCAGTTTTGTGGCCAAGAGTTTAGATATGGTGAGATTCAAGCTCTTAGCTTTGGCATGTGTGGGAGGAAATTATCTTTTACATGACCAAAACTGTGGAACCAAGGACTGGCTGCTGTGTTGAGAGAGGGTGGAGTAAGATGTAAGCGACCAACCAGTGGATTGTGCAGGAGGTGTAAGAGGAGATGTAATACTGGATTCAGAAACATGTGGTGTGCTCCATGCCTCACATAGGTCAAAAACACCAGGCATGGTCACTTCCGCAACACCTGATGGGCTCTAACTTACATTGACTGTTGCGGGTGAACAAGTGGAGAAGGTTCTGCGGTCAGAGACCTGTGTGAGAATAGTTTAGACAGTGATGCAGGAGGAGGAAGAAGCAGCAGATGAGGTTGATTTGTTGACTGGTGGTTGGGTAGGCCCAATAGTCCGTATTGTAGCGTAGTAAGTTTCCCATCACAATGCATGTTGGTTGTGCATGTGCTGGTTCATTCATGTAGTAGTCAAATTATTAGAATTTTTACCTTACTGAGTCGTTGTTTACAACGTTTGCAGATAACAAAAGTTGAGTCATCCTTTGCTCTCTCAAAAAGGCCCAGGTTAGGCAACCTTTCCTGCAAACTGCAGACCCGCGACCGCTGCAGTCCACAGCCAGAGTTGTGGCTGAGGATGCAATGCTTCTCATGGTTGCATCATTATGTGTTTGTGCAGGAATCGCCAATGTAACATCTTCGTCTTTCTCCTCCTCCTCCTCAGCTGCTGAGCTACTAAGCTGCGTGCCTCTGGGTTCATACTAAGTGGGATCTACAAGTTCATTGTCATGCTCTATGTTGTCCCACTCCTCCTCTTCCTGATCGGACATCACATAACAGTACGCGTGCATCTCAGGTATCTGAGTCTCATCATCACCTCCACCACAGGGGGTTAACGTCAGTTGACGATGGTCTGGATCCTGTTCGGATCCTAGTTCATCTGGGCCAGGATCCAACTCACAAAAATTTTTGGAATCAGATGCAGATGTTTTCCTCCTTTTGAGTTTGAGAATCTTTGGAGGAGACCTCTGATGCCCACGGGAGAGAATGTGTGAACAGTTCTGTAGGCTTGTCCATGTCTAGTTCCTCACAGTCAGTTTGCCAGTTGGAGATTTGTGATGCAAGTAGAGTTGAGCGCGGTTCGTGGTTCGTGGTTCTCCAGTTCTAGGCTCGAGTGATTTTGGGGCCTGTTCTAGATCGAACTAGAACTCGAGCTTTTTGCAAAAGCTCGATAGTTCTAGAAACGTTCGAGAACGGTTCTAGCAGCAAAAAAACAGCTAAATCCTAGCTTGGTTTCTGCTGTAATAGTGTAAGTCACTCTGTGAATCACACTATTATGACATTTCAGTGTGTAGTGTGCGTGAACAGCGCCTTCAGATCACTGCTGTTTGTATAATGGCGATCGCCATATTTTTTTTTTTTTCTTGTCTTCCTTCCCTAAGCGCGCGCGTCTTGTGGGGCGGGCCAGCATGTCAGCCAATCCCAGACACACACACAGCTAAGTGGACTTTGAGCCAGAGAAGCAACGGCATGTGTGATAGGATGTCCATGTCACATGTCCCTGCATTATAAAACCGGACATTTTCTTCCAGGACGCCATTATCTGCCTTCTGCGTCTTTGGTGTCAGACATCACTGTCGCAGCTCCGTCCTCCTGAGTCCTATAGCCGATACAGCTGTATGCGCTGCATACACAGCGTCAGACAGCATAGGGAGAGCACTTTATAGCAGTCCTTTTAAGGGCTCAAACCGGCAGGGTCAGAGAGCCATAGGTGACAGGTCCTGCAAACAGCAACAGCGTCTGTGTAGCCAAGGTCAGGGATTTCTTCCCTGCATTTCACCATTAGGAGGGAATAGAAAGGCAGGCTTCCATTCCTCTACCCAGAGCACCACAATCCTGCCACTGTACCCTCCTGTCCTCTGCACACTCCAACTCATTATAACTAAGCCATTATACTAGCAAACACTCAGTGTACCTAGTGGCATCCTATCTGTGGCTATTGGACTTTGCTATAGTCCCACTAGTGCAAAGACATTTGCAGAGCACGTCTGCCTGCATTGCACACTCCAACTTTTTTAAACTAAGCAATTTTACTAGCAAACACTCAGTGTACCTAGTGGCATCCTAAACGTGGCTATTGTACTTTTGTCTATTCACAGTATTGGAACGATATTTGCAGCACGTCTGCCTTCATTGCACACTCAAACTTTTTTAAACTCAGCCATTATACTAGCAAACACTCAGTGTACCTAGTGGCATCCTAAACGTGGCTATTGTACTTTTGTCAATTCACAGTATTGGAACGTTATTTGCAGCACATCTGCCTGCATTGCACACTCAAACTTTTTTAAACTCAGCCATTATACTAGCAAACACTCAGTGTACCTAGTGGCATCCTAAACGTGGCTATTGTACTTTTGTCTATTCACAGTATTGGAACGTTATTTGCAGCACGTCTGCCTGCATTGCACACTCAAACTTTTTTAAACTCAGCCATTATACTAGCAAACACTCAGTGTACCTAGTGGCATCCTAAACGTGGCTATTGTACTTTTGTCAATTCACAGTATTGGAACGATATTTGCAGCACGTCTGCCTGCATTGCACACTCTAACTTTTTTAAACTCAGCCATTATACTAGCAAACACTCAGTGTACCTAGTGGCATCCTAAACGTGGCTATTGTACTTTTGTCAATTCACAGTATTGGAACGTTATTTGCAGCACATCTGCCTGCATTGCACACTCAAACTTTTTTATACTCAGCCATTATACTAGCAAACACTCACTGTACCTAGTTGTATCCTAAACGTGGCTATTGTACTTTTGTCTATTCACAGTATTGGAACGTTATTTGCAGCACGTCTGCCTGCATTGCACACTCAAACTTTTTTAAACTCAGCCATTATACTAGCAAACACTCAGTGTACCTAGTGGCATCCTAAACGTGGCTATTGTACTTTTGTCAATTCACAGTATTGGAACGATATTTGCAGCACGTCTGCCTGCATTGCACACTCTAACTTTTTTAAACTCAGCCATTATACTAGCAAATACTCAGTGTGCCTAGTGGCATCCTAAACGTGGCTATTGTACTTTTGTCAATTCACAGTATTGGAACGTTATTTGCAGCACATCTGTCTGCATTGCACACTCAAACTTTTTTAAACTCAGCCATTATACTAGCAAACACTCACTGTACCTAGTTGTATCCTAAACGTGGCTATTGTACTTTTGTCTATTCACAGTATTGGAACGTTATTTGCAGCACGTCTGCCTGCATTGCACACTCTAACTTTTTTAAACTCAGCAATTATACTAGCAAACTCTCAGTGTACCTAGTTGTATCCTAAACGTGGCTATTGTACTTTTGTCAATTCACAGTATTGGAACGTTATCTGCAGCACATCTGCCTGCATTGCACACTCAAACTTTTTTAAACTCAGCCATTATACTAGCAAACACTCACTGTACCTAGTTGTATCCTAAACGTGGCTATTGTACTTTTGTCTATTCACAGTATTGGAACGTTATTTGCAGCACGTCTGCCTGCATTGCACACTCAAACTTTTTTAAACTCAGCCATTATACTAGCAAACACTCAGTGTACCTAGTTGTATCCTAAACGTGGCTATTGTACTTTTGTCTATTCACAGTATTGGAACGATATTTGCAGCACGTCTGCCTGCATTGCACACTCAAACTTTTTTAAACTCAGCCATTATACTAGCAAACACTCAGTGTACCTAGTGGCATCCTAAACGTGGCTATTGTACTTTTGTCAATTCACAGTATTGGAACGATATTTGCAGCACGTCTGCCTGCATTGCACACTCTAACTTTTTTAAACTCAGCCATTATACTAGCAAACACTCAGTGTACCTAGTGGCATCCTAAACGTGGCTATTGTACTTTTGTCAATTCACAGTATTGGAACGTTATTTGCAGCACATCTGCCTGCATTGCACACTCAAACTTTTTTAAACTCAGCCATTATACTAGCAAACACTCACTGTACCTAGTTGTATCCTAAACGTGGCTATTGTACTTTTGTCTATTCACAGTATTGGAACGTTATTTGCAGCACTTCTGCCTGCATTGCACACTCAAACTTTTTTAAACTCAGCCATTATACTAGCAAACACTCAGTGTACCTAGTGGCATCCTAAACGTGGCTATTGTACTTTTGTCAATTCACAGTATTGGAACGATATTTGCAGCACGTCTGCCTGCATTGCACACTCTAACTTTTTTAAACTCAGCCATTATACTAGCAAACACTCAGTGTACCTAGTGGCATCCTAAACGTGGCTATTGTACTTTTGTCAATTCACAGTATTGGAACGTTATTTGCAGCACATCTGCCTGCATTGCACACTGAAACTTTTTTATACTCAGCCATTATACTAGCAAACACTCACTGTACCTAGTTGTATCCTAAACGTGGCTATTGTACTTTAGTCTATTCACAGTATTGGAACGTTATTTGCAGCACGTCTGCCTGCATTGCACACTCAAACTTTTTTAAACTCAGCCATTATACTAGCAAACACTCAGTGTACCTAGTGGCATCCTAAACGTGGCTATTGTACTTTTGTCAATTCACAGTATTGGAACGTTATTTGCAGCACATCTGCCTGCATTGCACACTCAAACTTTTTTAAACTCAGCCATTATACTAGCAAACACTCACTGTACCTAGTTGTATCCTAAACGTGGCTATTGTACTTTTGTCTATTCACAGTATTGGAACGTTATTTGCAGCACGTCTGCCTGCATTGCACACTCTAACTTTTTTAAACTCAGCCATTATACTAGCAAACTCTCAGTGTACCTAGTTGTATCCTAAACGTGGCTATTGTACTTTTGTCGATTCACAGTATTGGAAAGTTATTTGCAGCACATCTGCCTGCATTGCACACTCAAACTTTTTTAAACTCAGCCATTATACTAGCAAACACTCACTGTACCTAGTTGTATCCTAAACGTGGCTATTGTACTTTTGTCTATTCACAGTATTGGAACGTTATTTGCAGCACGTCTGCCTGCATTGCACACTCAAACTTTTTTAAACTCAGCCATTATACTAGCAAACACTCAGTGTACCTAGTGGCATCCTAAACGTGGCTATTGTACTTTTGTCAATTCACAGTATTGGAACGATATTTGCAGCACGTCTGCCTGCATTGCACACTCTAACTTTTTTAAACTCAGCCATTATACTAGCAAACACTCAGTGTACCTAGTGGCATCCTAAACGTGGCTATTGTACTTTTGTCAATGCACAGTATTGGAACGTTATTTACAGCACATCTGCCTGCATTGCACACTCAAACTTTTTTAAACTCAGCCATTATACTAGCAAACACTCACTGTACCTAGTTGTATCCTAAACGTGGCTATTGTACTTTTGTCTATTCACAGTATTGGAACGTTATTTGCAGCACGTCTGCCTGCATTGCACACTCAAACTTTTTTAAACTCAGCCATTATACTAGCAAACACTCAGTGTACCTAGTTGTATCCTAAACGTGGCTATTGTACTTTTGTCTATTCACAGTATTGGAACGATATTTGCAGCACGTCTGCCTGCATTGCACACTCAAACTTTTTTAAACTCAGCCATTA
Source organism: Anomaloglossus baeobatrachus (assembly GCF_048569485.1). Classification (NCBI taxonomy): domain Eukaryota; kingdom Metazoa; phylum Chordata; class Amphibia; order Anura; family Aromobatidae; genus Anomaloglossus; species Anomaloglossus baeobatrachus. The sequence continues at coordinate 303,308,610 of NC_134354.1, forward strand.
TACTAGCAAACACTCAGTGTACCTAGTGGCATCCTAAACGTGGCTATTGTACTTTTGTCAATTCACAGTATTGGAACGATATTTGCAGCACGTCTGCCTGCATTGCACACTCTAACTTTTTTAAACTCAGCCATTATACTAGCAAACACTCAGTGTACCTAGTGGCATCCTAAACGTGGCTATTGTACTTTTGTCAATTCACAGTATTGGAACGTTATTTGCAGCACATCTGCCTGCATTGCACACTCAAACTTTTTTAAACTCAGCCATTATACTAGCAAACACTCACTGTACCTAGTTGTATCCTAAACGTGGCTATTGTACTTTTGTCTATTCACAGTATTGGAACGTTATTTGCAGCACGTCTGCCTGCATTGCACACTCTAACTTTTTTAAACTCAGCCATTATACTAGCAAACTCTCAGTGTACCTAGTTGTATCCTAAACGTGGCTATTGTACTTTTGTCGATTCACAGTATTGGAAAGTTATTTGCAGCACATCTGCCTGCATTGCACACTCAAACTTTTTTAAACTCAGCCATTATACTAGCAAACACTCACTGTACCTAGTTGTATCCTAAACGTGGCTATTGTACTTTTGTCTATTCACAGTATTGGAACGTTATTTGCAGCACGTCTGCCTGCATTGCACACTCAAACTTTTTTAAACTCAGCCATTATACTAGCAAACACTCAGTGTACCTAGTGGCATCCTAAACGTGGCTATTGTACTTTTGTCAATTCACAGTATTGGAACGATATTTGCAGCACGTCTGCCTGCATTGCACACTCTAACTTTTTTAAACTCAGCCATTATACTAGCAAACACTCAGTGTACCTAGTGGCATCCTAAACGTGGCTATTGTACTTTTGTCAATGCACAGTATTGGAACGTTATTTACAGCACATCTGCCTGCATTGCACACTCAAACTTTTTTAAACTCAGCCATTATACTAGCAAACACTCACTGTACCTAGTTGTATCCTAAACGTGGCTATTGTACTTTTGTCTATTCACAGTATTGGAACGTTATTTGCAGCACGTCTGCCTGCATTGCACACTCAAACTTTTTTAAACTCAGCCATTATACTAGCAAACTCTCAGTGTACCTAGTGGCATCCTAAACGTGGCTATTGTACTTTTGTCAATTCACAGTATTGGAACGATATTTGCAGCACGTCTGCCTGCATTGCACACTCTAACTTTTTTAAACTCAGCCATTATACTAGCAAACACTCAGTGTACCTAGTGGCATCCTAAACGTGGCTATTGTACTTTTGTCAATTCACAGTATTGGAACGATATTTGCAGCACGTCTGCCTGCATTGCACACTCTAACTTTTTTAAACTCAGCCATTATACTAGCAAACACTTAGTGTACCTAGTGGCATCCTAAACGTGGCTATTGTACTTTTGTCTATTCACAGTATTGGAACGTTATTTGCAGCACGTCTGCCTGCATTGCACACTCAAACTTTTTTAAACTCAGCCATTATACTAGCAAACACTCACTGTACCTAGTTGTATCCTAAACGTGGCTATTGTACTTTTGTCAATTCACAGTATTGGAACGTTATTTGCAGCACATCTGCCTGCATTGCACACTCAAACTTTTTTAAACTCAGCCATTATACTAGCAAACACTCACTGTACCTAGTTGTATCCTAAACGTGGCTATTGTACTTTTGTCTATTCACAGTATTGGAACGTTATTTGCAGCACGTCTGCCTGCATTGCACACTCAAACTTTTTTAAACTCAGCCATTATACTAGCAAACACTCAGTGTACCTAGTTGTATCCTAAACGTGGCTATTGTACTTTTGTCTATTCACAGTATTGGAACGATATTTGCAGCACGTCTGCCTGCATTGCACACTCTAACTTTTTTAAACTCAGCCATTATACTAGCAAACACACAGTGTACCTAGTTGTATCCTAAACGTGGCTATTGTACTTTTGTCTATTCACAGTATTGGAACGTTATTTGCAGCACGTCTGCCTGCATTGCACACTCAAACTTTTTTAAACTCAACCATTATACTAGCAAACACTCAGTGTACCTAGTGGCATCCTAAACGTGGCTATTGTACTTTTGTCAATTCACAGTATTGGAACGATATTTGCAGCACGTCTGCCTGCATTGCACACTCTAACTTTTTTAAACTCAGCCATTATACTAGCAAACACTCAGTGTACCTAGTGGCATCCTAAACGTGGCTATTGTACTTTTGTCAATTCACAGTATTGGAACGTTATTTGCAGCACATCTGCCTGCATTGCACACTCAAACTTTTTTAAACTCAGCCATTATACTAGCAAACACTCACTGTACCTAGTTGTATCCTAAACGTGGCTATTGTACTTTTGTCTATTCACAGTATTGGAACGTTATTTGCAGCACGTCTGCCTGCATTGCACACTCAAACTTTTTTAAACTCAGCCATTATACTAGCAAACACTCAGTGTACCTAGTGGCATCCTAAACGTGGCTATTGTACTTTTGTCAATTCACAGTATTGGAACGATATTTGCAGCACGTCTGCCTGCATTGCACACTCTAACTTTTTTAAACTCAGCCATTATACTAGCAAACACTCAGTGTACCTAGTGGCATCCTAAACGTGGCTATTGTACTTTTGTCAATTCACAGTATTGGAACGATATTTGCAGCACGTCTGCCTGCATTGCACACTCTAACTTTTTTAAACTCAGCCATTATACTAGCAAACACTCAGTGTACCTAGTGGCATCCTAAACGTGGCTATTGTACTTTTGTCAATTCACAGTATTGGAACGATATTTGCAGCACGTCTGCCTGCATTTCACACTCTAACTTTTTTAAACTCAGCCATTATACTAGCAAACACTCAGTGTACCTAGTGGCATCCTAAACGTGGCTATTGTACTTTTGTCTATTCACAGTATTGGAACGTTATTTGCAGCACGTCTGCCTGCATTGCACACTCAAACTTTTTTAAACTCAGCCATTATACTAGCAAACACTCACTGTACCTAGTTGTATCCTAAACGTGGCTATTGTACTTTTGTCTATTCACAGTATTGGAACGATATTTGCAGCACGTCTGCCTGCATTGCACACTCAAACTTTTTTAAACTCAGCCATTATACTAGCAAACACTCAGTGTACCTAGTGGCATCCTAAACGTGGCTATTGTACTTTTGTCTATTCACAGTATTGGAACTTTATTTGCAGCACGTCTGCCTGCATTGCACACTCAAACTTTTTTAAACTCAGCCATTATACTAGCAAACACTCAGTGTACCTAGTTGTATCCTAAACGTGGCTATTGTACTTTTGTCTATTCACAGTATTGGAACGATATTTGCAGCACGTCTGCCTGCATTGCACACTCCAACTTTTTTAAACTAAGCCATTATACTAGCAAACACTCAGTGTACCTAGTGGCATCCTAAACGTGGCTATTGGACTTTGCTATAGTCCCACTAGTGCAAAGACATTTGCAGAGCACGTCTGCATGCATTGCACACTCAAACTTTTTTAAACTCAGCCATTATACTAGCAAACACTCAGTGTACCTAGTGGCATCCCAAACGTGGCTATTGTACTTTTGTCAATTCACAGTATTGGAACGTTATTTGCAGCACATCTGCCTGCATTGCACACTCAAACTTTTTTAAACTCAGCCATTATACTAGCAAACACTCACTGTACCTAGTTGTATCCTAAACGTGGCTATTGTACTTTTGTCTATTCACAGTATTGGAACGATATTTGCAGCACGTCTGCCTGCATTGCACACTCTAACTTTTTTAAACTCAGCCATTATACTAGCAAACACTCACTGTACCTAGTTGTATCCTAAACGTGGCTATTGTACTTTTGTCTATTCACAGTATTGGAACGTTATTTGCAGCACGTCTGCCTGCATTGCACACTCAAACTTTTTTAAACTCAGCCATTATACTAGCAAACACTCAGTGTACCTAGTTGTATCCAAAACGTGGCTATTGTACTTTTGTCTATTCACACTATTGCAAATCTATGTGCAGCACCTCTGCATGACAACCTCGTGCTCTGTTTTTAATAAGCTATAATGATAGCACAAAATACTGCCATTTAGTGGCATCATAGAACTGGCTGTTGTATTCCATTAGTGCCCCACTGGTGACAAGCTATTTCTAGCACCTCTACATCACACCCTCATGCACATTTTGCTACGCTAATGTTATAGCAAACTCATGGAATTCATTGCTGCATTTCATAATTCGGAGGGATAGAAAGTCAGGCTTCCTTTAGCTTTTCCTTCTGTTAATAGACAGCATCTCCAAGACAAATTTCCCCTCCACGTCTAAGTGTGGAGAGGCAGCTAGTGCGCATGCGTGTGCCGATTTACCCCAGCTGCAGCCTAATTACAGTGTTTCGCGTAGTGAGTATGCTCAGCCTGACTGTGTTATTCCTGACGCTAAGTCTTCTTTTAGGGATACAGCGCATGCTCCCACACTAAGTGTGAAAAGCCTCTTTGCACAGGTGCTTGCATTCCGTGCCGGGTCTAAGTCCTGTTTTGTGCCTAGACACCATGCTAAAGCTGATAGTCTTTTTTCAGAGACTGTATTTCATGCTACTGAGCATGCTCAGGCACTTCCTGCATCAGAGACTAGGTCCGGTAATGAACTCTTTGGCCCTGGCACTCATGTGGGGGTCCCATATAGACCACAGGGCATCAGGTGTCCTCCCAAATGGCTTGCAGAGGCCCACACCTATGACTTGTCACCGCATTATTGATGGTCAGACGATGACTGGTGAGGTGTTTGGGTCATGGCAGCCATGAGGTCATCATTGAAGTTGCGTTTCCAAATAGGACGCTAGTTATGCCACTCATGACGTGTCACTCTACTTTTGTCTCCAGGAGGTGCATTGTGGTTCACCCTGGTTTGGGGCGGACCCAGGTTATAAAAGGGGCTGGAGCCAACAAGGAGGTGCGCAGTGTTCTATTATGCTCCGAAAGAGCACACCTCCATGTGTTGAACCCATTGCGGCTTTAGGCCAGAGGTAGGCAGGGTTAGGGTGGTGGATGCAGGCCACCACCACAGTTGGTAACGCAGAACGGTTAAGACCAGCTCCTGTCCTAACAGTCCTGCTTGTGCAGCCCAGTGGCATTAACAGGCCTGCTGCTGATGCGCCTGCTGTCCACAGGTGTGGCCCCTACGCACACGGTCAGCGTACTCAATGGCCCCTGTGTTGTTAACAGGGAGTTCCTGGGCTGGGTGGGCATGTGGACCCTGTGACGCTAACAGGGCTCCCAGTCTCCAGATCCGAATGGCGTCTAACTCGGTTCAGGCTACTATTAGTTTCATAGCCACACAGCTCTGTATCCTCCACCAAAACTTCAAGTTGCCAACCTCTCCTTTTCCAACTGGGAGCACGGTGGACACTGACTGCTGATGGGGATATATACCTTTCTCTTTCTTTTCTTATTAATTTTCGTTATATAGCGGTCACAGATTATATACCACTTTATCCAAATCTGCCAGTCCCACTGTAACAGATGTTGTTTCTTCAGCAAATGTTACAGTTGCTTAACCACCAAATCCACGGACCAAAACTTTTTTCCCCTTTCCAACACACCTGTTCCCCTTTCCAACAGCATCTGTCCTTTTTCAACTCATTTTGGGATATGACCAAAAGTGCAACTGTGCAGGGACACCGTACTCAACGCCATCTCAGCACAGCAGCCATCCCTCGGTCCCTCCGATGTGGACAAGTAAAAGACCATTTCCTCCTATCCATGACAAAGCGTTGAGAGTCACTCTGTGCAGCACTGGTGTTTAGTGGAAAAGTAGATCTAAGATTGCGTACCACATTCTGCAGATACTCCTGTATACGTGCGTCTATTTCTATGTCAGGAATTAGTTCGCCAAATTTTGTCTTGTACCGGGGATCTAACAGTGTGGCAACCCAGTATTCAGGATTACTTCAAATTCATACAATCCGAGGGTTATGTAGGTAGTGCAGCAAGAAGGCGCTCATGTGTCTTGTGCATCCAGGAGGACCAAGTCCTTGGTGTGTTGGTGGCAGAGAGGTGAGAATCGTGCCTCCTTCCTCTGCCCTCTCCCCCCAACCTCGCACAACCGAAATGTGAGCAAGCTCTCACTCATCTGCTGAGTCTTCCATGCCCATCGCAAGTTCGTCCTCCATTTCTTCATGGCTCCTGCACCTTCCTCAACAATTTTTGCTGATACTATGCGCCCTTGTTAATCCCTATCCCCCACCATAACTGCTGCCTAGGTGCCGCTTACCGTATGGACCTTGTAGATCTTATTATCCCTTCTGCATATGACTCCTCCTGTACTTCCTCACCTTCCTCTTGGACCAATACCTGACTCCGAATAATGCTTACAGTGTGCTCCATCATGTAGATGACCAGAATTGTCACGCTGAGAATGGCATTGCCAGTGCTAAACATCTTCGTCGACATTTGTAAACTGTGTAGAAGAGTGCATAGGTCCTTGATCTGACACCACTCCAGCAGCGTGATCTGCACCACCTCTGGATCAAGTTAGCCCAGGGTATACGTCATACCGTATTTCAGCAGGGCTCTGCGGTGCTGCCACACACGCTGCAACATGTGCAGATTCCAATTCCTGCGTGTCGGAACATCGCATTTCCGGCGTTTAACCCCCAGACCCTAAGACTTCCGGAGCGATGACAGTTGTTGAGCTGCTGGGTGCGAAGGATGAAAGTGAGCACACAGCAGCGTGCCCGCTGCACAAGGCCATGTAGGCCGGGATGGTATTTTAAAAATTGCTGGACAACCAGGTTCAACACGTGAGCCATACAAGGCACGTGTGTCACATTGCCCTGAAGAAGGGTCGCAGACTGGTTTGCATCATTGTCGCACCCGACCTTCCCTGACTGCTGGTTGACTGTAGACAACCATTGATGAAACTCGGTCTCACTCTCCAGAGCTAACCGTCCACAATTACTCAGCGGTGTCTCACATTTCCCCTACATTTCAAAGTAAACATTTGACCGCCTGATGGCCTTGAGCTCTGCTGCCAGCATAGTAAGGAGGTGTGTGTGATTCCTTGGGCGCAGTTACAAGGAAGGGTGGCCTGACCACACAGGGTGTGGGGCGAGGTGGAGGACCCACACGAGGTTGAGGAGGCAGAACCAGTGGAGGAACTTGTACATACAGAGGAAGGATTGACACACAAGTCGTGGGGACGGCAAGACTTGTACAGCAAACCCTTCTCCATCTCTCACCATAGTTACCCAGTGCCCAGTCAGCAACATGTAACTCCCCTGTCCATGCTTACTGGTCCAAGTATCTGTGTTGAAATGCACCCTGTCACACACAGAGTTTCTCAAGGAATTGGTGATGTTGTGTGCGACCTGCTGGTGTAGCGCAGGCACACCTTTCTTAGAGAAGTAGTGGCGACTGGGCATCTGGTACTGGGGCACAGTGACAGACATAAGGTCTCTAAAATCCTGTGTGTCCACCATGCGGAAAGGCAGCATTTCCGTAGCCAAGAGCTTACAGAGGGATAAAGTCAACCTCTTAGCTTTGTCATGGGTCGCAGGAAATGGCCTTTTATTTGTCCACATCTGAGGGACAGAGATCTGGCTGCTGTCTGTAGACGGTGTTGAGTAGGGTGTCCCTGGAAAAATGCAGGTTTGTGAGGAAAGTGCAGGCGGAGACATGATGTTGCCTTCATCTTGCCTTCAGATCTGTTCATCTTGTATCATTTTTAAAAAACACAGCAAGCAAGGGTTACTCCAAGCAGAGCCTCCCTTTTTTCCAAAAATTGTGCCCCACACACACCCACCCATTCAGTGGCAGCACTTGTGACCTAGTTGCAAACAGGATGTTTTGATTTGCATCAAGCACATTCCAAATCCACAAGCATTTACTCTCCCCAGGATGACACAGGGGTAGTAAATTCCTTGTGGATCCATGACTTGTTCATTTTGATGAACGTCAGTCTGTCCACATTGTCACTGGACAGACGCGTGCGCTTATCTGTCAGCACACACCCAGCAGCACTGAAGACACGTTCAGAGACAACGCTGGCAGCTGGACACGACAAAATCTTCAAGCCGTAACTGGAGAGCTCTGGACATTTTTCTAGATTTGAAGCCCAAAAGGAGCAAGGCTCCATTTGAAAAGTCATTGCATCGATGTTCATTTGGAGATACTCCTGTATCATCCTCTCCATCCGTTGACTATGTGTCAGACTTGTTGTCTCTGGTGGCCTTGCAAAGGAGGGTCTAAAAAAATTATTAAAAGATTCCATAAAATTGCTGTTACCAGCACCAGATCCGGTCCTACTGGTACGGGTAGACTGTTGAAGATGACGAGGCCGTCCCATGTTTGTCAAGTTACAACTGGAAGAATCACTCCCTTCACCTGCACGGTTGTTTGGTGGAAAAGCCGAGCTAAGATCGAGTAACAGCTTCTGCTGATACTCCTGCATACGTGCGTCCCTTTCTATGGCTGGAATTATGTCACAAAATTTGGACTTGTACCAGGGATCTAATAGTGTGGCAAGCTAGTAGTCATCATCACTTCTAATTTTGACAATACGAGGGTCATGTTGGAGGTAGTGCAACAAGAAGGCACTCATGTGTCTTGCGCAGCCATGCGGACCAAGTCCACGCTGTGTTTGTGGCATAGAGGTGCTAACCGTTCTTTCTTCCTCTGACATCTCCCCCCAACCTCTTTCAACTGAAATTTGACCAAGCTCCCCCTCATCTGCTGAGTCTTCCATGTCCATGGACAGTTCGTCCTCCATATCTTCATGTCCTCCTGCACCTTCCTCAACATCTCGCCTGCTACCATGCGCCCTTGTTGATCCCTGTCCCCCATGGTCCCATGCCTGCCGCGTTGGTGATGATGAACGTCTGGACCTTGGTGATGTTGTTGTGTCTTGCGCATATGAATCCTCCTGTAGTTCCTCCCCTTCCTGTTGTCCCACCCCCTGACTCCGAATAGTGTTTAGCGTGTGCTCCAGCATGTAAATGACTGGAATCGTCATGATGATAATGGCATTGTCAGCGCTAAACATATTCGTCGCCATGTCGAAACTGTGCAGAAGGGTGCATAGGTCCTTGATCTGAGATCACTCCATCAGGGTGATCTGCCCCACCTCTGCATCTCGTTGGCCCAGGCTATACGTCATGACGTATTGCACCATGGCTCTGCGGTGCTGCCACAGTCGCTGTAACATGTGGAGAGTTGAATTCCAGCGTGTCGCCACATCGCATTTCAGGCGATGAACCGGCAGGCCGAAAGACTTCTGGAGCGATGCAAGTCCCTCAGCTGCGGCGCTTGAACGGCGGAAGTGAGCAGACAGTTTTCGTGCCCTGTTCAGAAGGCCATCTAGGCCGGGATAGTGTGTTAAAAATTGCTGGACGACAAGGTTCAACACGTGAGCCATACAAGGTACGTGTGTCACCTTGCCCAGGCGAAGGGCCGCACCCAGGTTTGCAGCATTGTCGCACACGGCCTTACCAGGCTGCAGGTTGAGTGGAGACAACCATTTATTAAACTCGGACCGCAGAGCTGACCACAACTCCTCAGCTGTGTGACTCTTATTCCCAAGACATGTCAAGCTAAAGACCGCCTGATGCCGTTGCGCTCTGCTGCCAGCATAGTAATGAGGGTTGCGTGATTCCTTCTGCGCAGTGAGAACGCTGGTGGCCTGACCAGGCAGGCTTGGGGCGGAGGTGGAGGACCCAGATGAGGTGGAGGATGCAGAAGCAGTGGCGCAACTTGGACAGACAGAGGATTGACACACAAGTCGTGGGGACGGCAAGACTTGTGCAGCAGACCCTTCACCATCTATCACCATAGTTACCCAGTGGCCAGTCAGCGGCATGTAACGTCCCTGTCCATGCTTACTGGTCAAAGTATCGGTGGTGAAATGCACCCGTTCACACACAGAGTTTCTCAAGGAAGCGGTGATGTTGTGTGTGACATGCTGGTGTAGCGCGGGCACACCTTTCTTAGAGAAGTAGTGGCGACTAGGCATCTGGTACTGGGGCACAGCGACAAACATAAGGTCTCTAAAATCCTGTGTGTCCACTAGGCAGAAAGGCAGCATTTCGGTAGCCAACAGCTTACAGAGGGATAGAGTCAACCTCTTAGCTTTGTCATGGGTCGCAGGAAGTGGCCTTTTATTTGACCACATCTGAGGGACAGAGATCTGGCTGCTGTGTGTAGACGGTGTTCAGTAGGGTGTCCCTGGAAAAATGCAGGTTTGTGAGGAAAGTGCAGGCGGAGACATGATGTTGCCTTCATCCAACGTTGGTGCTATCGATGTTTGAGAGAGCTGTACACAATCACTTGTTTCCCCTTCCAAACCAACTGACGACCTAACAAGCAAACTGCCTGTTGCGGTTACAGTGGTGGAAGTTGTGGGTGGAAAAACAGGTGTGACAGCTGTCCCCACAGTCCTAGAAGATGACGAGCGCGCGGATGCACTGGAAGGGGCAGGCGGTGGATGGTTGGCTCCGCTAGGCCGCATTGCAGCACGGTGAGCTTCCCACCAGGCCATATGATATTTATTCATGTGACAATTCATGGAAGAAGTTGTCAAACTGCTGAGGTTTTGACCTCTACTAAGATAACCATGCCAAATGTTACAGATCACATAATTAGGGCGATCTTTTTTTATGTCAAAAAAGGACCAGGCTAGGCAAGGCTTAGAGGCCATGCGACCTGTAGATCCACCCCGAATAATGCTCAGAGGCAGAGTGGTGGCTGAGGATGCAGTTGTAGACGTGCTACCAGTGCTCCGACTGTGTCCAGGAAGGCGCAAGGTTACTTCGACGTCGGTTGCATCCTCCTCCACCGCCTCTGTTGACCTCCTCGAGTGTCTGACTGTGGGTTGACAGTAGGTGTGATCTAGGACTTCATCATCAATTGTTGTGTTTGCACTCCCCTCCCCCTCAGACCGAGCCTCTTCTTGCCCTGACCGAATATTTAAGTTGTCATCCCAATCGGGTATCTGCGTCTCATCTTCATCAGTATGTTCCTCATTGTCTATAACCACAGTTGTTGGAAAGGCAGCATATTGGTAGCCAACAGTTTGCAGATGATGAAAGTCAACCTCCAAGCCATGTCATGCCCTTCTAAAAGCATGTAAAACACAGCGAGGGGACTCCAACCACAGTCTCCCTCGTTGCCACTAACTGGGCCACACACACCCCACTTGACTGGCATCGGTTGACCCCCCCTTTTGAAAAAGAAAAAGATGCTTTGCATGAAGCACTCTCAAAAATACGCGTGCCTTTCTCGTCCCCTGGCTGACCCAGGGGAAGAAAAGTCCTCTGAGAGCCATGACTTGTTCATCTTGGTTCTTTTAGAAACACAGCGAGGGGACTCCAACCACAGTCTCCCTCGTTGCCACTAACTGGGCCACACACACCCCACTTGACTGGCATCGGTTGAGCCCCCTTTTGAAAAAGAAAAAGATGCTTTGCATGAAGCACTCTCAAAAATACACGTGCCTTTCCCGTCCCCTGGCTGACCCAGGGGAAGAAAAGTCCTCTGAGAGCCATGACTTGTTCATCTTGGTTCTTTTAGAGACACAGCGAGGGGACTCCAACCACAGTCTCCCTCGTTGCCACTAACTGGGCCACACACACCCCACTTGACTGGCATGGGTTGAGCCCCCTTTTGAAAAAGAAAAAGATGCTTTGCATGAAGCACTCTCAAAAATACACGTGCCTTTCCCGTCCCCTGGCTGACCCAGGGGAAGAAAAGTCCTCTGAGAGCCATGACTTGTTCATCTTGGTTCTTTTAGAGACACAGCGAGGGGACTCCAACCACAGTCTCCCTCGTTGCCACTAACTGGGCCACACACACCCCACTTGACTGGCATGGGTTGAGCCCCCTTTTGAAAAAGAAAAAGATGCTTTGCATCAAGCACTCTCAAAAATACACGTGCCTTTCCCGTCCCCTGGCTGACCCAGGGGAAGAAAAGTCCTCTGAGAGCCATGACTTGTTCATCTTGGTTCTTTTAGAAACACAGCGAGGGGACTCCAACCACAGTCTCCCTCGTTTCCACTAACAGGGCCACACACACCCCACTTGACTGGCATCGGTTGAGCCCCCTTTTGAAAAAGAAAAAGATGCTTTGCATGAAGCACTCTCAAAAATACGCGTGCCTTTCCCGTCCCCTGGCTGACCCAGGGGAAGAAAAGTCCTCTGAGCGCCATGATTTGTTCATTTTGGGTCTTTTAGAAACACAGCGAGGGGACTCCAACCACAGTCTCCTTCGTTGCCACTAACTGGGCCACACACACCCCACTTGACTGGCATCGGTTGACCCCCCCTTTTGAAAAAGAAAAAGATGCTTTGCATGAAGCACTCTCAAAAATACGCGTGCCTTTCCCGGCCCCTGGCTGACCCAGGGGAAGAAAAGTCCTCTGAGAGCCATGACTTGTTCATCTTGGTTCTTTTAGAGACACAGCGAGGGGACTCCAACCACAGTCTCCCTCGTTGCCACTAACTGGGCCACACACACCCCACTTGACTGGCATCGGTTGACCCCCCCTTTTGAAAAAGAAAAAGATGCTTTGCATGAAGCACTCTCAAAAATACGCGTGCCTTTCCTGTCCCCTGGCTGACCCAGGGGAAGAAAAGTCCTCTGAGAGCCATGATTTGTTCATTTTGGGTCTTTTAGAAACACAGCGAGGGGACTCCAACCACAGTCTCCTTCGTTGCCACTAACTGGGCCACACACACCCCACTTGACTGGCATCGGTTGAGCCCACTTTTGAAAAAGAAAAAGATGCTTTGCATGAAGCACTCTCAAAAATACGCGTGCCTTTCCCGTCCCCTGGCTGACCCAGGGGAAGAAAAGTCCTCTGAGAGCCATGACTTGTTCATCTTGGTTCTTTTAGAAACACAGCGAGGGGACTCCAACCACAGTCTCCCTCGTTTCCACTAACTGGGCCACACACACCCCACTTGACTGGCATCGGTTGAGCCCCCTTTTGAAAAAGAAAAAGATGCTTTGCATGAAGCACTCTCAAAAATACACGTGCCTTTCCCGTCCCCTGGCTGACCCAGGGGAAGAAAAGTCCTCTGAGAGCCATGACTTGTTCATCTTGGTTCTTTTAGAGACACAGCGAGGGGACTCCAACCACAGTCTCCCTCGTTGCCACTAACTGGGCCACACACACCCCACTTGACTGGCATCGGTTGACCCCCCCTTTTGAAAAAGAAAAAGATGCTTTGCATGAAGCACTCTCAAAAATACGCGTGCCTTTCCCGTCCCCTGGCTGACCCAGGGGAAGAAAAGTCCTCGGAGAGCCATGACTTGTTCATCTTGGTTCTTTTAGAGACACAGCGAGGGGACTCCAACCACAGTCTCCCTCGTTGCCACTAACTGGGCCACACACACCCCACTTGACTGGCATCGGTTGACCCCCCCTTTTGAAAAAGAAAAAGATGCTTTGCATGAAGCACTCTCAGAAATACGCGTGCCTTTCCCGTCCCCTGGCTGACCCAGGGGAAGAAAAGTCCTCTGAGAGCCATGACTTGTTCATCTTGGTTCTTTTAGAGACACAGCGAGGGGACTCCAACCACAGTCTCCCTCGTTGCCACTAACTGGGCCACACACACCCCACTTGACTGGCATCGGTTGACCCCCCCTTTTGAAAAAGAAAAAGATGCTTTGCATGAAGCACTCTCAAAAATACGCGTGCCTTTCCCGTCCCCTGGCTGACCCAGGGGAAGAAAAGTCCTCTGAGAGCCATGACTTGTTCATCTTGGTTCTTTTAGAGACACAGCGAGGGGACTCCAACCACAGTCTCCCTCGTTGCCACTAACTGGGCCACACACACCCCACTTGACTGGCATCGGTTGACCCCCCCTTTTGAAAAAGAAAAAGATGCTTTGCATGAAGCACTCTCAAAAATACGCGTGCCTTTCCCGTCCCCTGGCTGACCCAGGGGAAGAAAAGTCCTCTGAGAGCCATGACTTGTTCATCTTGGTTCTTTTAGAGACACAGCGAGGGGACTCCAACCACAGTCTCCCTCGTTGCCACTAACTGGGCCACACACACCCCACTTGACTGGCATAGGTTGACCCCCCCTTTTGAAAAAGAAAAAGATGCTTTGCATGAAGCACTCTCAAAAATACGCGTGCCTTTCCCGTCCTCTGGCTGACCCAGGGGAAGAAAAGTCCTCTGAGAGCCATGACTTGTTCATCTTGGTTCTTTTAGAGACACAGCGAGGGGACTCCAACCACAGTCTCCCTCGTTGCCACTAACTGGGCCACACACACCCCACTTGACTGGCATCGGTTGACCCCCCCTTTTGAAAAATAAAAAGATGCTTTGCATGAAGCACTCTCAAAAATACGCGTGCCTTTCCCGTCCCCTGGCTGACCCAGGGGAAGAAAAGTCCTCTGAGAGCCATGACTTGTTCATCTTGGTTCTTTTAGAAACACAGCGAGGGGACTCCAACCACAGTCTCCCTCGTTTCCACTAACTGGGCCACACACACCCCACTTGACTGGCATCGGTTGAGCCCCCTTTTGAAAAAGAAAAAGATGCTTTGCATTAAGCACTCTCAAAAATACACGTGCCTTTCCCGTCCCCTGGCTGACCCAGGGGAAGAAAAGTCCTCTGAGAGCCATGTCCACATTGTCAGTGGACAGACACGTGTGCTTATCTGCCAGCAGACCCCCAGCAGCACTGAAGACAGGTTCCGAGAGAACGCTGGCTGCAGAACACGACAAGATCCCCAAGACGTACGTGGCGAGCTCAGGCAATTTATCAAGAGTGGAAGCCTAAAATGAGCAGGGCTCAAGTTGCACAATAATGGAATCGATGTTTCCTTGCATATACTCATATATCTGTGTGTCCTCCTCTTTTTCCTTGTCCAGCTCTTTTGTTTTCACATGAGTATATGTCCTTGTCACTTTCCCATGTGTTGTGAGTTGTTTGTGACCTTTTGGACACCTTTGAGGGTGTTTTCTAGGTGTTTTTCTGTGTTTGTGATTGCCTGCCATTGTTTCCTATTGGCTCGAGTTCGGTTCGTCGAACGTTCGACGAGCCGAACTCGAACGGGAGCTCCGTTCGGCGAACCGACCTCGAGCCGAACCGGGACCGGTTCACTCATCTCTAGATGCAAGTTGAAACAAGTGTAATTGGAGTGGCACCTCTGAGGAATGAACTGTGTGTGATCCTGAGGTGCAGGAAGAGGAGAGGACACATGATGAAGCGCTTTCCATCTACTCTATCACATGCTGTTTATCAACCTTATTTCAAAGTTAAAGCGATGCGCAGCTGCCAAAGAAATCTAGTGGAGTAGGCAATCTCATTTCTCTTGGGATATGATGAGCCAGTGTTTCCTCATTAGAGCTTTGACTGACATTAGAATGTCCCACACGTACACCTCGATCACCCTGCCTATTCAACCTTCCACTACAACCTCGTCGTGATTTACCACTCATGGTTGATGTACCCTTCCACTTTCAAACAGATGTTTTGCATCCTACGCCCACACTTGTCAGACACTTGACACAAAAGATAAATTCTTTATTTTTTTCCTGAGATGGCAATATTGTGAAGGCACTAAAAACACCAATAACTAGAAATGTGGTTAACTGCATAATTTGGAGCAGGCAGTGGAAACTGCTAAGACCTATTTAGCTAATTTACTAGCAAATTTAGAGCAGGCACAATTAATTACCAATACCTAGAAATGTGGTTTAATGCATAAGTTGGAGCAGGCACTTAAAAGTGGCAAGACCTACAGTTAGGTCCAGAAATATTTGGACAGTGACACAATTTTCGCGAGTTGGGCTTTGCATGCCACCACATTGGATTTGAAATGAAACCTCTACAACAGAATTCAAGTGCAGATTGTAACGTTTAATTTGAAGGTTTGAACAAAAATATCTGATAGAAATTGTAGGAATTGTACACATTTCTTTACAAACACTCCACATTTTAGGAGGTCAAAAGTAATTGGACAAATAAACCAAACCCAAACAAAATATTTTTATTTTCAATATTTTGTTGCGAATCCTTTGGAGGCAATCACTGCCTTAAGTCTGGAACCCATGGACATCACCAAACGCTGGGTTTCCTCCTTCTTAATGCTGTGCCAGGCCTTTACAGCCGCAGCCTTCAGGTCTTGCTTGTTTGTGGGTCTTTCCGTCTTAAGTCTGGATTTGAGCAAGTGAAATGCATGCTCAATTGGGTTAAGATCTGGTGATTGACTTGGCCATTGCAGAATGTTCCACTTTTTTGCACTCCTGAACTCCTGGGTAGCTTTGGCTGTATGCTTGGGGTCATTGTCCATCTGTACTATGAAGCGCCGTCCGATCAACTTTGCGGCATTTGGCTGAATCTGGGCTGAAAGTATATCCCGGTACACTTCAGAATTCATCCGGCTACTCTTGTCTGCTGTTATGTCATCAATAAACACAAGTGACCCAGTGCCATTGAAAGCCATGCATGCCCATGCCATCACGTTGCCTCCACCATGTTTTACAGAGGATGTGGTGTGCCTTGGATCATGTGCCATTCCCTTTCTTCTCCAAACTTTTTTCTTCCCATCATTCTGGTACAGGTTGATCTTTGTCTCATCTGTCCATAGAATACTTTTCCAGAACTGAGCTGGCTTCATGAGGTGTTTTTCAGCAAATTTAACTCTGGCCTGTCTATTTTTGGAATTGATGAATGGTTTGCATCTAGATGTGAACCCTTTGTATTTACTTTCATGGAGTCTTCTCTTTACTGTTGACTTAGAGACAGATACACCTACTTCACTGAGAGTGTTCTGGACTTCAGTTGATGTTGTGAACGGGTTCTTCTTCACCAAAGAAAGTATGCGGCGATCATCCACCACTGTTGTCATCCGTGGACGCCCAGGCCTTTTTGAGTTCCCAAGCTCACCAGTCAATTCCTTTTTTCTCAGAATGTACCCGACTGTTGATTTTGCTACTCCAAGCATGTCTGCTATCTCTCTGATGGATTTTTTCTTTTTTTTCAGCCTCAGGATGTTCTGCTTCACCTCAATTGAGAGTTCCTTAGACCGCATGTTGTCTGGTCACAGCAACAGCTTCCAAATGCAAAACCACACACCTCTAATCAACCCCAGACCTTTTAACTACTTCATTGATTACAGGTTAAAGAGGGAGACGCCTTCAGAGTTAATTGCAGCCCTTAGAGTCCCTTGTCCAATTACTTTTGGTCCCTTGAAAAAGAGGAGGCTATGCATTACAGAGCTATGATTCCTAAACCCTTTCTCCAATTTGGATGTGAAAACTCTCATATTGCAGCTAGGAGTGTGCACTTTCAGCCCATATTATATATATAATTGTATTTCTGAACATGTTTTTGTAAACAGCTAAAATAACAAAACTTGTGTCACTGTCCAAATATTTCTGGCCCTGACTGTATTTAGCTAGTTCACTAGCAAATTTAGAGCAGGCACTATTAAGTACCAATTGCACCCATTACAGACCCAAGGCCTATTATAATCATAATAACATCCAAGTGGACAAAAATGATCAATAACAATTCATTATTACAAAAATATGTTAGATCACACAGTGCAGATTCATGGTGATTCGGATGGCCCTGTATGTGCGCGCGCTGGTCAGGCTGCTTCCTCCTTCCCTGTTGTACCTGGCATCCAATTGAAGATATGCATTGCGGGCATTCGTGGTGGGGGTTTCCGGGACATTGGCTGTGGCGGGGAATGGGGCAGCAGTTGATGAGCATATGCCAACAGATACAGGTGCATATCATTTGGGATGTATTTAGGGAGTCAGCAACACTGTCCCTGCACCTCCGGATGAAGCGCCAGTGAAACGCGTTGAGGAGCAGGTCATTGTGACAGGTGACATAACATGGCCACAGTAGGTTATTATCATGGCATATGAGGTTAGTATGGGCTTTGATGGTGGAGCAAGGGCTTTTCATTGTTATGATGTTTGACTGCCTTGCTTTGTTGATAATCAAGTTATGTAAATTGCACACTATTGTATGTTGCAACGTCTAATTGTTATTTTAAGTAACTGTAGTCAGTTGGTCTAGATGGCCCTTGTAATTGTAAGCACTTTACTAAAGCAGTTTATGTGACTCAGACAAAACTGACCTCC